>NC_039260.1:2765695-3116945 GCF_003368295.1 Carassius auratus | reverse complement strand
GCTGGTCTATTTGACCAGCGCCTGGCTCTCAGCTGGGTGTCAAGGAACATTGCCGCATTTGGGGGTGATCCGTCTTCCATTACCTTGTTTGGGGAGAGTGCTGGTGCTGGCTCTGTGGGATATCATTTGCTTTCGCAGGGCAGCCATGGACTATTCACCCGTGCAATTCTCCAGAGTGGCAGTCCCAATGCTCTGTGGGCGGCAGTGGAGCCAGCTCAGGCCTGGAACCGTTCCTTGACTCTGGCTCGGCTTCTGAACTGCCCACTTGGACCATCTGCTGATGAAATGGAGGCTTGCTTAAGGGCTGTTGAACCTGAAAAGATAGTCAGTCTTCAATTTGAAGTCATTCCTGATTTCGTTATAATAAGTGTCCCTTTTCCGCCCACAGTGGACGGAGAATTTCTCGCGGACATGCCGAGTGACGTAATCCAGTCTGGGCATTTTCTGAAAACTGAACTTCTTTTGGGATTGAACAGGGATGAAGGGACATACTTCCTTATTTATGGCGCACCTGGATTTGGCATCCATAACCAAAGCCTTATCACTCGAGACCAGTTCCTCGCAGGTGTATCCTTGAGCCTCCCTGGTTTCAGTGACATAGCCAGAGAAGCGGCTGTATTTCAGTATACTGATTGGACAGATGAGCAGAGCAAGCCAAAAAACAGAGAGGCCCTAGGCTGGTTGGTGGGCGACCGCTATATCTCATGCCCCTTACTGGAATTTGCCCGTAGGTATGTCGAGAATGGTGGCAGTGCCCATGTGTTCCTCTTTGACCATCACTCCAGCTTCAACCCCTGGCCTGGATGGATGGGTGTAATGCATGGGGAAGAGATCCCGTTTGTTTTTGGGATTCCTTTGAACCAGGCCTTTGGATTCTCAAAGGAGGAGGAAGCCCTGAGCAGGAGGATCATGAAGCACTGGAGCAACTTTGCTAGACGTGGGTAAGTGTAAATCTAACACCAAACCTACTTCTAGAGCTTATTTTCTATCTAGATTCGCCCAAACCTGAACATACTGTCATTTACTCACTTTAATTTAGTTTCAAACAGATACCGCACTCTAAGGTATTTATTAACTGTACCTTAATGGTTCAACATCTTGTTATTTGGGACAATGTTTTCACCTTATCAGCCAATGCAAGAAGCATATTAGTACTTAAGAGTAGTAATGTGTAAAATGTATGTACTATTAAGAACATTTAAAGGGTAAATAAGTTACAAAGTTGCCCTTTTGAAGGTACTGCCCCTTTTATTAACTAAAGGTACGAAATCACAAAAGGAAGTTGTTATTCATTCCAAATCTTGCCCTCTGTAGCTGCTGTCAAAACGTATTTGTGTTGCATATATTCACACGTGGCTTGTGCACCAGGTTTGCCGTCAGTGATGTGAAACACTGTTGGTTGTTGCATGCCTTCTACCTGAAGTGTAAATGCTTGTCAAACACATAAAAACCATTATGTGACATCACATCATATGACTTCTGGCATACAAAACATGGATGACCCTTATGGTGCTATAGAAGTGTAAAAAGTCTGCCTGTTTTCTTTTTCAAAAAAATAAAAAAAACTTTGTATGGCGTTGGAATGACACTTTTTTTTTTTTTTTTTGCTGAACTGTAATTTAATAATCTTTAATACAGAGAATATTATACTCTCATTTGTGTTTACAAGACTATTTTATGCGTTTGTATATATTTACTAAAAACACTGAGGGGGATTGTTTATATTTATAGCTGAGAAAAATATAAACCAGTGCAGATTTGGAGAAGTTGTTTAATCCATAATATCTTGATGAGACAGGCTTTCATCTGCTCACACTTTTTCAGTTAATGTGTAAAAAAAAAAAAAAACGTCTTGGTGTTGCTGGCAGGCTAGTGTTGATTAGCATTCTCATTTGTTTGGCATAAATTATGGAGAAGCAGAGGCGGCCTTTCTTGTGGCTGTGAGCAAGCTTAGTGTCTTTCAATTAACACTTCATACACTCTTCACGCTGCAGGGGAACGACACTATGCTAATACATCAATGAACATGATCAGTAAACAAGATCACAATAGAACACGCTGAAGTTAATCTTTTCCTGAAAGGGGCTGATTCGCTTATGAAAAGTATTGAGTGTGATTCCTTAAATAGCTTGTTATGAAGACTTTGCTGAGATTCAAAGCCTCTTGTAAAGGACTGCAAGGTGTTCTTTACAAGAGCATGTAAACGTCCTAGCTTTTGAGTTATTGCATTGATTTCTTTTCTTTGGCTTAAGTTGTTTTGGGGCACAGATGTATTGATGCATCATGGCGCCATTCATAAACTGACCTTTTGGTTGATTTCCTTGCTTGACGTTTCAGTGATCCGAGTGTGCAGGGAGTGGATTGGCCACCATTCACGCTGGAACATCAGCAGTATGTCACGCTTAACACTGGCCTGTCACAAACACTCAGGATGCTTCGAGCCCAGCAGTGCAAGTTCTGGGACAGTTTCCTGCCAAAACTGCAGTATGTCACAGGTGAGAGTCTCAGAAAGAGAACAGCCGTCCACCCACACCTCATAAACAAAGAAAATCATGACCCACCCACATCTGCTTGTCTCTCCAGCTCTGCCTGGCCAGCACAAGTGTCGTCTTCTAGTCTCTCGAGGACACCTGTAGTGCAGAACTGGTCAGCTAGTGAAGCTTGATGTGGGGTTGGGGGTGGTTGAGTGTTTCAAAGGCATGGCAATTTTTCACATTTGGATTTTTTCATTTGGCAGGTGCTTTAACAGGGTTCCTGCAGATCCATTTAAGGCATGAAGCAGGAAACTTCATGAAACATACTTGCATGAAAAAGGAATAATCCGCGGTGTTTTGACACAAACCTCTCGTGGGGGCGGGCTTAACAGTGATCTACTCTGATTGGATAGTGAGCTTTTGATGGACAGGTGCTCTCTGAGCTGTAAGTACAGATGTCACTCAGTAGCATGCATATTGGAAAGCTGAGCTCTCAGGAGACACTGAGCGGCGTCATCTTCCTCCTCTGCTTGTCCTTCAGGGCAGCTTGAAGTAAGCTTATGTTATTGAAGTAACCAATAACATCTATACAAGTTTTATTCATGTTAGAGTGTGCAAAAGTTTGTTGCGGGTTATTATGGTCATTCACAATGAGGAAGATGATGCCGCTCCGTGTCTCTCCTGAGAGCTCATCTTTACAGACTGAGATGATCGAAGGTCAAATATTATTTATATATTTAGTAATACAATGCACGACGTATTGCATACAAATCACCATGAGAGCTTTCCAATATGCGCGCCACTGAGTGACGTCTGTACTTCCAGGTCAGAGAGCACCTGTCCATCAAAAGCTCACTATTCAATCAGAGTAGATCACTGTTAAGCCCGCCCCCACGAGAGGTTTGTGTCAAAACAACAAACGAAAATCTTTGAAGCACAAGCGAAATCTGTAGCAATGCATTCAGAATCCACGATTAGTGAAAATTAATATTTGAAAAAATGTACAAAGAATGAAGCATATTTTAAGAGCCTGTTAAATTTGAGTTAATTTTGTATTTTTTTTTATTTTTTCATTTTCATTGTTTTTCTTCTTTTGTAATGGCATAGTTTTGATAGTTTCTGAAAAAGTTACGTTCAGTTTTATGAAGTTACGTTCATTTTTTTTTTAAGCAAATATAATTCCATAAGAGAGGAGTTACACATTATTTGGTCTGGAATCCAGGAGCTTGAGATTTAAATGTATACTTTCCTCAAAAGCTGTTTTGTCCCTACCATGAAAAGCAAGTACGGTACTTGTTAAGCCCATTCAGAATGTATTCATAAGGTCACATGGAGAAATATGTTGCAGAAATGCTGCTATGTAAAAATGCCATATATTTAAAATTAGCGTGCATGGCTTTGAATGCTTCAGTCTTGGCCTTGCATTAATTTTATCCATTATGCATGTATCCCACCATCAGGGTGTTTTCAGGTAAATTAGGTTTGATATTCTATTTGTTATTGAGGACTTTGCTAAAAGATTACCAGTGGAAGCTATTGAAGAGAAACTGAGAATAAAGGCGATAGAGTCTGAAGTTATTCAGGCACCTGCAACTAAACATACGCCTTTTTGTGACATAATATTCCAAAGTGAGAAAGAAAGAGCACTTTTTTTTTCTGCTGCACTGAAGAGCATTTTGCTGTAGTTCCTCGCTCATTTAAACCTTTTTCAACTAAACATGTAGCTTGTGGTTTGTTTCTAGCCCTGCGGTGAGAAGATGTGAGCTTTTAAGTGCGTTACTAAACATGAGGTGGGAGAGCAAGTCACAGCATTATGTACTGGAAGCGGTCGCTTGTGCGTTTGTATATTTAAACGGCTTTTGGCACACTTAAAATCATCTTGTAAACCTCGGGCTGTCTTCACAGCTGTCATTACTGATTTAAGCAATGAATAGAGACTGATGCTTTTAATCGGCTTTCTGGAGGTCTTTGCAAGGTGAAGCTCAATAGTGTAGCGTCAGGAAACTCCCAAAGTTCTGGCTGTCAGTATTATCGGTGGTAGAAAACGGAAGAGAATTGGAGTTCCAGGTAGTGCAACCGTAGGGAGCAGAATTGAATTTGACACTGAAATGGAATGAATCGATTCTGATTTGAGTCTAGGTGAAGAAATGTACAGAGAGCTGCAGGAGAAAGCCTTGTCTTGTTTATGTACTGGAGGTCAGACGCCAGTGACCGTGCATACAAATGCACATATGCGCAAATTGAATTATCGTCACTGCGGGCAGTGTGCAGTCTCTCTGGCGCTTGTGACGGCAAAGCCATTCCCGGAGGATTCACAGACGTGCCTACTCTTTTGAGACTGCTCCGCTTGCATACAAACAGTGTTTTTTGAGGACCTAGGGACGAAGAAACCTTATCAGTTTGACACATGAATATGAATTAGCCATGCAACATCCAGTCTTAGTAGCTGATTTTCTGAAGTACATGTGATTGGGGTCATGTCGAGATGGTAAACTGCATTTGGCCCCTGCTTTTCTACCAAACTCTAGTCTGTAAGGTAAACCGTGATTTATGGTGTCTGAACCAAGTTGACCCCCCCCCCCACCCCACGCGGATTAAATGTCTTGATCAAGAGCATGGGGTGATCGCTCATGGCATGCTACTTCTAAGGATTGAACCAGCTGCCAGAACTAAACATTACCAGTATAGCAGTCTGAAAATTCAGGTATTTAAACCTGCTATTTGGGTCATTGATACAATTCAGCAAATACTAGATATAGAGTAGAATAGAAAAAGAATATTGAATGTACATTTTCAGAAATAAGTGGACATGGGTTTAATGAAAATGTTGAACAGAACATTTAATCGTTTGAATTCATGTTCAGTTTATTTTGCTGTGTCTAAATCTATTTCCTTCCTTTCATCTCTTGTAAAATCCCTTTAACTAACAAAAGCCAGTTTTTTTTATTGATAGTGTCTTCCAGGAAGTGACATCAGCAGCATAAATATCAATGAGTGTTAGCAGCAGTTTTTCTGGATTCTGTGATTGTTTCCTTTCCATTGTGTAAATAATCAAAGTGCATATTTCTAAAAGTCTGTTATACCGCTTTATAGAAATGCTTCCTTAAACTGCAGCACCGCCCTATTTTTTGTTTAAAGTTACATAGTTGAAAAGTTACTGCATAACAGGAATGTCTCATTTGTTGATTTTTTTTCTAAAATATATATTAAAAAGAAATTGTTGGAGAATTTTGTTGACTCATAGAATTAAGCACAAAAGGGCTTGTCCCTAATTTTCTAGTGATTCTCTCATTAGGAGCACTTTGTAAAGTTCTCTCACTTGATTTCATTCTAAATAAAGCACATGATTATTCTGCCCTGTTCTGCTCTCTCACTCGCTCTCTGTGACACGGATCAAGTGACAATCTGTTGCCATGCAAGCCAGGAGGCTATTTTCTTTCAACTAGAAGGGGAGCTAAAATAGCAGCACTGAATGCTCTGTTACAATAAGATGAGGAAATTATGCAAATATAATTTTAACACAAAATTATATGAATAACTGTACAGCAGGGAAACTACCTATTAACTTGGAATTTGTTTTAATTAGCAAGGTTTTTGGTGACTTTAACGTGTACCTGATGTTTCCAACATTATTTTGGGTTTCAGTATTAAAGACAGGTTGTGTCTCTTGTAAACAGGCCAAAACATTGAGCAGAGCTTTGAATATTTGATTGAGGTTTTGGTTCTGCTCGATTGAAGTTGAGTATACGGCTTCAAGATGAGAAAATGTAAAGCAATTTATCACTTTTTCATTATGGCTGTTGTTACGAAAATGCAGGCATGCACCACTGCACAAACTCAGATGGTCATGCGAGCTCTGTTTAGGCTTTCTGAATGTTTCTTGTCTAAATGACTTCACTTCTCATTTGCACTATGATAAATATAATATCCATCTGTCTCAAGTTTAACCTGTCTTGTTCTCTCTCTCTCTCTCTCTCTCTCTCTCTCTGTGTGTGTGTGTGTGTGTGTGTGTGTGTGTGTGTGCTGTAGTGAGTATTGATGAAGTGGAGTTCCAGTGGAAGTCTCAGTTCCACCGCTGGCGTTCTTACATGCTGGACTGGAAGAATCAATTTAACGACTATGCCTCAGTCAAAAAGCAACAGTGTGAAGACCTTTAATGTCTGACCACATTTCCCCAAAAACAGCCCATGCAGTGCACTTAACTGCTTCACAAAGCTACAGAAAGTCAGTGCCCATGCATATGGATGGAGAAAGCTTCTGTGGTTTCTATATCTTCACAATATGGTGCCTTTTTGCTTCCTCTGGACCTTGTCTGGAAGAGAATTGCTTTTTTGGGAAGTAAAAAGGGTCCATATTGAGATATTTTGGTAAGCTTCTTTAAGTGATACAATGTGTAATCCACACTGGGTATGAATAAATACACTGAGAAAAAAAAAAAAAAAAAAAAAAAAATATATATATATATATATATATATTCCCTAGAGTTTTTGTTTTTGCACAATTAATATCTTTTTTAAATCCTTTGCAACAGTATTTTTTTTCAACCTAAAGTGTAATTGTGAATTGTGACAGCCTTTCATTTATGCTGCTTTTTAATGAATTTTTGATAATAAAAAAATATATATTATAGTACAGAAATGTGAATCTAATGACAAATCATTTATATTTTTTTTATTTATTTTTTTAAAGCTTGACCATAAAATGACATTACACTTTATACATATATGCCACACTTTTAAACTGCACTATTTATGCAATCTGATTATGTTTAATGTTGAATTTTATTCATGATTTGCTTGAGGCTTGTTCCTTGTTTTGTTATCAAAACAGTAATTTTTAATACTTTTCCATTCTAATTAATGTATTTGAGTGAATATATATAATTAATTATGAATGGAAGTGGAAATTCTGCATTTTATGATGAAATTCAGGCTTAATGGAGTATTTTTAACACGAAGCTTCCTTCAAACAGTAATAAACTATAGTGTTTACACGGCACATTTGTGGTGCTTTAAATAAGTACTTCTATAATGGAAATGAAGATGAATATTATTGTTGTAGCAACAGGATGCTAATATTACACAATTAGTCACTGTAATAACTCGGTCTGTGCCGGATTTTATGTAATCTTCCTTCCTTCCTTCCTTCCTTCCTTCCTTTTTTCCTTCCTTCCTTCCTTCCTTCCATCCTTTCCTTCCGTTCAGGAGACTTTATTCCCTGAGAATGTAAGCATTATTACTGTCTGTTCTTTTTAATTTGTTGGCTTGACAAAATGTAATCAACTTCCTGTTATTGTATGTATTCAAATATTCTCTTACCTATAACTTATCATTCATCAATTTAATGTGAATGAAATTGTCTTAGGCAATTGAAAAAGTCAGTTGACAAGTTTATTAGAAATTGTAACGTAAAGCATTGCTTGTTTTCAGCTGATGATAATGTTACTCCTGCAGATTTATATGATGTGCTCTATTTGAGACTGCCGGCTACTAAAGAAAACGTCTGTAGTGACTCAGGCATTTTACCATCTGTAAATTTACATTCAGATGCTTATCCTGCATGCATAAAGTAATTTTCTACAACTCCATGTGGCAAATATTCCTCTCATTAGGCCTCAAGAAAAGAAATATGAGGAGCAAAATCACAATGGGGGATCAGGTTGCTGTAATAGGTGCGTTTTGATTGATTTATAGAGACTGAGTCATCTTACACATAGTGTTGCATTTATTTTAGCTTTTTGGCACAAGGTCTGTATTCAGCTTTCATTAGGACTTTGCTTTCTGCAGACCAGTCAAGTTCTTCTACACTGACTAAAACTAACTTTTCATAAATGTTGTATGAAACACTGTAATGAAGAAATAAATAAAATGTTTAAATTGAGATGCATAAAATTATTTTGGATTCAGATACAAGACAAAAACTTCCACATCTGGTCAGTTTCTGTTTCTATTTTTGTCTGCCCTGTATTGGCCTAGTTACAGTTAAGACTCTAATCATTAAGAACCACCAAACCTTCAATGGAGCTCCAGCTTTTCTCTCTACTCTTAAAAGCCTCGTCCTCAAGCTGATGTTTTTGCCAAGCCAGCTTAAAGTTTGCAAAGGAACCGTCTCTTCTAGCTGCAGATTGCATTTCGATGTTCCTGCAGAGCTATTGTGACATCAGCACTCACATCAAGTTTCACTTTTCACTGTCTGATTATTCAAAGATCACAGCTCTGAAATAAATGTGTGTACTTGAAACACAGGCTAATCTGATCACGTCGTGTTTTGATGTGAGACGTTTGAGCCGTCTGCAGATGCTAGTTTGTATGTTTGCCATGTGTCCTTGAACTCGCCCTTCCTGCTGATAATATGAAGAAGCCACAAGCATTTGGCGTGTAATGCTGAGGGTTTAACAGTCGAGCAGATGGAGTTTGGGTCTGAAATGTCATAGTTGTCCATTTATTCAGTAATCATTTAGGGACGCTGCTCGACTGACCTTTTCCAAAGCATTTGGTTAAAGGTGGTACTGTGTTCTGTTATTAGAGGCCAAAAAGAGCTCCCCAGATCAAGACAAAAGAAAGTAAAGCACTGTGTAATAATAGCAGGTGCCCTCAATGTAATAAAAATATTGGCATTTTTTTTAAATGGTTGAGAAAACGATCACGCTTTGGAGATTATGAAAAATTCAGAGTTAAGGCATGTTTGTGAAGATTATGTAAAGCTGAAATGATATTAGCAGAACTGTGTTCCAGAAATTTAGCATTAATTCATCATCAATGGATCCTCCGCAGTGAATGGGTGCCGTCAGAATGAGAGTAAAAACAGCTGATATAAACATCAAAATGAATCCACCCTCCAGTCTATCAATTGATGTTTCCAGTTTTTTTTTTTCTTCTCCAGACATTAACTTATGGACTGAACTGGTGTTGATTGCTTGTGGATAATTTAGATGTTTTTATCAGCTGTTTGGACTCATTCTGACGGCACCCATTCACTGCAGAGCATCCATTGGTGAGCAAATGATACAATGGTAAATTATGAATGAACTAATTCGGCTAAACTTAGGATGGCTTGAGGGTGAGTACATTTTCAGAAAATTAAAATAGATTCAGTGTGTTACTTTTTGTTTCTTTGTAATCTTTTGTGATGTTTACTAGCAATTTATTAATGAAAATGATTTCACTATACCACTTTTTACCAATCATTTTGTCTTAAAATGTCTCTGACTGACATAGATCCTCACATGCAACTATTTGAAATGCTCTTCATGACCAGCAGCTCCAGTAGCAGTCATTCACGCACCAGACAATTACCAGTCCTTACGAGAAGTAAGTGTGTGAGAGATTCAACACTCATGCTGCCTTTGACTTCTCTGGGGAAGCTCCTAATTATGAGTTCGGAAGTTATAATTATGATGTGATGTGCATTCAAGTGATTTTAGTCCGAGTAAAATGAACGCTTTGGGCAATTTCATACTGTATTTATCTTTCACACTTCCTGAAGAAAACAGGAAGCTTTTTAGCACTAGTGTTCAGAATAAAGAGGAAATGATGCATGTTGCAGTAGGTGTGTAAATCATGCTTTATCTCTGTGTTTTATCATTCGCACGTTGCCATAGAAAATTATTGGGATGATGTTTGGTTGTGCAAACCTGTGGCCTCACATGATGCATGAGAGTATGTATGATGTGTGTGTGTGTGTGTGTGTGTGTTTGATTATGACCAATTGATGCTAATTTGATTCAGCTAGGATTTTTTAATTATCAATTTGTAAAGTCACGGCACAAACAAAATTGCAAGTTTTTCTGCGGTTTCTAATTGTATAATTGTAAAGATTTCATATGTGCTCAGTTCATTCATTCATGACTTCGAAGGCAGCATCATAGTTTATATTAATAGATTCTTACATCAACATGTTACTGAGCAAACAACAAATAAGCTATCACATTGAATCACATTGAACTCAAGTATGTATGTTTAGAATATGATTTATAATCGTCCTTTGTCTTATTCGCAAAGGATCTAAGTAAGTGAAGTAATTTGTAAGAGATGTGAGATGCAGCCAAGTATGGTGACCCATTCTCAGAATTTGTGCTCTGCATTTAACCCATCCAAAGTGTGCACACACACACACACCATGAACACACACTTTGGATCATTTATTGTATACAAAATTATTATAAAATTGTATAATGACATCATTGACAATAATAATCAATTATAATTGTTGAAAATTATTTAGAAATCAGGGTCATAAATATATTTGTAATTTTTTTTCAAAACATTGTAATAATTCATTATTTAGATTTTTGAATTTTTCTAAGATTCAAATCAAGTTGCCTACCGACTGGTGAACCAGTTATTCCTGTCTTTTTGAGGTGATTTTTGAACCCTGATTATGATAACGAGCATATGATCTTCATGAGGTCAGAGTGTTCAGGGGATACAGCAGGATTCTCCTCAGCACATTTCCTCCGTCTCATCAGTCACAAACTAACACACACCTGCATCTCTCACCACTGGAGCACAAACGCGTTCTGTTTGCAGATTTCCACAGAGACCAGCACCACACAACATGGACAAAACCACTGCTGGGTTTCTAATTACACTGTTAATTGCAATCCAAAGTGGGGATGGATTCCAAGTAGAGTATCCCCCCCCCCCCTCAGCATTCCTCAGTATAGACCTCCAGCCTGCAGGTCAAGTTTTGACCTAAAATAGTAAATGGCTCCCTATAATAAGATCTCTATAGATAATTGATGATATACACTAATGTTCAAAAGTTTAAAATAATTACGATCTTTTTTTTAATTTTTTTTTTTGTTTTTAATGAAGTCCCTTATGCTCACCAAGGGCAGATTAATTAAAATACAGTAAAAAAAAAAAAAAAAAAACAGTAATATTGTGAAATATTACAATTCAAAATTACTGAAAATATATATTTTTTTCTATTTGAATGTTTTAAAATATAATTTATTCCTGTGATGCAAATTTTCAGCATCAATACTGTCATGATCCTTCAGAAATCATTCTATTATGCTAATTATCTCCTCAATAAACATTTCTGATTATCATCATCAGTGTTGAAAACTGTTGTGATGATTAATATTTTTGTGAAAACGGAGATATAAATATATATATTTTTTTACTTTCTATTCAACAAAGAATCCTGAAACATGTATGATGGAAAATATGAATCATTGTTAATAACTGAGCAACAGATCAGCATATTGGAGTGATTTCTGAAGGATCATGTGACACTTAAGACTGGATGAATGATGCTGAGAATACAGCAGTGCAGCACTGGAATAAATAACATTTTAAAATATATTCAAATAGAAAATGGTTCTTTCAGTTTGTAAAAAGTATGGTTTTTGCTGTATTTTTGGAGTCCAAAGATAATTAGTTGTGCTTCCTAAGACAAGTATTATTATTGCTATTGCTCATGATTGAGGTTAGTGGTCTCTCTTTCCTTCAAAATGCATGACTTCTGTTTGCTTTTGTGAAAGGCTCTTTATGCCGTCTGAAGTTTGTCCGAGCTGATGGACCTCGGAGAGCTTTCCTCACCCACAAACCCAACAATCCATGGAGATGGATCGGAAATGCCATGGCAACATACACTAAAAGCTGACCTCCGCTGTCATGGGCCATTCACTGTCACATCAAATGAAAGAGAGATACACATCAGCAGAGAGAAAGTGGTGGGTTTATCTTCAGGTTCAGCCGAGTTGGAATGTGGAAACATATGGCGCTGGAGAAAAAGAAATCAGGAGGACTCTAATGTGATTGTTTAAGGTACATTGAACAACTTGTGACAATTCTCACAGCTCATGTATTTATTCATTCAGTGTCTGTTCTTCACTTGGTGATAATTGTTTGAATTGGTGCAACAAATGTTATTGCTTTTGTTTATGTAGGGAGATTAATTCATCCAGCGTTTCCCTGTGTATGAGTAGGTATATAATGTATTCTTATTTTCAACATTTCCTTTTTCTTCTTTCAGTTTGACTGCCTCTTAGCCTGTCTTTGCTTGATTTTTACTGTTTCTCATTTTCTGATTTCTGAGCGTAATAGGTATTTGAGAAAAAGAGCTGTAGGCCGAAACTAGGCCAAGGTAAAACTGTATAGATTGGTTGGTTGTATATATGACAGTAAGAATATCAATCTGTGCTGATTCTGCAACTGCATTCTGCATATTTGTGTAAATCAGGGGTTCAACATTCTGCACTGATTTATGTGCAGAATGTTGAAGTTCATAAATAATAAAAAAAATAAAACATATATAATAATCAGACGAGTATTTATTTTTTTCCTTCTTTTTTTCCCCCTCTTTTGTATCATTATCTTGTGATAATGACTGTATGATGTATACTGTCAACCAATAGTTTTGGGGCTGGGTTTTTAATTTTTTATGAAAAAAAAAAACACAAATATTCATGTATTTGTTGTAACATTATTTGATTCAGCCTTTTTAAGATTAACTGGCTCCAACTAGTGTACATAGAATCATTTAAACTCAAATAATTTCATGCAAATCATGCAATGGAGAAAATTGCAGGGACAATGGTCAACTTACCATCATTATACAACAATATTTAACAGTAAAAATTCAGCCACGTCGCTCTCCTCTCATTCTGCACCTGTAGTTCACGCTCCTCCCTCTCATCTTTTCATCAAATTCACACGCTCGTTCACACCCCTTAAACTTTTTCAAATGGTGCTTGGATAACACTGTTTTCAAAAACCCCTCTGGCATTAGCTTTGATTGTTTACTGGGCAGTCATTTAATTGTTTTGCAGGAATGCTTGACTTTTATCAAGCCAGCTGAACATTTGATGTGCAATTTAGAGCTGCATGTCACTGATGATGAACACTGAATTTGAGATAGTTGAGTGCGGTTCAGTACCTTTTACAAAATAGTTGTGTGTTTCATTAGTCCAAATACTACACTGAAGTTAATCTGTCCAATTATTTTAAAGATTATATAACTATTTGTAGTATATTATCATATAGATGACCATCAAAGCTTTAGTTTGACCATTTGGGATTTTTAAATGGCTGTTAAATAGAGAGAGAGAGAGAGAATATAATATGGTTGTGAAACCCTAAATTATGTTTTTAATTACAACAAATTATACTATGACCCTTTGCATGTCTCGTTGTGTTGCATCTATTGATCATTTCATGAAAGGAAGCATAAGCTGTGCACTGTCATTGATTGACTCTGATCTGCACTTCATTAAACCCCATTAGCAAACACACATGTGCCGTCACACTTGGGATGAAGGTCACATCTTTGCATGTTCACACACACTGACAGCTAGGAGAGCTAAGAGCAGAATTCCTGCCTTCTCCTCATGGAAGAGGAGGGTAGAGGAGAAATGGCTGGTAATCAGGGAGGAGGAGTGAAGGCAGTGATTGTGGAAGCGGAGAGGAGGGAGTCCTCCTCGGCGGGCTGCACACTCATCATTTGCAGGGCAGTGTTGAGCGCTCGGGGGTCTCGCTGGAGGACCCGTGTGATTGGGTTGATGAGAGGGTTTTGTTGCACTGGAGAGGTGGTGTGCCACTGCCTGCTGTAAGAAAGATTATTACCCATAACTTCCCCCCCTACACACATGAGTGTTTCAGAGTATGAAGCGACACTGATTCAGAGATGCTGGGATAAAGAGTAGTAGTGCTTTTAGTGCTTTTTAGGCTTAATTGTGTCATTTTTTGATGTTAAAAGAATAGTTGATGTTCAAGTCTACTACCAAACTGTCAAAGAAGTCACCAGTATCAACACTCAACGACTATCACCCGACAGTCCTCACCCCCATCACCCGACAGTCCTCACTCCCATCGCGATGAAGTGCATTGAAAGACTGGTCAAAAGTCACATCAAATCCAGTCACCCTTCAACCTTCGACCTATTTCAGTAGCATATCAATCTAATCGTTCCATTGATGATGCCAAAGCAGTAGCACTTAATTTAAGCACTTGAACATCCGGAGAGCAAGAACAGCTATGTGTGAATGCGTTTAATTGATTTTAGCTCCGCCTTTAAAACAGTTAGCCCCCAGCACTTTGTGAAATAAACTTGGCCCACTAGGCATTAACACCTCACTGTGCAATTGGATATTGAACCTTCTTACAGATAAACCTTAGACAGTACGAGTTGGGGACAAAATCTCCGGAACCATCATCCTGAATATTGGGGTCCCACAGGGCTGTGTTTTGAAACTTTTCATGGACCACTAATACCACCTCATTGGTAAAGAGGGCTCAGCAGTGTTTACACTTCCAAGTACACCTTACCCCTCCTGTCCTTATAACCTTTTATAGTGGCACAATAGAGAGCATTCTGACCATCAGCCTCTCAATCTGGTTTAGTAGCTGTAAGGCTTGCAGACCAGTTACCTGATGTACAGATATATATGTACAGATTGGTTGAATCATTTATGTGGTTTCTTCTGTTCTGATTATACACTCATAGTGTAATCATGTGCAATACATGCATTTTTGCAATACCTTAAGATGTATTGTAATGTATATAATGTTATTTGTTGTTGCGATGTATGTTATGTTTTTTGTTGTCGTTTTTGTTAATTATGTTTGCACTTGCAAAGAGCCTATTTTTTAAAACTTGAAATATTTCTTTAAATTCTAGCTACTGTTTGAGCCGTAGGAGGATGTGATTGTCATGCTGTGATTAATTTCGTTTACTGTAATAGAAATCATCCACAGGTCTGAGGGTGTCTATTATTTTTTAGGGGGTTCTTTCGGGTAACCACTTCGGAAGCGTGAAAACTATTGTCGGTCTGTCTGTGCTCAAGTAATCGAGAGTGGCGGACGATGAACTCTTTCGCTCCACTCATGATGCGTGGCCAGTGAGAGCAGAAACCCAAGATAAACTTGCGAGGTGAGGAGAGGACAGGATGAGGGGGTGTCACTGAATGAATATATTAATTATTGTGCGCACAAGGGAGTGATTAAAAATGGTTTGGGGTGTGAAAAAATGCAAATTAAAGAAATGAAACCTGTGATTTTCTCTTTCATGTGAGGAAAGAGCTGCTTTAAAATGAAATTGCTGCAGCAGGAGGGACTCCCTCAACCCTTGCCTTCAGACGAGACGCTGCATAGCTGTAAATGTGTCTGTTTTCTTTGCTAGGTGACTTGAGCTGACGTCAGAAACTGAGACATAAAGAAATGTGGGTTAAATTTACCCAGTGAACTCAAGCGGTTCTGGTAAATGCCTGTGTCCCGTGCAAATACAGGTACTGTATGTTCCGCGTTTCCTGTAAATAACAATGATTATAATGACTGATTTTAATCGACTGATTATACATAACAATTGACTTATTATAATAATGAACGAGTGATTATAATTTTGTATGGAGTTTTTCAACACAGTATACCAGGTGCAAATGAATATATCATCGGGCAAAATCTTCCCTTTTTTTTCCTCCTGTTTTTCTTAAGAAATTGTTTAATAGCAAAATTCTTAAAAAAAAAAAAAAAAAAAAAAACTATAAATGGTAGAAGTACGCATTATGCTAATATAATTCAATCTTCAAACCTTTTTAAAATAAAGGGTTATATTACTTTATATGCAGTATGCTGTATCAATTGATTTTGTATTCATAACCAATTACAATGGAACGATAGATTTATGTTTGACCATTTTTAATTAGATTGTGATTTGCTGTCATTAAAACAATACATTAATACAAGTCCTCATGTGCCTAATAATGTCTTTTCATTTCATTATTTTTTTTTTTTGATGCTCAAATACTTTTCTTTTTTGCCTCAGATCAAAGTATGTAATATTGTGATTCATCTCAGATGATAGCTTTGAACCTTTTATTTGAGGATTTTTTTTAAACCCTGCACTGAAAACAAATGAGAAAGAAGTTTCCATTTGTGTTCTATAGTATTATAGTTACTGTAATTCTTAAAGCAATAAAAAAACAAGGAATGTTTGCACATAATAATAATAAAAATTAACAAACACACACGTACACAAAATCATTTGATCAAGCTCTGTGAGTGTAGTTGTTGATGTGGAAAGTGCATCATGTGCATTTTTAAGCTGACATACAGCTTCCTCTCTGCCAATCCCCCTCTTTCTCTGGGGCTTATGAATTCCAAAACCACCCTCAGCATCAACCCATCTCTCTTTTGCTCATAGTCACTTTCTTTCTCTCTCACACACACCTCATCCATCACTCATCACCAACTATTGCCTCCGCCACATCTGATGTCTTTTACGGAGAGGCACTAATCTCTAATCAGCTTAAATGCATTTACGCATCCAAATATTTAATCAGCATTTTTGAAAAGGTGAGTTTGAGGAACAGTGAGAAAGATGAGGCTCAGGATATCGGTTTAAGCTCTGACCCGAGATTGATTTGATTTGATGTCTTTCCAAATGCTGCTGAGATCTCCTAGTTGAATCTTAAGGTTTTTTTAAAATATTTATATATATATATATATATATATATATATATATATATATATATATATATATATATATATATATATATTTCCAAACGTGTTAACTATACTAGGAAATAACTGGCTGTAGCATTGATTTTCAGATAAACAAGTGTGTTAACTTAGCATGTTTCTTAAATATCTGCAAGCATTTGATGGTATCTTTATGCTTTAGTAGAGTCAGAATCTTACATACAGAACCTTTAAGTACCAGAAGTGGGTGGCATGCCATTTTTTTTTTTTATGCGACTGACTTTGCATTTAATGTGAATTTAATAACAATATTGTAAGTTACTATATTATAACATTTTCACTTTACAGAGAGCAAAGAACATTTACATTATCAAAGAACATTTTCACTTCAGTATTACCAGAGTTCAGACACTCTCAAAAAGTTTAATTACTCAAGCTATTTACACTGTGGAATGATTATCTTACTTACATTCGGCTATTTTTTGTCTTTTGGAAGCTGCATTTGAAATCCACTTGGCTCCGAAATCTAAGGGGGCACGTGCCCCCTCACTTTGACTGTTCATGACACCTCTGGGCTGCTGTACCTAAGCAGTACCGAAGTGTTGCTTTGTTCTGCTAAGAGTGCAACCTTTAAATATCCAATTACCACCGCGGGAAGTTTTTCAAAGATCAAACGAAGCGAGTTACGGACAGTTATTTTTGTTCTAGATGAGGAGAGATGCCAGGTCTGTTGTTACATTTACAAAACTCACTTGTGTGTTTTCTTTTTCTTTTATTTATTTCACAGCTGCTTTTTCCCTATGACTTGCTTGTTAATAATTTAAAAGAAGTCAGCAATCAAAGGAACATGCAATTTACTACCTTGTACTGTGGCTCATACATATTCAACAGCTGAGGCGTATTTAGTTGTTGAGTGGGGCTGTCACTCTACAAGACTCGACATGAAATATAATCAACTTTTTTTCTCCCTCAATCTTTTTGACAGTCCACAGTGGAAAACATCACACTGCCCTATTTTCATTCTCCTTCTGTAATTTCATGTTACTTTTTTGTGGTCTTGGCCAGTTTCTGACCATATGAATGAATGAACGAATGAGGAATTTATATGTCTTCAAAAAGTTTCCTTCAAATTGAACACTGTTTTTCGCATTTATTTTGCAAGCCCCACCTTAAAAATGTGCATATCAGTCTCACCTTAGCAACTGTTGCCATCTGTTATATTACTATACAAGCTTTTGCTCTTCTTTTGCATTTCTATTCTTGATTTTATAGTTCTAAGTCAAAGTTTATAGAAAGTAGTACCTAGAGAAGAAATGTGTTTTTTTTTTTTTTCATGTTTTGTAACACGAGGGACACTTCTGTTCCTAAACACTAATAATATCACTTGTAATTGCTTTCGAATGAGGCCTTTCTGTCTTAACTTGCTTGTTAGATTCGTGATTCACAGTCTCTGCAGTTTTTTAATCACATTTCTGCGTGGTTTAATAATTAATTTAATGTTAAATGGCAGATAAAAAAATGTTGTGCAATGTCACACTTCATCTCATCAATCTGTGCTCATCATCAGTGCTCTGTCAGGTCACACTAATAGCACAGGTAAGATAAGTAAGAGGTAATTAGATGGCCTAAAATGCCACCAAAAGCAGAACAATTTGCATGAAAGACCTTGAATCTCTGGCCTGAGGACGTTTTGTTCTATTCTAAAAGGAAAGAATTGCTGGAATGTGTTTTGTGATGTTTGCAACAAAAACTTGTTATTGCACACATGCTGTAAATGAAGCACAATGTTTCAGTCTCTATTACCTTTTTCTCAATTCATGTTTATACACTTGGCTGAGTCTTTGTTTGACCTGATTGTAACTATCTAAAGTTATGCACTGGTTTTGTATGTATGTATGTATGTATGTATGTTGTGTGTGTGTGTGTGTGTTTGTGTGCATACTTACTTGTTTACAGTTTATTTATTTATTTCTATTTTTGGACATTTTTGGTATAGTGATTGCCTACCATGGTATTCTTTGTGGTAACTTGGATTATATATTAATATATTTTTAGTAACATAACTTGGTTGAAATCATGGTTCCTTTGAAAAAAATATATAAATAATAATAAAAATAAATAAAAATAAAACGAAATTGAGCTATTTCATAATAATAATACTTAACAATAATAATAATAATAATAATAATAATAATTTTTTAAAAAGTGGATAAACAACAACACCAATTGTATTTATTTATTTATTTATTCATTTATTTATTTACTTGTTTATTATTGCTTTCAATAATCTATTTGAGGAATTTGGTGAAATTGTAAACATAGTGGATCAGCCTTTTATATAGAATTTATATTTCATTTCAAATCTTTTTAGGGAAAAAAATATTGGTCCCTTTGTGGTCATTGTTGGTTCACATAAAATGAAGCTATTTCTTCTTCTTATTTATATTAATAGTAATAATAATATCCTACATTTTTAATAAGTAGATGAGCTACAATAATTTCATATACTGGCTTTTTGATTGTAAGAATCTATTTAAGGAATTTGGTGAGATGGTGGAAACGCACACAGCCTTAAATATAGTATTATATAGTATTATAGTGTAATACAGCCTTATATAATATATAATATATATATATATATATATATATATATATATATATATATATATATATATATATATATATATATATATATATTTTTTTTTTTTTTTTTGCTTGTGAAAATATTTGAAGAATTTGATTGGATGAGATTAATTGTGTATGGAAAAACTTGATTGGACGGGGCTGTACAGTGAGTCCGTTTTCAGCCCTTACCATTAGTCTAGTTTCTACCGGTTTCTCACAGGCTTTCTTACAAATGACCCCCAGCCCCACCTCCATGCATGGCCATCAACACGCTGTAATTGACCCAGGGCGTCCTTAATACATATCCCCCTCGGACGCTCCCGCTAAAGTGGCTGTAAGAGGCACAGGCTGATTGGAGAATCAAGGAAAGAGCTCCTCAGCCTGCAGTTCATCGGCACCAGGCTTAAAGTGAACCCACTGAGGGGGCCGGACAGCTCTCCTAAAAAGGATGGAGTGGAGAGCGGCCCTCCTAATCACAAACCGCCATCGGCTCCAATTCCCAGGGGGCATTGCAATCGGCCCATCCTGAAGGCGGCAGCACCGCAGCCCAAATGGATGTTTATAAGATGCGTTATGTAGACGCGGCCCCATTTATTCTCCCCTGATTAGAGCTGTCAGGGCTGATTCCTTATGGGCTTTTTTATTTATTTCTCCTGTTTGGAGGGGACGGAAAGCTGTTGAGCACAGCACAGGAGTGGGTAGCGTTTACTCTGAGAATAAAATGGGAATGAGGATTTTAGTGGGGGAGAAGACAGAGAACGACATTGGTTTTGTGTGTGAGAGCAACTCTGGTGAGTTAATATCCATTCCACATGTTGAAATCCGAGACTGTGGTCATTAATCAACATACTGGAGGGATTCTGAGGGAATTAAAGACTTCTTATCCATCCTGAAACCCTGTCATTCCTGTCAGCCGTAACCCAGATACCAGCCACTTGAAATTAGACTTATTGAGCTCCAAACCCATTTACAGTGAATACAAACTAGATTTTGGTGCAGAAACCAATACCTTCAATTTCTGAAAAGCTGTGAGAATCAGATATAGATTAGTTGAATAATAATATAAATAATACCAAACCTGTATGTAATGTAGATTTGGCAATGTTTTCTTTTACTTAAGTTGTTTTGTTCATGATTTTGTTAAGCATAAAGGCATGAAATGCAACCTGTATATGTTGACATTTGTGTAATTTGACAAGCTTCTACCAAGTGACAGATGTCTCTGTACTAAAATACAGCAGAGATGGTATTTAGTGCTGTCAAATAATTCATTGCGATTAGTCAAATTCAAAATAAAAGTTTTTGTTTACATAATACATAATTACATATACATGTATATACTGTGTAAAGTAATTACGTATATATATAAATTGAAAAACATGCATGTACATATTTAAGCATGATATGTTATGTTTATAGATTAAATGTTTATATATAATATAAAACATAAGAATAAAAATATTTAAATGTAAATACATGGAAATATTTTCAAAATATATATTCTGTATGTGTGTGTATTTATCTATACATAATAAACAACTTTTATTTTGGATGCAATTCATTGCAATTAATCATTTGACATCACTAACACACACACACACACACACACACATATATGTACAGTATATATATATATATATATATATATATATATATATATATATATATATATATATATATATATATATATATATATATTTTTTTTTTTTTTTTCATTTAAAAAATTATTTTACATTAGTGTCTAAATTAAAAAGAACGCATTCAGTTATATTATCAAAAGAACAATTTGCACAGGTTATCATAATTTTACAGCATGATTTAAAAAAAAAAAAAAGTTTAAGTTTAATTATACTCAAAAACATATAGTGTACGTTTTTTTTTTTCACACAGAAATTGTCTTTACAAACAATTACAAAAAAGAAAGGTAAAGCCGAAAATTACATATAAATAAATAAATAAAGTAGAAAGACTCAAATATTATTTTCTTGTAAAATGTGCTCCAATTAGTATTTTTTTTAAGGCAATAAATAAATAGGAGCTTATATGGTTAATTCACAGTTGTATTATTTAATGAATTAAATTTATGTTTTACAATTTATGTCATAGCTTTCCTTAGATCTTAATGAATTATTCAGTATCATAATTAAGACAATTGTAATACTTCTGTACTATATGATTATACTGAGAGCATCAAGCTTTTCATTTAATTGTGATTTGTGACGCAGTTCTTTCCTCATAAACACATAGGAAATTCCACCCAGGGAAGCAATATGTGTAAAGTGGAATCCAAGCGGACATGCATGACAACACTAATCCCAGAATAATGCAGACGGGAGAGGAAAAACATGAGGATTTTTTGTAAAGGTGAGCGTCTTATGAGTTTTCGATTCACATTTGATTCTGTCTGTTTGAGTTTCCTTCCTCCTGTTGCTGGTGTTTTCTCTCTTCTTTTGTTTTTTATGAAATAAATGTGCTCAGACTAGCTCAATATGTTCTGGTGTATCAATGTCACACTGAATCTCCACTTAAATTCTGAGAGCTTTGTTTCCCTCCATGCATTGATAATACAATATATTATTGTCTAATATGTAACCTGTGTTTTCCTCCTAATGTCTGTTGACACATTTTATTTTATTTTTTATACAGTCTAATGCATTAGGCTATACGTTTAGTTCAGAGTTTCTGCATCTATCTGGACACATTAGAAACTTCATGACCATGCATTATTAATATTGCAATTTACAATATTTATTTATGTAGCATTTTGCATACAATGGTTGATAGATTACTTTTAATTCGTAGTCCATTGCTGATGCCAAATTATACGACACAATTGTAGTTAGTAATGCAGTTCATTAGATTACACATTTTAGGTAAAATAATCAGACTGCATCACTCTTCTCTTCCAAAGGCCTTTCTTGTTGAATCCTAGTAGTGATGACATCACCAGGATCTCATTACCGGCTGCAGGTGATAACCATGTAGTGATTTACACCGTGAGAGCATGCATGAGCTCAAACCCATCTGCAGACAAGCCGACTCCTCTCGAGAGCAGCCACAAGACAAATAACAGAAGCGGCACGCAGGCAGAGTGACACCGGCTCAAGGTTGGAGCAGGATCAGAGATGAGTGGACCGAGCGTTTGGCAGCGCATAGAGCGATGAGAGATTGGTGTGTCAGTCCCGCCGCTGGAGGATTTGTGCTCCTCAACCCGCGGCCTGTGTGTGTGTGTGTGTGCTTTCTCACACCGGGTCATGTTTCATACAGTACTAGGGCATAAATATCCACTCTGTTGAGCATGATTGGCAGTCGGTATATTTTAGAGAGGACAATTGACAGACGGTCTATCTTTCTCTCGCTCTTTCTGCAGTTCTTTTATTTTCATTTCCTTCTATACTTGACCTAACCATCCCTGTGATTCATATAAACATCAGTAAAATGTCAAAACTGTTTTGATAATCACTAATCATTGAGCAAGACCCGAACATACTCTATGCAATTACCATAGTTAGCCTTTTAAGCAATGATTCTATAAAACAAGTTTTAACGGCTTCAGACAAAAAAAAAAGATTAATTCCATAATTAAAAAAGGATGCAGGATCTACTAATAAATAAATGTTTAGTATTTTGAAGTAGAAAGACTGACATAGTATTTAGTAATTTATTTTAATATGCACTATTGAAAAATAGTTTTTACAGTCAACATCACTGTTCAGAAGTTTGGGTTTTTGTTTTGGTAACACCTTACAATATGTTATTATTCGTTAACTACATCTAACAAGGAATAACCCTTCGAAAGCATTAATTAATCTTAGCTAATGTTAATTTCAATCTTTACTAAGATTTAAAATTAAATCTTTACTAATGGATTATTATAATATTATAAGTGGTACCTTTTCATATTATTTCATTTATTTGAGCTAATATAAACTAACTATGAATGGTTGCACTTCAGTTTAAGCAGAGATGAATAAATGTTGCCTCAAATGTATTGCGTATTATTGCATTAACTAACTTTAACTAATGGACCTTATTGTAAAGTGTTACTAAATGTTTTGATCTTTTTAAATTAAAAGTCAGTTTTTCTCACCAAGGCAAAAATAAATAAATAGTAGCATGAAATATTATTACACCACAGTTGATAAGTAAAATAAAATGATTCCTTTGGTGCTTAAGAGCAATTTTCAGAAGCTATTTCTTCAGTCTTCAGTGTCAGTTTTGATCATATAATGCATCCTTGCAAATAAGTGTTAATTTCTAAAAATGTCCAGATTTTGATTGAATGGTGACAGAAATTCCAGTCTTTTCATTGCAGACATGCTGCCAGAAGGCTTGGAATATATTGTAATTTTAGATCTTGTCAGTCTTTCTCTTCCATCACACTGAAAAGAGTGGCCAGGTTATATGTAAAAAAAAAATAAAAAAAAATTCTGTGTTTCACAGATTAAGTCAAATGTGATTGGAATTACATGAGGGTGAACATTTTTCACGAGGTGGCTTATTCATTCAAATTCGTACCACCACACTCGTACAAATTCATACGATTTTTGCCAAATGACGTTTTTTGTCATTGTACAAATGACCTACACCTAACCCCGCCCCTAAACCTAACCGTCATTGGGGTTTAGACAAATCGTATAAAAACGTACAAGTGAGGTCGTACAAATTCGTACGAATAAGCCACCTCGTAAAATAAGTACGGATTGGTCGTGAGATAGCGTTGGAATTTCCACTTTTAACATATTATTCTGGAGGAATTTGGATGTTTGTGGGCTGCAGTGAGCTTTACATAATGTAGCTTTAAAGTGCTGTAAGTGATCTGTCCTCATTCCTTCAACCCCAAACCCTGACCTCCAAACACATGTCAGCAAAAACCCAAACAGGCAAAATTTGGACTGCTCTTCTGACTCTCCTGTGCTGAGTCTAGTTTAGATACACGAACACCCGTTTCTCTCATCTCTTTCAGTTCATAGAGACATTTTATGCATGCATTTACAAAACAATCGCTTACAGCACTGTTAATCTTGTCTAATTCTGCACTTTGCCTTGTAGCCGCTGCTTGAATCAGATTCACACACATCTACTGTCAGTCTCTATTCATGTATTTCTCTCACTCCAGGCTAATGTGGGCAGGCGCTTTACATATACACTATCATAAACCATCTTTCATGTTTTCCGGCGTGTTTGAAATATGTTTGATGACGTGCGCTGTATAACCCCTCAGGGAGCTGAGTCACTTCTCATGTCTATTTCTGTGCATTTTCGTGCACGTTTTTAGAGTGTTATAAATAAAAGTGCTAGTCTGGAGAGCCGGTGGGAGTGTTGGAGTGGAGACGTTATGCAGTGATTCTCCCGTTCCTCTGTGTCAGCCCACAGGCTCTCTCTCACTCAGCACAGGGTCAGCTGTGTCACGGTGCCTACGATTCCCACAATCCCTCGCTCCTGCTAGGATTCACCCTCATTAGGCCCCGCACAGGAGACCTCAATCACAGTTAGCATTACACAGATCCATTTATATGTAAAGTTGCATTAATGACTGCGCAGTTCTCATGTAAATTCATAATTGATTTACCCTGCTGCGCTACAATACCTGTTTGGTTAATAAGACACTGTTCATAACAAGCATTTAGAAAATCTCTTCAGATCCAGGTTGGGTATATTGCTAATTATTGTATATTGTTGAGTGATTTGGTGGGTTTTTGTTAAATGTGAGCCAAAATCGTCACAATTAAAAGAACCAAAGACTTAAACCACTTCAGTCTATGTGCACTGCATTTATTTAATACAATTGAGTTGAATTACTGAAATAAATTAACTTTTCCACAACATTTTAATTTATTGAGGTGCACCTGTATGTACATTTTCTAATTTTATATATCGAAAGAATAGATTTTGAGCCAGATAGATCTCAGAATTTTTTGTTTATTTAATTTTGTGTGTTTTTTGTAATTGTTATATTTATTATTATTATTAATTAAAGTACTTATTGCGCTCTTTTATATGTTCACTATACTGGTAAAAATTTGGGCATTAGTACGATTTTTATAAATTTTTTATTTTATTTTTTATTTTATTTTTTGAAAGAAGACTATTGTGCTCATAGTAAAATATTACAGTAAAAGTGTAATATTGTAAATATTATTACAATGTAAAATAACTGTTTGCTATTACTATCCATACAGAAAACAGCTGTGTACCTTCATATTTTTGTGTAAACTGTAGCATTTGTTTAAGATAAAAATATTTTTGTAGCATATATGTCTTTCCTGTCAATTTTGATGATATAAATATTGCATTTTATTGTTGTTTGCTGGAAGTCTTTCATATATGAATGCTAGATTATTATTTCCAATAACCCTTTTTGTAAACTGTAATCTCAAAGTGCATGTAAAAATAAATAAATAAAAAGATATGCATCAAAAAAAAAAAAAAAAAAAGTGTCATCATATGAAGTGCACTAGGCATTGCACAAGCAGAGACAGACGGTGCATGTGATGTTTTTATTTTATTTAATCTGCCCTCTGTTTTAGAGACTGGGACAGTGTTCCTGGCTGTTCCTCTTGCTGAAGATAAATGACAGATATGATCTCAGGACGTCCTCTGGATCACCCTCTCGCAAAGACATCCAACATCAGGACAGAGTTTGACTTTGCAGTCCACCTCTGTCTTCCACTCATGACTGGAGAAAATAAGGCAGGAGTGAGTATTAACAAACACCTAGCATCTATGTAAAACCAATTCTTTCTGATTTTACATCTAAAAAGTGAATTTATTATAAAGAGGTCAGTTTATAGATTTTGTTTCAGTAAATGTTTTTCAATGACTCCTGGGGTCAAATGTATTTGTATATTGAGTCGTACTCATGCACATCTGAATAAATCATCCAATGGCTGCTCAACTGATATGAATTTACAATATACTATGTGAATATATTTTCATGCTTTGCACCCATTCCCCATGAATTCATCTACATTTCTAAAGGACGTCTTGGTTAAAGTATGCACATATGTTTGAACCGTTAGCGCTGTGATCCGTGCTGATGTGATCCGGTGTGTGTGAGGGGTACGCTTGAGGACATGTATGCATGTTCATGAATGCTATTGTCTCTTTCTGATGTAAACAGGGCCTTATCTGCAGGTGAGATCATGCATCGCTGCTTTATCCTTCCATGCATCAAGCCCAACATTATCGGTGGGATTGGACATGCCACCGCATCGCTGGAAAGTACAGCGAATCATGCAAAAGCAGGTGAGATAAGATCACATCCCCTCAGGATTGGGTTTAGAGAACAACTAAGTTTTATTGTGTTCAGCATAAGTTCATTTGACACTTACAAGCATGTTTGTATGATTTCATCCATAGACCAATACTGTTAAGCACTGTATGTAAATAAAACATATGGTAAAAACTGTAACATAGGGAAATATTGATACAATTTAAGATAATCGTTTTATATTTTAATATATTTTGAAATCTAATTTATTTATGTTATGCAGAACTGAATTTTCAGCATCATTACTCCAGTCTTCAGTGTCACATGATCCTTCAGAAATCATTTATATGCTGATTTGATCAATAAATATTTGCTCAGTGTTGAAAACATTATATTTTTGTAGAAACATGATACTTTTTTCTTTAATATACAGGAAGTAAAAAAAAAAAAAAACTACAACATTTATTTGAAATTTAAATATTAAATTATAATCTATCTATTTTATCTATCTATCTTATCTTATCTATCTATCTATCTATCTATCTATCTATCTATCTATCTATCTATCTATCTATCTATCTATCTATCTATCTATCTATCTATCTATCTATCTATCTATCCTTTTTTATTCACACCGGTTTATTGTCATGGTGTTAATAATTAAGCTAAACCTGCCCCGTTATAGACACATATACGTACAAATGGGTTGGTTATTCCCTTCAAACATCATTCTCATGGTCTATTTCTGTCTAGGTAGGTGGTTCTTGGCCAGAACAAGCTTCAGAATAAACTTTACACAAGTACGTTTTGTTGAACAAGATTAGCTTTTGCATATATTAGTATGAGATAAAGATGAATGCGTTTCCTTTTTTGAGAACAGTAAATCACTTTTTGTAATCACTGTTCATTAGTTCATTCTTCAGTTCCGCCGTTGTGGGTGGATTGGGAATTAAAGCCAAAAAGTGGGCCAGAAAACAGCAACGACTTTTGTCAAATCAGCACTTAGGCTCTGAGCTCCAGGTGTAGGAGACCCTGAGAGTGTCCCACATGCAGAATGACAGCATTTAAAAATGTCAGTGCATTCAGCAACCTGTACTTCTAAAAGTTCTTTAATTGTCCGCTCAGGAACTGAAACTCCCTAATTACACACTTAACAATATGGCAAGGAATTTTCCTAAGGCTGTCAGCCTAATTCTGATTGGCTGAGATGACATTATATGCAAATTACAGAATGAGGTTACCATCTGACTGTGTCAGATCCACAGGTACCTTCCTCGCTCCCTAGTCATTCAGTGACTTAAAAATACAGTTTGTGTTATGAATGCACCTTTTTAGCTTTAGCCAGGCTTCCAAAGAATTCTAATGTGACATCTAGAACAAATGTAAATGAATTGGGATAAGCATTTGAATAGTTAATGCTTATTTTGGTAGTCCAAATTTATTTGGTCGTTCTATCAGACGCCATTTTTTCCTTTAATGGTCACAGTACAGTCACTGAGAGAAATCCTGGCTTCTATTTTGCACCTAATTAATGGTTTGTTTCTATATCACCTCCTTTAAAACTCATTTTTCTATGTCTCACTCCTTCTTTTCGTCCAGCGCACAGAATCTGGGCGAGTGTGACTCACACTCAGCGCTGCTGGAGTGTCTGCTGTCAGCAGTTCTGTCTTAGTGGGTGACAGGAGAGAAATAATGACAGGCAAGACGACATGCACTCGTACAGACACCTGTAAACAAACACCCACACACATACTGTAGCCATGCATGCTTAAGTGTAATGTGCATAGGTCGCACATGTGATTAAACTGCAAATGTGCCAAATAGTGTTTCCATCATGCATTTGGAAGATGCTGGTATCAAAAGCAAGTTGCATTGCATTCTGGGTATAGATTTTATAGATTCATGCATTCCCTGGAAATCAACTCGCGTCCTTCAAGTGCCACTGTATAGGAGTGATCTGTTTAACATGTAAGTGAAGACAAGAATACCATTTGCATATATAAGACCACGGTTATATGTTGTTGTAACCTGTAAGTATTTAATTCCTGTTCAGTTTTTTTTTCATGCATTACATTTATCAAATGTGACAGTAAATGCATTTATAATGTATTAAAATTTAACCCTAAATGTTATTTCAAATAAATGTGGTTCCATGGATTTTTCTATTCATCAACATAAAAAAAAAAAAAATGCAGAGGGGACTTAGAATAAGTTACAATTTAATATATATTAAAAGAGAAAACAGTTATTTTAAATTGCAATGATATTTGACATTATTTACTAAAAGTGCCATCATTTATTTATTTATTTCATGCAATTGCAGCCTTGGTCAGAATGTAAAAAAACACACAAAACACACACACACAAAAAAGGTCTCTGGAGTTTTTCCTACAAAAAAAAAAAAAAAAAAAAAAAAAGAGTAAAAAATAGTCAAAAGATATGCAATAATATATAGCACCCCAAAAAAACTGTATTTATAAATTTGATGAGAAATATTGATCTTTGTATTTTGACTTCAGCCTTTGATATCTTGACTAATCTTAGCACATATTGTTGAGATCCCTTGTAAAACTACTACATTATGTGAGATTACTGCCATCCTTTTTATGCCAGAAAAAAAAACAAAAAAAAAAACTAAATAAATAAATAATATTCTGGCTCCATATGCTTTCAATTTAATCTGTGCTATTATAACTTGGCTAATTTAAGATTCTTTTGTGTTGTGCTTCACATCCTGACCCATTTGTTTTGCTGCAGTCACTAGCACTTAACATCATTTTGTTAAGATGTAAACTATGACACATAAGAATCAACCAACGGCACAGAGAAAATGAGATGTTGTGACTCGATCCGTACATTAATTACTTCTTCTCTGTTCAGCGTTGCTTGTAGCATGACAACAGTTTGTCATCGCTGGAAATCCTGAGCCTGTGGGCAGAATCTCTCATCCAGGCATGAGTTTTCATCATCTTGCATTGTGCACATATTTCTGTGCAGTAAGGTCAGATATCGCATCATTTGGTTTTACATAAACTCTGGCCAAACAAAAACTGGCAAGTGAAAGAAAGGAAAGGCAACAATTAATGATTTATAATCCAGTCTCAGCAAATAGCATCTAACTTTATTTAAAGATTATAAGTGACAAATGACTAAATGTTAGTCTGTTCTGTTACTGTCTTGAAATATGCCTGAAGTACTTTTATTGTACTTTTTAGAGCTTAAGAGCTTCAGTTCACCTTTGATGTAACAGCATGGAAAAGAGCGATCAGAAATCGAATACAAGTACACAAACATCCAATCTCATATAGATTTGGTCTGTGACAGACATTTGTGATTTTTTTTTTTTTTTTTACACAGACCGCAGGAGGCCAACCAGAAAGTCCAGGACCTGCACTTTCATCTCAGAAGCTGAAAGAGAGAGAGACGGGTCTGAAGGACAAGAGGAGTGACATTGGGTATGTCTGGAATTATATACAACTTTCATGTGTTGACCGAAAACAGTACGCAGTGTGTATTCCCTGCACAGGATGCAGATTTCCTGTATGCAGGAAACACACAGGTGATCTACATCATTTGCCAAATTGCGCAATATGCAATGCACTTGACCTGACCTTCCATTTCCACTGGAAAATCTAGCATTCATTAGTGATTTATTCATAGTGTTTGTGCTACAGACATGAATGAATCAGACCGTGTGGTTTGTCCAGAAGAGGTGTGCAGTTACTCTTTGTAAAATGATTAGATTTACGCTTTCCATTTAATGGACAATAAAATCGGCGAAACATCCATCAGTCTAACATTGAAAGAGGGACCTAAGCAATATATAAAGACTTTAAGATGATGATCTACAGAGCCAGTAAACAACCACATATCATAGAAACATGCTTTAAAAAAAAAAAAAAAAACATAGTAAATGCATAGCAATGTGCTAAAAACACCTTGAATGTCCTAGCAACCTTATAGCAACTTCCTGGCAACCACCTATAACACTGAACTTTTTTTTTTGCATTGTAATGCACAACACACATTTTCTTCAATTAATAGATTAAAATATAAATAAATAAATAAATAATCTTTCATTTATCATATATTCATTAATGTTCCATATATATGGATAATGTATAACGTTTTATTTGTTGTAGTAGTAGTAGTAGGATTTATTTTATTTTATTTTATTTTCTTATATTTTAATTTATTTTATTTTACTGAAGTGGTTTTTGCCACTTTTATTCACTTTTATTTCCTCAGATATTGAATATTTGGATGGTCAAGGGGCTACGAGAAAGGAAAAGTTTAAAGTCATATCAGGAGCGATCCACAAAAAATCTAGTTCTAGTTGTATAAATATATTTATTTTGACATGTTTCATGTCATTTTGAATATGCATTGGGGCATAGATTAAGATAGCACTTGAGTGATTCTGTGAAGCTGTACTGCTGAATGAGTGCATTGCTAACCCGAATCATCATAATTTGCAATACTTGGATGAAACGTTTACAGATATGCAATATTATATGATGCTGTGAAGACAGTTTAATCAAAGACATGCAGCAATGAGAGAATCAAGTTTAGTGTAGTTTGATGTTCGTATGCACTCTGTAATGAGAACAGTAGTAAACATGCACGGTGCAATGGCACTTAAACTTTAATGCCCTGTGGAAAATGTATGAAACTCATTAGCAAAGGCTCAAATTTCTGTTGCAATCAGCTGAAAAATACAGCAAGTGTTTTACAACTATGACCTGCTATGAATGTTTGTTTTTTATTTTTATTTTTTTAATATTATTATTGTAAAACAAAACCTTTTTTCTCTCTCTTGCACTGAAATTTCAGTGGTTATGTATAGGGTTATTTGAGGTCCCTTGGTAACCTTTAATATCTCTTTTAGACTTTTATTTACGCTCTGTATGGTATATGAGGAAACATGTTTGTGTAAATTATGTCCTTATTGGCTATATAAGCCACTTAAAAAGCAAACTTCACTGCAATAAAGCCGAAATACTTTCTTTTCTCCCATGAGTTAAATATAAAATCAATTTGTGATGTCAAAACAACAGATTAACCACTGGGATTAGTGTTGGTCATTAACTGATTTGCTTACAAGAGTAATGTAAAAGAGACTGCATGAATCTTCTTTTTCTTGTTTGTTTTGCTAAAAAAAAAGCCTAGAAGAACTACAGATGAAATGTATATTTATGTCATTATTTACTCATTGCCATGTTCTTCCAAACCTGTATGACCTTTAGACATTTTATACCACATTGATTTATTAATTAATTAACTTTAAAGTTATTCTTCCATTCCTTTTAAGAAAATACTCAAATATGTTTGGACACAAATTTTGGGTATGCAAACTTTTTCATTTTAGTTTACATAAAACAACAACAACAAAAGTTATCCCTAATTGCTTTCTAAATAGCAGGTTTAAAGCAATCAAAGCATCCGCCACAAGCACATAGAGTTTATTCAACAGATTCACAATAGGAGAGACTTTAATACAGTGCAATTTCATGGTGCTTTGTGTTGTGTAACATCACAAAGAACTTAAAAACACAGTACAGAAACCAGACTGTGCTCAGCTGAGGTTCTCGGATGCTCTGTATTGATTTCTTGAGAAATGAATGTGCTTCTTTTCTCAGGCTGTTTACTGTAAACATCCACGGACCGTGAGGATCCTACGGTCATTGTTGGATTTGGATCCGGGGGGGTTGTCCTGTGCACCTTCCCCTAACACCTAATTAAACGCACCCAGCGGTGCATGGGGGAGGAAGCGGAACAGAGATGGGGTTAGCTGGTCAGGGGCCGGGACAGTACGTGGTGGGCCTGGGTGAGCTGGAGGATGCAGCTCATAAATCCCCCTCCTCATCCCTGCAGGAGTTCCAGGCGTGAACTTTCAGGGGTTTGCAGAGCAGAACAAGCTCCCAGGCAAGTTCATCCCTCACTGAGTGAAGATTTGTCCAGCCAGCCACCAGACTCCCAGGCCTGGCCAAACACAAACAAAACCACAGCCAGAGTTTGGGTGGTCACTTGGCTGTTTGTTGGAGCATTGTGGTAAGTGCCAGCAGAACAATAATTTCATTTCATTTCATTTTTATTATTAGTTGTAGTAATAGTCAAAGTAGGAGTAGGATTTGGATTCATTCATTCATTCATTCATTAATTTATCTTGATGGAAATTTCTTAGTACACATTTCTTGGTACACAGTCTCAAGGCTTTGACTATTGACTGTTTGGAAGTTTATTAGTATACACTGAAATATGTATTAACTAAAAAGTAATACATTCATTTAACTTTCTTTTTTAATTCAAGTTTTATTATTATTATTATTATTATTATTATTATTATATTTTAAAGTGTTTTTGTCACTTTTATCACTCCTCTTAAATTACCAAGGTTTTGGCTTTAGACTATTTAGATCATCATCAAAAAAATAAAAAAAAAAAAATAAAAAAAAAAATAAAAAAAAATAATGAAAATACATTAATTGAGATTATTATTATTATTATTATTATTATTATTATTATTATTATTATTTTCATGTTTAATTACTGTTATTTGTTTTCCACATTTATTAACTTTAATGTCTCGACCGGTGTACAGTCTCAAGGGTTTTGTACTGAATAATTGAAATGAAATGGGAAAACTAAGAGTCTGTGTGTCACAGGAGTCATCCAAAAATGGCAAAACATCCACTTTTTGATAATGGAAAATGTATCTTTCTTACAAAAAAAGAAAAAAAAAAGTGCAAAAGAAGATTATTCACTCAAAAAATATTTTGTCAGAATACATGATTGCTTTTAATTGGCTTTTTAATCAGTGCAAGATGCATTTGAGATCAATTAGCAGGGGCTAACAGGGCAATTCTAACCAGCTAACAGTTACCCATTGGTTTTTAGTAACATCGATGATTAATGAAAGACAAATTGTGTTCTTTTTGATTGCCATGGTGCTTTTGCAGATTCAAATCTGGCTTGCAACATGTCCAAATCCTGTTTCCCATTTTCCTTTCCCTGTCCTTCTCAGCTGCATTTGTTTAAAAACATCCACAGATAAAATGCAAGGTGTTCTTTTCTTCATCATTAAATCTAGATTGTTCTGTACTTTCCTCACTGTTTATCGACATTTCAGAATCCCAAATGGTGAATTCTGAAGTTTTTCCTCTAGTCAGAAAAGTTGATATTAAAAATGCACTCAAGAAGACTATTGATTTATTATCTGACATTAAAGCAGGCTGAATTTAACTTTCTGTCTCCAGCTCTCCACTCCTGTCATCTTAAACAGAATTATGACATTGTTAATGAGTAATGGATGAAGAGGAGAGTGCACGTATCCCATTGTCTCCTGGGAAGATTGAAATCTCGCAGAATGAACCCCTTTTCTTTGTAGTGTTTGAGTTAAATGAAAATGTGTGTACGTGTTAAGAATAGTAGTGTGGTTGTATATATGTATGCAGGGAGATTTTATATAACTCTGGGAATGGTTGATCATACACAAATAGGAGAGGCCGTTGGGTCGATTATTATACATATGCATGATCATGTACATTTTTAATGCATGTAACGCTCTTAAAACACCTTTATTCAAACAAACCTCGGCTTTAATTCTGTGTGATAAGATTTGTCCTTCATAGTCTTTGCTCAGAGTCAAAAAGGAAATTTTTTGCATGAAATTACCAAATGCCTGAAATCCTATTTGTCCGAAAGTGTGCAAAATTGTATCCAAATGCACTAATTTTCACCCACTTCTTCCTTATATAGGAAGTGTGTGACCATAATGTTGTAAAATTGCAGCAAAATACTGTAAGTTTGATTGGTCACGACCTTTGACATCCACAGTACAATATATTGAATTTGTTTTCTCTTTCTCTTTAAAAGTTGCTGAGACTGTTTTCTATCTTAACTCTGCATATGGTAAGCTGCATTTTATTATTTGCATTTAGCTTCGGATTCCTTCCCTATTAAAAGCTGACCCGTTTTGAACCGCTGCATTAGCAGATCTATCTTTAATGGATGTCCGTGCTGTAAGAAGGTGAAATATCTCTGCATCGTTAGTTTAGAGGAATATTTCATAAACAACAATGGCTTTTAACATAAAGGAATATAGTCCTGTGATTTTACACTGTTAGGATTTTTCTCATAGCTCTCTCTATTACTTGTTTACAATGCTTTAACCTCCGAGAGCCCTCCCACCCCCGTGTTGATTGGCAGTCATTCTTGTTATTTGTGTTGTAAGAGATACTCTCACCTCTTAATATCTAATAAATGCTTGGCTTTAATGTTGTCCTTCTGAAATGTCCACTCAAGACATCCATTAAGTTGTCGACCTTGAAAAAATTATGCAAGTTGAGAACTCACTAAGAGAGACTCTTGAATGGAGTTATCTATGTGCAAGTAGTCTAACAGCTTTTTATCTTTATGGTTTGATGGCATCAGCACATTTAGGGTTTAAAGGAATATTCCAGCTTCAGTGCAAGTGTTTTTTCTTTTCTTTTTTTCTTTTCTCATCATTTTCATTTGACAGACAGCCTTTGAAGCTGCCATGAAAAGGTATAGGAGTCATTTTTTCTTCCATTTTAAAAGTTAAGTATATTATGCTGTTGTTGCCCTAACTTTACATGATGGGTGCCATCAGAATGATAGTTCAAACAGCAGATTAAAACATCACAATAATACACAAGCCACACCACTTCAGTCCATCACATAACATATTGTAAAGTGAAAAGTGTTTTTGCAAGAAACAAATCCATCAAGGTGTTTTAACTTTAATCCATCGCTTCTTGCCAAGATACGAGTCCATAATCCAAAATAACACTTCTTCTATTAAAATAAGTAAATAAATAAACAAACAAAATCCATCTCCTGTTGTCTTCTCACATCAAAATCCACCCGCATATTTGTTTAAGAGATGTTTTGGACTGTTTCACTTATAAACATTTCTTAATCTGAGCATATTTCTCTCCCTATTCAGATAAGATGACATTTTATTTGGAGAAAGTGATATTAAGCATAGTGGACTCGTATTTTATGTGGAATCAACGGTTTGAAATTAAAATCTTAAGGTTTGTGTGTTTTTTAGAAACAAATCTATAATTTTCAAGGTTGAAATGCAAAACTTTTCGCATGGGCGTTTCCAGTCTGACGCAAGATTGGAAGTCAACGGAACGAAAAGTGCAGTGTGACCGCCCCTTGAGATCAACAAATCCCTCCCACGGACATTAAAAGCAACCTGCGGAAACAATGTTAAAGTAGCCCAATTTCACGAGAAAACTGCGGACTTGGGAACACTATGAAGATGGGAACACTAGTTCATTTTCAATTAAAGGGGACATGCACATAAACAGAGAGTTTTGGCTCATACCCTAAAAGTGGCAATTTCAAGAAGTTATTAAAAATGATCTGTGGTGTATTTTAATATAAAACTTCACATACACACTCTGGCGACATCAGAGAACAATTTAAAATATTGTATCAATGCATTCTATGGCACCTTTAAATTGCAACTTGATCTTGCGCTCAATTTTCCTGCTTCTTTCAGTGGTTGTGGTTCATGGATGCTGACCTTTTTATGTTTCCCCAGAGCTGCAAAGTATGTCTGCAGTAGTGAAGTAGGGTTGTCTAGGGAGAAAGAATTGAATTGACACAACTTCTGCGCTCTGTGCTGTTCTGTTGCTGACAAATATAGGGATTTATGAACATGCACTGTGTGTCCTTGGCAAACTAGTCAGGCAACAACAGAGAAACTGGGAGAGAAGCACAGGAGACAGAAATAAACTCCTAATCTGTGTAATATCTCTCCTCTGCCCTTCTCTAAACATTACCACCTGTTCCTCCTGCTAACATCCAGTGTATGGGACTGTGTTTTGCCCAAAAAGACTACTTGCTAGAGTTGCTACTCCCCTTCTTGGAGGTCCAGAAGACATTCAGGAGGCCGCTCGGGAGTATAATGGTTTGGGTTTCCAAGGAGATATTGTCTCCCACTCACTTATTGCTCATATTCACAGCAAGAGATCGATATCTTTAATGCAGGATTTTTCTTTTTTTGGGGGGTGGGGGTGTTATGGGTGGAGTTTCAAAATGTTTAGAGCACCACTTAAATTAAAAATAAAATAATAAAGTATTATATTGTAACATTTTATATATTTTTTAGAAATATATAATTTAATATTACAGCCACTGAATAATACAATATTGTTTAAATTTTAATACTAATCATTTTAAAATTATATATTTTTACATTTATATTTTTATATTTTTTGCATATAATATTTTATATTATATTTTTAGTTTATTTTTCTTTCTTTCTTTCTTTTTCACAATATTTTGTCTAGATCACAACAAATTTATAAATAAATAAATGCATATATACAGTAAATACTTTTTTTTCTGCGTAAAAAATATTTTATATTACAAATAATTGTTCTTCATATTAGAAATTCCCTTTTAAAAAGCACCAATTTTGAGTAGGTTGTAGTTGATGAATGTAGGTTCACATCAGGATTGTTAGAGCTGTTGTGTGTTTGTTGCTCTTTCTTTATATTCAGGTCTTTGTCTTGACATTTCAAGTATTTTCTCAGTATTCGTCTGTGATTTCATCACAAAGCTGATCCCCAAACATCGTGAGACGACACACCAAACAAAACTCCAACAAGCGCATTTGATCGTTCGGTTCACTCTGGTCTGTTTTCAAGAACCTGAAGGGTTCCTGCCTACATCACATTAGCAAGCAATCTGCTTCACAATCTGTGCTTGGACTTCAAGCATTGCCGAGTTCTGTCTGGAAATCAAGCTCCCTCCGAAGGGCCCAACTGACATATGAACTGAAACCTTGTAATTTAAATTTTTTACAGTACGCCTCTTCAGCTGTTGGAATGGCCCTGCTGTGCAGTGAGAGGAGGTTTGGGAACGTTAGCATTCTTTATGCTTGGTCAAATACCTGTTACGGCGCATAGTGCTGTTGTGTTATGAAGCATTGTGTAACTAATGATGTGTATGCAGTAAGTCAGACGCTGAGAGGAAACAGAGTGTGGGTGTGAGTATGTATGCTTGTCTGCAATTATAAGATATTTTAGATCTTGTACTGATGCCGATGGAGGAATCAGAGCTGGAATGGTTCAGATTCTCTGTTCCCTAATGCTTTGTTGCCTACAAAGGAAGCATGAAGTGGAAGCTCATGTGTGACTCATTTGAAATGGTCTTCATGAGTCGTTCTTCAGTTAAATGTCATTTATTTATTTATTTTTGTCCATGCGAGATTTTGTGAACTTTCTGTTCATCAAATAATCCTTTTTGTTTCATGAGCAGTATGTTCCGCTGAAGACTGGAGTAATGTCACAGGAATAAATAAAAATGTTCTTTTAAATTGTAATAATATTTCACAATTATACTGTTTCATACTCTATTTTCGATCAAACAAATGCAGCTTTGGTGAGTAGAAGACACTTTTCTTTTCATAAACATTTTGCCGTCCCCAAACTTCTGAACAGTTATGTATGTAGATGAAATTTGTTTTAATGCTTCATCAACTGTTTATACTATACTACTGTAAAGATAATTCACTATAACAAAAAAAATATATAATAATAATAATAATAATATGTATGTATGTATCTTTCCTGTTTCCTCCCCCTGTGTGTCAACGTTAATTGACTATGTTAAATAGATGCACAGCCTCAGTGTGTTTGCTGAAGCGAGCTCTGATCTGACACTCCTGCATGGGGAAATTATCCAGGCTGGTTATGACACACTCCACTGATCCAGGGTCATCTGGAAGCTCATAAAATAACCTCGACCACCTCCAAGACTTTCAGCATATGGCCCGTTTGACCCTCAAGGGCACAAATACTCAGAAAAGCCTCAATATGTTCAAGGATCTGCTGATGAAGAGTCCTGACTTGTGAATTTTAGATCCCTCAGCTCATTTGTTAAGCTTGTCACTCAAAGTGAGAAGCGTTTGAGCTTAAATAGGCTCATAAAGCGGAGCAGCTTCGTAATTCCTTGGCTTCTGAAACAACAACGAAGGTATGTGAGTGTTTTGACTGTTTTTGGAAAAACAATTGTCTTCTGATTGAATGTTACAGTATTCCAAGAACGGTAAGTTGTAAATAAACAAAAATTACTGGATTATGTTTTACTAGCAATTTATGAGTGAAAATTGTTTCCTAAACCAAATCGTTGTGTTTGCTTGTTAAATAGTTATTACCTCTTATATCCAAGCTTAAGAATGTTCATAATGCTAACAGCTATTATCTTTATACTAATTGCACTGTGGCACATTTTAATGTGATCTGAGACTTGAGAGCTATGATAAAGTAAAACAATTTATGTCAGTAAGATTTTTATTTTCTTTTTATTTATTTTTTTTTAAGCCTACTTTTATTCAGCAAGGATGCGTTAAATTTCTCAAAGGTGACAGTAAAAGACATTTATAATGTTCCAAAAGATTATTAGGTTCTTATAAATCCAAAAGGTTCTTGTAAAATAAATGAATGAATGAATAAATAAATAAATAATCATGGATTCCACATAAATATGAAGTAGCAAAAAGTTTTTCATCATTGATAGCAATGATTTTTTTTAAAGCAGGAAATCATCACGTTAGAATGATTTCTGAAGGATCATGTGACACTGAAGACTGGAGTAATGATGCTGAATGATCACAGTGATATATTCAATATACGAAAAAATAAAAATCAAATCAATGAGGTATTAGTTAAAAAACATTTACTGACCCCAAACATTTGAGAAGTAATGCATTATTTTCTGTTAACTTGAATATAATACAGTAGGTATTTTTTTGTCCCTCTATGTTGTTTTATTTTTCCTTGGACCTTAACTTTCTTCAAAATAACTCTATTTGTGTTTCATCCAAGAATAAAATATGGATTTGGAACCATATGAGGCTAAGTAAATGATGTATGATCCATTTTGGATGAACAATTCCTTTAAACACCGGTTGAGATCCAATACTTTCTGTAAACATTCGACTTTTTTGGCTGTGATACGATTAAGGTTGAAGGTTTTTGCAAAGCACAGGGTAAGAGTGGTTAAAGATGTATTTAGGCGGCAGAAAGATACCCAAAACCTTGCCATGCTCAGAAAGTTTGACATTTATGTTCACAGGAAGAAGCTGGTGGGAGCAAACCGCTGTGGTGATGAGGTGCTATTTTGCACTGATAAAAAATATGAGCTTTATATTCATAGCAAGCATATAATTATAAACTCTTCCAGCTTGGCCCTTAATGAATAAGGGAGGAAGGGTGAAAAGCTCAGAGAGAAACATCAAAAGCTTTCCACACAGCACTCTATGGCTCAGAGCTGCCCACACGCACAGGCATTTCCATCTCTGCGCCCATAGCATCACACCCTTTACTCATCCACCCAGATCCAGCCGCCTCAGCCAATCACAGAGCAGCACTGTGACCTGCTGTTGCCCCCATCCTGCCCACAGCCAATGATCTCATCCCCCTCGGTGGATCCCGCCCACTTCTGGTGCCTCTGCTGCGCTTGCCCGAGGTCACTGGGATTTCTAGCAATTACCACTCTTTCTTTTCACCGTTCTGCATTCCATTAAAGCTTTATTTAGCACAACGTGTTCAGATGGGGGTGAGAGGATGTTCTCGGGGTGCTTGCTCTAGCAGTTTGTTCAAATAAATGCAGAATCTTTTTTTACCAAAGTCCCCCCTACAAGATAATTTTGTACACTATCTACTTGAACGGGGAAAGTTGAAAACCTCCAAAACTGTCTAGATTGTATTTAAAAAATAACAATAATAGATGTATAGCCCAATACAACTTTATGAGTAGAGTTAAATAATAATAAATTATTATTATTATTATTATTATTATTATTATTATTAATAATAATAATAATAATAATAATAATAATTATTATTATTATTATTATTATTATTATTATTATTATTATTATTATTAGTAGTAGTAGTAGTAGTAGTAGTAGTAGTATTGTTATTCTTATGCTGATTGGATCTACACAATTACATAAAGAGTTTATAAAGACATTATGATAATAAATAATAAATACTATTCTTTTGCACATTCTATTCATAAAAGAATACTGTCAGTAAAGAAAAGGAAAAAAGTATCGGTGTTAAGCAGCACAGATGTTTTCAACATTGATTACACACATATATATATATATATATATATATATATATATATATATATATATATATATATATATATATATATATATATAATTAAATATGAATAGTTTATTCACTTTTCCAGTTGTATTTTTTTTTTTTTTTCATCAAATATATACAGCCTTGGTGAGCAAATGGACGCTTCCTTCAACACTATCAAAATATCTTAAAACTTTTGAATGGTAGTGTATGTATGTATTTATTTATTTACCCATTTATTTTCTTATAGCTTTTTTTCTTTTCTTTTCTTATGTTTTATACTGTCTTTAAGTCTTGACCTCAATGATGTCCTCCCAAACTTCTTGTTCTCCCTCACAGTGCAGGTTTGCAGGGACACGGGGAGATGGTTTATTGTCTTATTGGGGTGCTGAGCATTCGGCGCTGTGCCTTTTCCTGTTGGATGGAGCCCTGCAGGGAAATCAGGAAGGAATCAGTCTAATCCAATGAGCCTGCTGTATCTCTCAACTGTGCCAATGAACAGAGTGAACACACTCACATACACACATACACATAGAGCAACGCTCCATCAATCCCTCTGTGTCCCTCAGCTACTCTATCTTCCTCTGTCTCCTTGATTCTCTCAGAGTACACCTGTTTATTCTCCAACCATCTTCACTCTTTTTTCCCTCTTCCTCAGGCTAAACTCAAACACCATTGGAAGAGAAGAAGACAAACCAGCATCTGACTTCAGTGTGGTGCTCTCGAGGTAGAGTAGTGGTCTTCAACCATCTACAGATGTCCTTTATGTCATCTGAAGTTTCAGAATGGAAATCATCCCATGCAGATAATGCAGATTCTGAAGAAAAACATAATGTTTGGAACAAGTGGTAAGTTCTAAATGACTTTCCTTCCAAATTCATTGGGTTTTTGGTACTAAAGCTTCTGGTAGGGTGAGATCAGATACATGAACACATATAAGCTTTCACACCTTCACGTTTAAGCTCCTGCTCAGCATGGAAAACATGGCCGAAGGTTCATTCTTGTCAATCACAGATGACTAAGCAGCACCCATTGGACGGAAAATCCCTTTCTGGCAAGGGCATCGTGTGTAATTGATGACAGTTGGATGATTATCTGTCAATCAAATATATAGAGAGGGTGGAGCTAGGAGACGGTGGAAAGAGCACTTTAGCTGATGTGTGACATTGATGGTGGGTTATTACTCATAATCATTTATCCATTGACAGGTTGGCCTTTGAAAGTCGAAAAAAGCCTTAAACTTTTATTTCACAACTTTAAAATATGTTATCATCTTTAAGAAAATAACATAGTTTGTTCCAATTCATCAGATTCTTAAAAGCTATATAAATAATAAGACAAAACATTCTTAGAGTAATGTTTATGCAATGTTCTTAGAACTTCATAAATATGTGCATGTGTTCTTATAACGCAGAGAGAAAACATTTTTGGAACATCCTTATGCTGTAGTTTTTACTTGATGAACATTCTAAGAACGTTTTTTGTAACCTTATTCTAATTACGTTGAACACTGGACATTTTAATGTTCTTAGAATAGTAAACATAAATGTTCAAACAACATTATATTATTGATGGAAAAACTTCATAATAGTAGAATTTTGTGATAAACATTTTTGTAACATTTTAATGATATTCTGATCATGACTTGAAAGAAATCTTTACATATTAATGTTCTTAGAATATTAAGATAAAACATGTAAAAGCATTATATTTTGGGTGAAAATAAAGTTATTAGAAACGGTTTTCTTTCTCTTTTTTGTAACTTGCATAACATAACCACGGCAAGAAAACTGAAAATTTCAAGCTTTTAGAAACATTTCAGAACACTGTATGCTGGGAAGTGTTACTGTAGGTTGATTTGTTGCATAAATTACTGGGAAAACACTATTGTGAAGTAAACTTTACTGTGCTGTTATGGTCTTTTAAAATGACCTGGTAATAAATAAATAAATAAATTAAATAAATAAATAAATAATAAAATAAATATTTTGGCTTGATGGCATTTAAAGGCTAATAGTGGTCCATTGATTTGAGTGATTTTGGCAACTTATTCTGATGTTTGTGTAGAATTGATTATACAGTATATTATGCTGTTTAATGTGTATGTTATTTACTGTATGCTGTTAGTGATATAAGATCCAACCATCGGGAATTCTCTTTATATTTAGATGCTTTTGGTTCATCAAATCAATCATAATTGCTTTTTAATAAGATATTTTGGTGGCAGTTTATTCCTAATAGAGATGTATTGGGGGCAGAAGCAGATGTGGTTGTTGATTATTTTTTCTACATTAGACAACTTTAATGGCTTCTAAACAGAAAGAAAATCTGGGAACTGTGTTGTTTTGGTATAGTAATGATTATATTAAATAATCCATCCAGGGATATCTCATATATTTGTATTTAAACTGTTGGGAAAAACTATCTGCAATGACAGCACAGTAATCACAGTAATAAGGAAGCACTGTACCTGTGGTTATTTTCTTCATATTGCAAAAGAAATATGATTCACTATGAAGAACTTTAGTACATTTTCATAAGGGCTTGTACAAAGTAGAATTGAGGACTTTAAAGTCTGGACCTCCATGAATTATAGACCAAGCTTTCAGTTTTCCTCCTGTGTTTTGTTTTAATGATCTTTGATCATAAAAAAAAAAAAAAAAAAAAAAAAAAAACCTGGCCTTGCTTGGCCTTCAGATATTCCAAGAGATGACTTGAATCATTAAGTGCCAGATGAAAGGAAAACAATATTTGTTAAGGAGTAGGAAACAAACATCTTCAGCATGGTGTCAGTAACTGTAATCTGTAACCAGTAATCTATCTGTCTGTTCTATCTGTCTGTTCTGTCTATCTGTCTATCTGTCTATCTGTCTATCTATCTATCTATCTATCTATCTATCTATCTATCTATCTATCTATCTATCTATCTATCTGTCTGTCTGTCTGTCTGTCTGTCTGTCTGTCTGTCTGTCTGTCTGTCTGTCTGTCTGTCTATCTATCTATCTATATATCTGTCCATCTGTCCATCTATCCATCTATCCATCTATCTATCTATCTATCTATCTATCTATCTATCTATCTATCTATCTATCTATCTATCTATCTATCTATCTATCTATCTATCTATCTATCTATCTGTTTTATCTATCTGTTTTATCTATCTATCTATCTATCTATCTATCTATCTATCTATCTATCTATCTATCTATCTGTCTGTGTCTATCTATCTATCTATCTATCTATCTATCTATCTATCTATCTATCTATCTATCTATCTATCTATCTATCTATCTATCTATCTATCTATCTAGTTTTTTCATTTGTTATTCAGTAACTGATAACATGATCCGTTTTCTTCTGTTGCTTATAAAGGAGGTATTGAGATTAAATTCTTCTGATATCATTGGGGAAATATTTATACTGAGGTATGTGATTATCGTCTGTATTGAAAGTAGCTTTCATGGTTCATCTCAGTAATTCAGCTTCTCCATGTGCCAGTATAATGGTCGATTTGTTCCACATTAGAGAGTTATATGATATTTTGGAGAATAAGTCAATAAGTGTAAAAACTCAATTGATATTGCATGTTAACAGTCTTATGGTTTGTTTTGATACACGTCTCATCATTGTTTAGGTGAACCGCAGCTGCTAATGCTTCTATAAGCAGGGCAAAGAGTAATGAAGATAGCGAAGCCTTGTCTTGTTCCTCGCTAAAGTGTAAATTGTTTTGATATAATTCCATTAGTAACGACAGTTGCCCTAGGTGAGAGATAAAAAGCATTGATCTGCTGGGTAAATGACTCCCCAAAGCCAAACTTTCTTAGTGTCGCAAAAAGGAAAGTCAGTTTTACTTTCAAATGCTTTTTCTGCATCTAAATTTTATTGATTTTAGAAATATTTAATGAAATAGATGTTTATTAGGAAATGAGGCTGTATCTAAAAATGAATATCTGTTTTATGATAAATGTTTTTATGATGTATAGTGTGTAATTTACTACTGTACATACACTGAAGATGCTGGTTATTTATTTATTTATTTATTTATTCTTCATTTATCTGCTGAATATCTGTTGCTATTGATTTAATTTTGTTTGTTTGTGGTTTCAATGACTCATGTCATGATTTAGTCTGATTCCACCTCCTCCGCCCCCTGTATTATTTGGTTTTGAACTGCATACCATTTGCAGAACTGTGCATCAGGAAAGTTTCAAAGTTTGACAAGTTTCAACTTCAGTTTTAAACCTTTAGACATCTCCAGAATCTTATCATCTCTCTCTCTCTCTCTCTCTCTCTCTCTCTATCTATCTATCTATCTATCTATCTATCTATCTATCTATCTATCTATCTATCTATCTATCTATCTATCTATCTATCTATCTATCTATCATTATACTTTTAACTCTCAATGTATTTTGGTCTATTTTGTAACAAAACATTTCTAAAAATGGCATTGTTTTTAAAAAGGGAGCAAAAGGAAAGTTCTTTCAAAAAATATTCGCAAAAAATATAAATAAATAAATGAATACATAATAGCAACAATAATAGTAATATATATGTTACATGTTATTTGTTAGGGTAATTTTGGACCCATGAAGGTTTTTTTCCCCCCACATCTCAAATTCTTTTGGGGCTGAATCTTGTAAAATGATTTACTTTTATGTTGTTTTGATGTTTTGGAATGAATAAAATGTAGGATTCATAAATCATATATATATATTTTAGCAATCATGAGTTATGAAGTTTTAATTAAATTATGTTAATTAAATTCCTTTCATTCCACAATGTACTGTAATTCTCAGATTTTATGTTCTTAGGAATTCCATACAATGATATATTGAAATATGATTTCTATTTAATATAGAAAAAAATACACATATAATTTACATCATAGTTATTTTATTATTATTATTTTTGATTTCAAACAATTTCTCAATTTATTTTTATTTTTTTGACCAAAACAAAGTCAATGCAGTATAACCATGGTAATAACTTGGTGAAACACTTTTTTCCTATTCTTTTTTTCCCTATTAATAAGAAGTTGATCAGATGTGTTTTATATGAAATAGGGTTTTATTTTAAAATATTAAGTTATGACTGTTTATAACCAGATTCTTCGGGTCCAACTAGACCCAGGAAGCAAACAAAATACATACAGATTTTGAGCGCATTATGAGGGTTAAGGCAATGGTTCTCAAATTTGTTTTTGTCAAGCCCTGCTTTGTCACATTCTTTTGGTTTTTGTCCCTTTCTGCTGAATCCTAGAAACAACTTTTTTGAGAAAAATATCAACAATGCTGAATATGTGTTTTCAGTTCTCAGTGTCTGAATTCCAACCCATTCTCACTCCAAAGGCGTCAAAAACCGAAGCATGGTCAAGCGCCCCTAGCGTCACTTTTATGACGCCAAATGTGCCTCTCGGCGTCGAATATCGAAGCACTACGACCTTCATTGCTTTCAATGGGAAACTTTTGGCGTCAGAATTTGACACGAGGACATGAGATGTTTATCGCTATGAAGTCACGTTCAAGAAGTCTCATTCAGCACACATCGCGATACTTGCAATCAGTTCCACAGTTTGGGTGAGTAGTCGTATATACGCTCTTTTAATGCCTTTTATAAAATGTATTCTGTCTTATTTATTAATCAAATTAGTGCCATATGTTTAATCGCTGTATTATATCGGTCATCCGCGGCTGTCTTTGAGTTTCATTGCGTTTAAATAAATGAACACAGCTGCTAATTAGTCTGATTAAACTCTATCTGTCACGTGACGTGCCATAGACCTTCGAACAGTTTTATATTATTATTAATTTCAGGATTAATGATGTAAGTTGTATTTGTAGTAAAATCATGGTAATCACGACACTTACAATAGTAATAAATGAAATGTGAAGTTAAAACACAGTAAACAGGACATTAGTAACTGTAACTCTAGTTTTACTATGGTATATTAATAATCAATACAACAATACAATAATCACCAAACCAGCTATGTTTGTATCACTGTAATGTTAGTGTTTTTATGTGCTTTTATATGACAGATATCACAGTAATCATATGTTCTGTACCATGCTTTTAATACCTTTTAATGTAAATCCCCCCAAAAAAAATCAAATTAAAAATAAATAATAAAACATGTATTTTTCCATTTTGCAGTTCATTCATATCAGTTTATATTTATATATATATTTATATATATTTATTATATCTAAATATTTTGCTCACAGATCATTATTAACATTCTTTATATAATTCAATTTTATTTACTCTCCCCATTTTATTATTTTTATTTTTATTTTTAGCTGAAAAGACATAAAGGCAGTCAGCCCAGTGGTGTTTCTGGAGAGGGATTCCTTCAGAAATGGAGAAGACAGAAAGCTGTGGAGGCAGATATATGCAGCAGTAAGTCTGTGATAGTTTGTCTCTTTTATCAAACATTCCTGCTGTTATAATTTGTACAGCATTTGTTGTTTCTTAAACTGTTGCACTGTCCAAATACCCACACTTGCCATCTTTGCACTTGACCACTTGATTACTTATTTGAAGTCTTTCCTGTTTTTGGCCTAGTGTTCGAGTGAGCATGATAACCACAAGTGTGTGTCGAACTTTTCATGACCTGATGACTGTGTTTCCCAATCCTGATCCTGGAGAACCCCAGCACTGCACGGTTTTGGTGTCTCTCTTATCTGCCTTGGAGTCTTCACTGATGAGCTGATGAGTTGAATCAGGTGTGTTTGATCAGGGAGACATCTCAAATGTGCAGTGTTGGGGTTCTCCAGGACCAGGATTGGGAGCCACTGCCTTATGGGACACTTATGTGTTTACAGAGATTTTTAATAACTAATTATCAATATTTCACATACTGTACATTGGACAGCTTCCCATGACCTCTTGTGAGATCTCGGCAAAAAGTCTGACGATTTATTCCAAAACATGATGCATGATGGGATACACTAAGCTTTGTATAGCGCTCCAGAGCAGTATTGGAGAGGTTTAGTGTGTGTTAAGGACGCTGTGCTTTGGCATTATTAAGACCGGGGACAGTCTCGTTCACACACTGTCACGTACACACACTCTCAAGTTTTTACAGAGGCTGCTTTTATGGTCTAAACAAAACACAGTGTAATGTATAAGTTGAATGTAATTTAATATTTCCTTCCTTTCTGTCTTACAGGATTGTTTGAGGATAACGCTGTAGCTCCATCATGCACAAGGACTCACCTCGTTAACTCTTTATCCCCCGCACACACAGAAATGGTCCCTGGATCAGTAATTAGACTTTGCAGTGGTTTGATTTTTGCAGAAGATGTAACTTTGTTTTAATTATAAGCTCATAATGAATACATTACAGAACCAGTGATGAAAACAATAGTTAAAAATAGCGCTCCATATTAAAAATATATTGCACACTTGACATGCATGTCTTCATGGTGTTTTTTTGTGAGTTTGAAACATTTACATTGTGTTGTATAACATTTTGGTCACAACACTTTTTCCAGTGTTCTCTGAAAGACATACTGTATTTACTGTTTTGTTTTTTAATAAAAGCATTTTCATTTGCATACTGAAAATAGTTAATGTTTACAACATAACTGCCTTTTTATTCTTTATGGTGGCAAAAACGAGCTTGGTGACAGAGGATGCAGTGTAGTAATTTGGGCATGTTGTCTTTAAATGAGTTTGACATATAAATAAATAATGGAAGATCCTTACAAAAATATGCATGTTTATTATGCTTTATGTATTTATTTGTTCATTCATTCATTCATTTATAATTTCAGTTTTTATTCCTAGAGTTCAAATGGTAGAGAATGGTAAATCACAGAAACACAAATGTGAACAATTTTAACTTTAAAACACAATGTAATATACAATGTAAATTTTAGAAGCACGTCATTTGATTAGTAAATATATTTGTCTTTGGTCAAAAAAAAAAAATACAAATCTTAAAAATGTGTCTTATATTTATTATAGAGGAATCTGTCTGTTGGATACAACTGCGACTGCTGGGCATGTGCACATCAATATTGCCCAATGTTTGTCAAGCTGAACAACGGAGGAAGGTGAAGACGTTAATAAAACCGAATCTAATAAGTAGCAAGCTTAATCTATTGTTAACCAAATCTATCCCTTCAGCCGAAAAACGAAAGACGTTGGTCATACATGGATAAGGAAGTGTGTCGCTGCTGCTCAGCTTTGATGTCATTGGCTATGAATTTGCAGGACAGTCTGTGGTTGGACTATCTTTTAACCCATATTAAACAGCGCATCATGTAAAAAAGTATGTTTTGCTGCTATCATCACATTAGTAATATATTAAGTCAACAATGAAGTGTTGCTATCTTGACAAAAATGACATCTTTAGCGAGATCCTAATCCTAACCCTAAGCATAACTTCAATGAACTACAAAAAACAGCCCCCTAGTGTTGCCTTTGCATAGATAGAACGACGGAGGCTTGTGGGTAATGTAGTTTAAAACTTTTTATTAACGAAACGAAATAAATTATTTATTTTAAGGAAAACTGGATATCTAAATATGTTTATTGTGCAAACCTCTATGATATATTTGAGAGGCAGGCTGAAATGTGGTATTTTACAGTGAGCAACATTTAAAATGCCTTTATGTCAGCTTTCCATTTATTTCTGAAAACTGAGCTCAACATTATTTTATCAGCATAGCATAAGTAATAATCCTGCCCATTTTCTCTTTGATATGTTAATTGGACTCTGATTTACAGCCATTTGAAATGTACAGTTTTGGGCTCTTCCGGGGGGTGCTACTGGGCCCCTGGGGGTAGAAGGGCAGTAAAACCTACATATATGTATTCTCCTCATCATGGACAACAAACTGAGCTGAGTCACATTTATATCTGACAGTTTTCACAGTCCTCTGTTTTCTATTCTATTCATCATGACTATTATACCTTTTGACAGGACATTGTGAGGCCATCTGATGAAACATTGAAAAATTAGAAAGAAATGATTTAATAATGAAAATAATAGATTATTTATTTGATTTTTGAAGTATATGGCAAGAAATATAATGGATGAACCTGCAACAACTTACCTTTATCTATTCCCCACCTGTAAAGCAGTAATCAAGGACAATGTATACACATTGTGATACTTCACTATTACACAAGGACAAATTCATGCAGTGCTAAGAATATTAATTTATATATATATAACTATTTAGCAAAAATCAGTGTAAAAATGTCCTCCTCACCCCCGTATCTTGCTCCTCAGGTGCTGGACATCATGTGTGTGCTCTTGGTTTTAATGCAGTACAAGATCCCATTAATCATTCCTGCTAGATTCTCAGTTATCCCTCAAGTGTTTGTAACAATAAAGCCCATCGCACCATCTTGTAATGCAGAATAATTAATCTCGTAACTCCCTTTATTTCACTAAAAAATTTGCATATTTGTTACTAAAATATAAAAAAATTACTTTCTGGTGTACTGATGTCCCAGATGTTATTAATCCGATCAAAAATGTTTATGTCTTAAATAAAAAAATAATCCCAATAATTAATATGTAGTTTTTCCAAGTCTAAAATAAACACATATCAGCCTACCTAGTAAAATTATGTATTTAACAAGAATCTTCAGAACACAATATTCACCATTTTCATTTTATTGAAGCATAGACTATAAAGTTGATAAAGTAGCATCAAGACGAATAAGATTCAATGAAAATAATTATCATCAAAAATACATTAACCTCATATTTAAATCAGTTCACACAGATGAGTGATGAAATGTCCTTAAAAGTCACACAGTCCCATCCAGTCAACTGTGATACAGATCATGTGATACATATAAGACATGAGATACTGTTCCAGAAAATAATGATTCCCATCATCACATCTAAACTGGTTTCATCTCCCCATAGTGTTCTTCTTCTCTCGTGTCTGGAAACAGTTTGTGGCTGATATCCAGCACTGATGTGGTGTAGCTTGTTCTCAGCCAGAGGATCTCTCAGTCCTAAGATCCCAGACCTGGTCAAAATGAAACAAACAATCCAGATGAAGTTGTTTAAATGGACAGAGAGCTCAGCTTATGTTCTGTGTGATTTTAGCAGTGTGAGCAACTATGACCCTTGTAGTACTGTACACTTACCATTCTTCAAGCTGTTTTGAGACCTTTTGAGAAGCTTTTTCTCTGAAGAGAATTTAGCACATCCTCTTCTTTCACTCCTTTCAAGAGCATCACTTGGTCAAAACCCCTCATTTGGCTGATGAGATCATCTGTACAAATTAAAATACTGCAATAAAAATTAAAGAATTAAGAAAAAGTTACAGAGGCAAAGGTCTTGCTCATGAGACTGCATTAGCATGTGTAGTTCTCAGAGACTCTAGAATTCATCTATTGTTGCAGTAAATTTGTTTTTTCCCTCTAGAATCTTTCTCCAAAGTTCCTGACTTCTCTCACAAATGTGTTTTAGTCTGTGCAGTGCAAGGCCTGGCTTCGAACCAATCAACTATCAATTCACAATTTATAACATAACATTTAGAAAACAATGAAATAATGTACATTGGGGTTTATATCAACTAAACCAATTTCATGATACTTGTCTACTTTTAAAACAGGTGGTGTGTTTTTAAAAACATAATATTAAAAATGTCCAGTCACACTTTGCTAACATGCTGTAATTGTAATAGTAAAAAAAGAAATCAAGGCTGACATGACCAGTTCTGTGAGAGATCATCATAAAATGTTGTATAACACAGCATTGCTTCAACACACACATACCAGAGGACTTCTGTTTGTTTGAGCACAAGATGGCCATCTTCATTCCTCATCCTGAGCAAATCATTTCCTTGGTCTTCCTTCTCTTCTGTGAAACAAGATAATCTCTACTTACTCTGTGTGCAAATAATATTGCTCATTAAACATAATTAAGTTAATTTAAAGTAAGATTCAGACCAGAGCATTTGAGGAGTAAATGTTGATTAAAAAAAATATTCTAAACAAATGTACCTGGGAAGAGCTGATCATGGCAAGATTCGCTGAGACTCAGTAATAGCTCTTTTAGTTTTTAGGAAGGTTTGTGAGGGTTGGCTCTTGAGTGAGTTGTTGAGCTTGATATTTTAGACCTGAAAAAGAAGAACAGCATTAGGATTATCTGCAAAAAATCCTGTAAGACAGAAAGAAGGAAATATTATTAATTACGTGCAACTTGTACATTACACCTCTGTAAAGATGCTGTATAATTAAAAGTTAAATGCATCCATTATTGAAAGCAAGTAATTAATAGCAAGCTATAGTCATATGAATTCTTTTGATAGTGTCAGATGAGGCTGTCCTGGGGCTTGTACAATATCATACAAGTGTTAAACTGGATTATTAAGACTGTGATGTGTTTAGGGATCATTTTTAAGACTTTGACCCTGTCCAGATACCCACACTTGCCCACAGATACCCACACTTACCCACACAGTATGTGAAATATTGATAATTAGTTATTAAAAATCTCTGTAAACACATAAGTGTCCCATAAGGCAGTGGCTCCCAATCCTGGTCCTGGAGAACCCCAACACTGCACATTTGAGATGTCTCCCTGATCAAACACACCTGATTCAACTCATCAGCTCATCAGTGAAGACTCCAAGGCAGATAAGAGAGACACCAAAACCGTGCAGTGCTGGGGTTCTCCAGGATCAGGATTGGGAAACACAGTCATCAGGTCATGAAAAGTTCGACACACACTTGTGGTTATCATGCTCACTCGAACACTAGGCCAAATACAGGAAAGACTTCAAATAAGTAATCAAGTGGTCAAGTGCAAAGATGGCAAGTGTGGGTATTTGGACAGTGCAACAGTTTAAGAAACAACAAATGCTGTACAAATTATAACAGAAGGAATGTTTGATAAAAGAGACAAACTATCACAGACTTACTGCTGCATATCTGCCTCCGCAGCTTTCTGTCTTCTCCATTTCTGAAGGAATCCCTCTCCAGAAACACCACTGGGCTGACTGCCTTTATGTCTTTTCAGCTAAAAATAAAAATAAAAATAATAAAAAGGGGAGAGTAAATAAAATTGAATTATATACAGAATGTTAATAATGATCTGTGAGCAAAATATTTATATATATATATATATATATATATATATATATATATAAACTGATATGAAAGAACTGCAAGATGGAAAAATGCATGTTTTATTATTTATTTTTAATTGGATTTTTGTTTTTTTTTGTTTTTGGATTTACATTAAAAGGTATTAAAAGCATGGTACAGAACATATGATTACTGTGATATCTGTCATATAAAAGCACATAAAAACACTAACATTACAGTGATACAAACATAGCTGGTTTGGTGATTATTGTATTGTTGTATTGATTATTAATATACCATAGTAAAACTACAGTTACAGTTACTAATGTCCTGTTTACTGTGTTTTAACTTCACATTTCATTTATTACTATTGTAAGTGTCGTGATTACCATGATTTTACTACAAATACAACTTACATCATTAATCCTGAAATTAATAATAATATAAAACGGATTGAAGGTCTATGGCACGTCACGTGACAGATAGAGTTTAATCAGACTAATTAGCAGCTGTGTTCATTTATTTAAACGCAATGAAACTCAAAGACAGCCGCGGATGACCGATATAATACAGCGATTAAACATATGGCACTAATTTGATTAATAAATAAGACAGAATACATTTTATAAAAGGCATTAAAAGAGCGTATATACGACTACTCACCCAAACTGTGGAACTGATTGCAAGTATCGCGATGTGTGCTGAATGAGACTTCTTGAACGTGACTTCATAGCGATAAACATCTCATGTCCTCGTGTCAAATTCTGACGCCAAAAGTTTCCCATTGAAAGCAATGAAGGTCGTAGTGCTTCGATATTCGACGCCGAGAGGCACATTTGGCGTCATAAAAGTGACGCTAGGGGCGCTTGACCATGCTTCGGTTTTTGACGCCTTTGGAGTGAGAATGGGTTGTGAATTCTTAGACTCGTGAAATTAATCATCCATGGAACACGAAAGTGATGGATGAGAGGATTGTAACTGCATAGCTGTCAACATTGAACATTGAAAATAAGGGACATTTCCCGGAATCCATCCCCAAAATAAGGGATTTTTTTTTTTTTACACGATTCTTATCCACAAACTTAAAAAAAAAAAAAAAAGCACTAATCATTAACAATCTAAAGAGTTTATAACTACACAATATATATTAAAGAATGACAGACCAGTTGATATGTTAAAAGTGATTTATTTATGAACAAGGTAATATTAATAATAATTTAATATTAATAATAATTTCGTGCTGAGAAACGTCGTTTTTCCTGAAAACGACTAATTTTGCAGTAGGCATAATTTGGACCTACATGGCTGCTTGTCAGGTAGTGGAAGGTGGACCCCCATTTACTCAAATATCGGCATAATTTTGGTTGGTGATTAATTCAGTGATTTTGGCATTCGGTGTCCTAATCCATCATCGCATATCACACTCATCTACTCTCTCGAAGTTCACTTCCCGCTACTTTTTCCCTCTTCCTCCCGCACGCTGGCGCCGCTGCAACATCTTCTTCTTCGATGGTAGCCTAAGCTACTGCCACCTGCTGTACTGGAGGTAAAGCAACCCAAGTGCAAGCCACTTCACAGACACAGATAGATGCGTGTTCTGAGTTAACACTTAGTGTAAAATTATGGGATATTTTACGGGAAAATACTAAAACGGGAAGACAGCGGGAAAAGACCTAAAATACGTGAGAAACCCGGAAAAAACGGGAGGGTTGACAGCTATGTAACTGTCAAGCTCCAGAAAGCACATAAAAGTTTCATAAAAGGAGTCCATCCAACTTGTGCTATTCCAAGTCGTTTTAATAGATATGTATGAGTGAGAGACTGAATTGAAGCCGTTATTCACTGGTTATCTTCTCTTCTGTCAATCAAACCTTGTGCATCAATGATACATCTTTGTTTATACAAGAGCACTCGACACCTGTGTGAAGAACTGCACAGAAAGTTCATTGGTTTTCACGGAGGAGATTTAAATGTGAGAAAGTAAATGAGATTTTAAAACTAGTAAAGTCTCCCACGCACCTCACAGTTTGAGAACCGCTGCTTTAAGGGATCAGGGTAAAGGTGGAACCTCAATAGACCTTCCTTGCGGCTGTGTAATAGTGTGAAATGTGTTGAGCTGAGCTGAATATCCACAGGATTTGTTTGTAAAACCATAAAATACATTTACACACAGAAGTGCCTAAAAATGCCTATCGCATAAGATCAAGATCCACTTCAGCTGTATCAAACCCATTTATTGTCCCAGGCCTGAAACACCTTATTGTGTCAGTCAGTTGCTTGCATGCTTTAAAAAAAGAGCATATTGAACACTTGCAGGTATTAAGAGCTCGAAATAGAATGACAAGGTAGTATTTTGGGGCGGGAAGCACAAAGACAAAAATAGAGGCCCTTCAGTTCTCCATCTCAGTGCGCTTTATGTCAACAAATCCTGTTGTGTGATGACACTCAAAATGGAAGGTGTGCGAACAGGTGTCGAGTTGACAGACGGAGCATGTGCAGTCAAAACACACCCTTTCTTGTGAAAAACCACTCACACAGGATGTGTTCTTGCATTCAGAGATTTGATCTGGAACACCACAGAATGGAATCAAAATCCTTTAAAGGGACAGTTCACCTAAAAATGAAATATAACTGAAAATTTACTCATCCTCAGACCATCAAAGATGTAGATGAGTTTGTTTGCATTGCATCACATGCTCACCAATGGAATGAATGGGCACTGTCAGAGAGAGTTCAAACTGCTGATAAAAATATCATAATAACCCATAAGTCATCCACACCACTCCAGTACCTTAATTAACACTTTGTGAAGCAAAAAGCTTTTTGTTATAAGAAACAAATCTATCAAGATATTTGTAACTGGCTAACATACCAGTCCATAATTTATAATAAAGCTTCTTCCAGTGAAAAGGTCCATCCCCTGTTGTCCTGTCACATCAAAATCCACTGTTTTGCATAGTTTTTTGCTTGTAAGCGTTGCTTGATCTGAATTTGGATTGCCTGAGAGTGAGTACAAAATTTTAATTTAAATGTTGGGGTAAACAATAAGAGAATAATGTAATATTTTAATCGTTATTATATAATATCATTAATTGGTATCTTATGTAATTATTTTGATGGCCAGTTTTATCTATTTTGAACCAAACTTTTTTAAACAGTTGATTTTGGATGTAATGTACATCCTAATAGAAAGCAGATGGTCTCATTCAAAAGAAAAAAGATTTGATTTACAAACAAATTGTGGTACTTCAGTAAACAATCATATTCTCTGTCATCTGCGTTACTGTCGTCATTACTGTAATTGCCGTCATTTCAAACTCATTTGCACTAACAAGCGTTTTGTACTCCTCCCGTAAGGTTGCAATTCTCGCAATAGTACAATGCTAATTTAAATAAAATTTCCTCTCATTTGTCACAAAAAAGACAAAATGCCCAGTTCTCTCAATCTTAATCTACGTTCTGTTTCCATTATTGCCCACATGTTAAAGAAAAAGAAAATAGTTCAATTTGATGGATTAGTTCACAAAAAGAATGTTGATCTAAGTCTAAGCTTTACCTTCAGGTTTAAGAAATGCTGGAATATGCAAATTTGTGATGTCCTGTTCAGTGTTTCACATCTGATGTTTGGCACATCATTAGCTCTTCACTTCATATTACATTTCAATTAGATAAATTATCATAAATTACAGTAATTACTAAGCAGTTTATTTTTTTTTTTAAGCAATAATTCTTCACCGTCAGTTTGCAATCAGTGTCTCTCATTTGTCCTGTGGTTGTTGTGGGCAGTGTGGGGGATTTTCTGTCTTGATGTTTGGCCTTTAGGCAGCAGATGATTCGAGCAAGATAATTGTGATAATTAGCATGTCCACGCAGTTTCTAGTTGACCTCTGGTGGGGCAACAGGTCAAAATATTTCATGTGAAATGGTTTATACAATAGGTATGAAAAATTTAGATGGGGCGATTATTATTTTTTAAATTCCTGTAGGACCTACCATGTAGGTTTTTTTTTTTTTTTTTTTTTTTTTTTTGCCAAAATCTTTAGGGATATAGACACTGATGCAAAAGCGAAATTTTACTTTATTTATTTATTTATTTACAGTATTATTCACTGTTCACAAGTTTATTGTTCGTATGCTCACAAAGACTGTACATGTACAGCACATAGTACAATAAAATATTATGACATTTTCTTACAATTTAAAATAGTTTAATTATTATTATTATTATTATTATTATTATTATTATTATTAATCATTCTAATATGCTGATTTGGTGTTTAAGAAACATTTCATATTGTTAATGTTGAAATTAGCTATGCTGCTTAATTTTATTTGTGTGGAAACTTTAATACATTTTCTTTTTTTTCTTTTTTTTTGATTATTTTGATAGAAAATAGAAAGTTCAAAAGAACTTAAAAATATTTTGTAACATTATGAATGTCTTTAATGACACTTTTTATCAATTGCATACATGATCAAAATTAAAATAAGTAATCATTTTCCTTAACATTTTTCTTACTTAAAAGTGAATTAAACTTAACAGTAATAAAATAAAATAAAAATATACACATATACACTTCCCTAGGTGATGTTTATAATAATAATAATAATAATAATAATAATAATAATAATAATAATAATAATAATAATAATAATATCATTAATATTATAATTAATTAAATAATATTAACAATTATGTATAACATTATTATTAGTAATATTTGTATATTATTGTGTAATTATAAATGTCAAATCATACAGATGTTTTTTTTTTTTTTTTTTTTTTTTTTTGTGTGTGTCCACTGCAGTTATGGTGTATAACGCAGCTCTCAGATGCAGAGGCACCTTTGACCTTATCCCAGTGTAATCTGAAGGGAAATTATCTGTTTATATATTGTGATTATTTTGTATAGTGTATTTTATTGTATCTATTGTAACTATGTTTGTATGTCTATGTTTGGCTGCTCAATCAAACCAGATTCCCTGCAGGGATTAATAAAGTACCTATCCTATCCTAAATAAAAAATGACAAAATAACATGCAAAATATTACTTAAAAAAAAGTACAATTAAAAAGAGAAAGTAAAATTTTACTGACCACAAACTTAAGTCACTTTCAACCTTTCCTATCTTCAGCGACCTTCTTTGTTTCCTTTTCTCATCCTCCCACTTCCTGTTTGTCCTTCTGAGAGCAATACAGAATGTGTTGATCATTTTACGGGGTCACCACACTCTGAGTCAACACTACCATGCCCTAATTATTCAGCTGTGGCCCAAAGACAGGGAGCGTTGTGATGTGCAAACCAAACAGAGGAGCTGTAAACTAGGCCAACCTGGTTTTTGTGTTTGAAGAGCAGTTTATAATCATATTATTGTGAATAAGCAAGCGCAATGTCTTGTTTTGAGTGCTATTTGCTCTTGCTCATACCTTGAACAAAACCCTGACCCATGTTTGTGCTACAGATGTGACTCAGACCTCAAATCATGTGCTGTTTCTTTTATATTCCCTTCCAATTTTGGAATTTACACTGGCACATCATTAAAAAAAAAACTTGAAGCATTGAAAAAAGCATCTGAGCCATGACTCTTTTGACTTTGACCAACCTCAAGTACCACTCATATTTCTTCCAGAAAAGGTAAAAATCTAGCTGGCTGTCAGCTATTGGTCATGATGTGATATAATGCATTCTTGCAGTCTAATTCTTTTCACCCATATGGATCTGATTAATTGTGTCCTAGTTCTCTGGCAGACTCTCGTTGTCAGAGAAGAAAAGGTGTTTATAAAGGTGTGGGCATTGAGGGTGATGGGGCTGTTAACGTTTTAGCTTACTATGCTAAATTTCAGCCTATTAGTGGTTCCTCTGCAGGATTTTACCCTTCTCTCTCTCCCATTTTTTCTAGTGCTTCATATTCGGAGTAAATTAGTATACGTCTGAGATATTATGCTTGCAAAATGGGACAGTTTTAGGCCATAGCATACTGCTTCTGCGGAGGGTAAAAACAGACAAAGCTGATTTCTTTCTCCCATTTGGGAGATTGAAAGCTGTCCCATGCTAAACATTATTTACAGACTAACTTTCAAAGTGGAGACATTTTAGGAGAGTGGTTAAGGAGATTCCCCCTTCTATGTAAACCATTGTGAGTGCCCAGAAAAGCGTTATATAAATGTATATAAATATTTTATTATTATTATTATTATTATTAATAGTAATTTTCTGAAGACTGAAGACTGCTTGTCTAATCTCGGGGAGTTCAACGATTCACAAAACGCTTGCTGTTGAAGGATGGATCAGTGTCCTGTTTATTTGGACCAGCTGCTCCACTCAATCACAGCCTGTAAGTATGATAAATAATAGATGTTGATATTTTCTATAGAGAGTTCAAAATAGAGAATTATTGAAAAAGGCTTATCATTTATGACACGCGCTGTACTCTGTAGACCAATCACAACAGACTAGGCCATCTGGCCAATCAGAGCAGAGCACGCTCACAGAAAAGAGGGCTTTAGAGAGATTGCATCTTTGATCTGCTTCGAACGAATCGTTTGAGAATCGCTGGAAAATTAGGTGATATTAAATGCATGTTTTGAGAAAACAAAAGTATTTTTTGACCTTGTGTGCATGTAATCCTATTGTAGGGACTCCCAAAATAATATATTTGGAACCGTAAAAATGGCATAATAGGAGCACGTTAAAACACTCCAAAGCTGGTGGCTATATGTTAAAATCATTGTTAAAACAATACGTTAAAACCTTACAAATCACCAGGATGGCTTTTTGTTCCTGTCAACAGCTATCTTTTGAGATTTAGGTCGCCATCCTACTAGCTTCTGGAAAATCCTCTGGATAATGTCTTGTGACCCCATTGAAGAAGAAGAGCAGGGTTGTTTGACCCAGAGACTGAGTAGAAAGCCGGCTCCACACTAAAACATCGAATCAAAGAGAATTTTAAAAAAGCCCCGTCATGCTTTATATTTTTGGAGTGCTTTTGATGTTCGGGGTCAGCTTTGGAGAAACCTCAGCAAAAGATCTGGAACACGGTAGAACCAGCCAAGCAAGCGGCATGCATTTCCAGCTTCTGGCAAAGTACTGTGTAATCTCACTTTCAAAGAAAGGAAATAATGAACAAGGTGGTAATTCGGGCACAAGTCAAAGACGAAGGATATAATCACAGAGGCAGATGGAGTGAAAGACAATTGATAAACAATAGAAATGTAGAATTATACAAAAACAGGTAACACTTTAGGTCAGGGAACACATAGTTATTTACTATAACTATAAGAGTTTTCCCTTAATCTTTCAATTAATAGCAACAAGTTGTTGTAGGTACTGGGTTTTTCAGGAGTTCTAGAAACTAATCATGCGTTTATATGTGCTTTATGAGTACTAATTAATAGCTAATATACAAGCAACATGCAAAAAAGCAACTAGTTAATAGGGAGAATTGGTGCCTAAACTGAGATGGATTGGATTGGATTTTTTGTTTTTGTTTTTTTTAAACACCAAAATATAATTAACATTAAGAAGCAAAGAAAATGTCATACTCAAACATGGTTGCAGTTCATGATTCCTTTGTAATACAGGCTCAACTCATATTCTCTTTTGAAAGTCTTTTTGAAAACTAGAAGTTTTATTCAAGAGTCAAAAGTTTGAAGACGGGAAGAGAGATATATATGTCACTGAAAGAAAATAATGCGTTTATTCAGCAAGGATATTTTAAAGACATTTTTTTTCAAAGAAGTTATATTTCAGATGAATGCTGTTCTTGAGAACTTTCTATTCAACAAAGAATCCTGAAAAAACGTGTCTCAGAATTATTGACTGTTTTTAACATTTATAATAATAACTGATGATTCTTGAGCATCAAATCTGAATGATCATGTGACAATAGGGACAATGGAGTAATAATGTTTCAAATTCAGGCTTGCATCACAGGAAAATTTAGTTTAAATATATTTATATTTTTCAGCATTGCTGTTTTTGTTGTATTTTTGATCAAATAAATGCAGCCTCGGTGAGCAGAAGAAACTTTATGTAAAAAAAAAATAAAATAAAAAATAATACCAAATCTATTTAACCTTTTGTACCCCATAACAGAATATATAAGCAAAAGCTCATGGGTGTGTGTATGTGTGTGTGTGTGTGTGTGTGTGTTACCCTATGTTCTAGTAATCCTGTAATCCTGGTGGTCTTTCATGTCTCTTTGGCACAACTATGGTATGCTCATAGTTGTGGCACAGACTGCGCCGGGCTTTCTGCCACAGTGAAACATGGCTCCACCAACTGCCTCATGCTCCCGGTGTTATTTTTGGGTGCTTCTTGTCCAAAGATTCATGTGCATCTGTGACCTGATAATGTACATCAAACAGAGCTGAAGCAGAGCATGACACCTGCCTCAAATCAGCAGATCTATTGACTCTGTTGACCATGACTGTACTTAGCTGGGTGAAAAGTTATGAAATGCACTTGTGTGTCAACATTTCTTTTGAAATAAAGAGTATGTTGACACAAACGGACTCTGGTCTTCTAGAGATCCAACATATGTAGAGGAATAAGCGTTCCACTTTCATCAAAGTGCAATATCTTTAAATAACCTTTCCAATGTCAAGTCACTTTGCTGTCACTGTGAGTAATGGCTGATGCATTTAAGGCTGGACATATCAAGTACTTTAGTGATAAAAGATGAGTTTGTATGTGAGTGACATTGCCATATTTTTGTTTTCAGAACTGAGAGATGCCAGGGTGGCTGATGAACCGTGACAGAAGCACACAAGAGAAATGTTGTTTCAGGCCAAAGGACACCTTGAACATTTATTATTTAATGGTGTAAAGACATTTCAATGTAAAACACATTACTTCCGCCGCTATAATGCATTGCAAAGGATGTGGATGCCATTATAGTATATAAATACCTTGATTTTTGGCAATAAATAAAAATATACATTTTCACCAGCTAAAAAATGGTTTTAAATTGGTTATTTCTATCTTCTGTTGTAGTGTGACACTAGGGAAATATCAGTTAACTTTTCCGAACATTCATTATTCCATTAATTGTACTAATCCAGTGAGGTTTGCAGAATCCAGTTTTTGTTTGCAGAAAGAGTCTGACAGCAACCAGTCCTCAACACAGAGATCTGATCTCATCATCATCTGTCTGGAATGACGTGAAGAAACAGTACAAACGTGAGACAGACTCAATCCAGAAGAACTGTGGCAATGTCTCCGAGATGCTTCAAGAAACATACCTTAAAAAAAAGATTAAAAAAAAGGATAATAAACTGTTTCAAATGGCTGTTTATTTTATTTCATTATATTCTATCTTTATACTATGGAGAAAATGCATGCACTTCATTATTGACAGCAGCATTACTGAGAGCAAAGCTGTCGTAGATGTGAGACTTTGCATTTGCCCATATTACAACATGCATGTTTCAGCATGAATTAAAAACAAGAAGTGACATCAGAGGCGATTAGAAGTGGCAAAGTTTGATTAGAGAATTGCATACTGATGGAAAAATAATGCAAATTAAGCAGGAGGAAAAGAACAGCATATGTTATGAACTGGCTTTAGTACACTGGCATTTATATAAGAGAAAAACAGCAGAACAAAAAAAAAGGAATAAAGGGATTTAGAAGTGACTGGCAGAGGCAGAAATGAAAGATGGCTTTCACACAAGACGAGATGATTGACTGGCAGTTTTACACACTGCTGCACACCAACCCAGATGTGGCTCTCAAACCTTCTCTTCACTCACCCCTCAATTCTTTCTCTCCTCTTCTTTCTCTTGCAGACGTTAATCCACCTTGTGCCGTCATGACTGATACTAACCAGCCAATCATAAGAGGCCTCTAGGTGGGGCGTTATGTTGCATGCGTCAGTGCATTGTGAAAGGTGAGAACAGAGAACAAATGTTCCCCAATGACTCTGAGGTTTTGGAGTACTTTTGTTGCCATAGGCTGAAGTCTTAAATCTTCACTTACTAGTTTGCTAATCTTTAATGAGAGTGTGCTGAGTGCTTGCACTGCATTTAAATTCAAAACCAGTCCAATAAAGGCATAACAATGTAATCTGTAAAATAATGGTGGTTAAGTTAAAAAATGTTTACTGGTAGCTGTGCTGCTGTTATTAAGTGAGTAACCAGCAATGTTTTAATACAATTTGATGCAATCTATCTCATATTAATACATTCTAATCAATATTGTATATAATGGATCAGATTACACAAGTTGATTTCAAAGTCATAATTCGGATTAATCAGGAACACATATGTAACTCGTATATTAATGAGAAGAGATGGAAAACTGGAGTCCATTAATTTCAGTAAAATGCAATGGTTGTGTGCTGGATTGAACTTTATATCTCAGCCAAGTCAAATTCCAAAATATAAATGAAATTCAATTATATAAAGGTGTTCTTTTGTATCTTTTGTCTGTTTAAAGGACTTGGTAACACCTATTTAGGGAAGTTATCTACTGAGAAGGACAGATATGAATGAGAAAAAAAAAATGTCAAAGAGTTTCTAGCCTTATGTCTGCAAAAAAAGAACAAAAAAACATTTGGATTAGCATCACAGATTTTATCTGATCAGTAATAACCAAAATGACAGTCATGATAGTTAAAGCTGCAATCATCATCATCACCCTCAACACAATATTTATGGTCCTTGAGCAATCCAATTAAGCATGACTCATGAACATTACTGAAACTCAAATTTCAATTTGAAATCTTGTATAAATGTATTTAAACATAGCCTACACTCTAAACACTTCATAATAACTTTAATTAAATAACTGAAAACATTATTTTTGTTGAATATTAACAGATCAGTAGTTCAAGTACATTCAAACTAAAACATATAAGACAAATGCTATTATCAAAGGGAAGTTGTTACAAATTAGAGGCTTCCAGTCAAAAAAGTTTTTAAAAGTCAAACTGTGTTGTTAAAACTAGTCTATTTTCCATAAATATCAGTTGGGGCAAGTTGTCACATTTTATTAGGCAAGTTTTCCCTTTTTATGCTGTAAAGTCTACGTTTTTACAGTTTTATTAATATTAATTAATTTTATTTATTTTTTTTACAGCAAAATGACAAAGTGTGTTTAACTGTTTTGTTTGTTTGTTTTCAGGAAAATAATGGTGGAATGGTGGAAATACTCAATGGTTTTCTCTCACTCTCTCTCTCTTTTAGCTAAGACTACAGTTTACAGTATGTACCTATAGTACAGAGAGAACCTGAATTTTAGAAATAAACTTAGCCTTTGAAATATACACAGATAGAACCTGAATTTTAGAAATAAACTTAGCCTTTGAAATATTCACAGTAAAAGTGCACAAGCTAGCCCAGGTCTTCCCTCAGAGGTTACATTCCATATCCATTTGGATCGATATTAACGATCTATTTAGCATTATTTAAAGTACTTTTTTTATGTCATTAATAAATCATATTACAGAGTGTTACCCATTCCTTCTCTCTCATTTCCATGTAAATTTGCAGAATAAAAGTATCCTGTCATCGCCACTGCCCACGCGCAGAGCTAGATTGCCCGCTGCAGGCAGAGCGCGGGAAGACAAGGCGCGGGAAGCGCGCGGAGCTTCACACGGAAGCTCTCCTCAGCTGTCTTCACTTCAGAGAAAACCAAACTAAATTTATACAGAGGAGAAAAAATAAACAGATTTATTGGATATATTTTTCCCGAATCCAATGAACCCCGGACTCACATTTCAACGAACGAAGTGACATTTTCCAAGGAAAGAAAGACGGAAAACTGTGCACAACGAAACTGAAAGGGACATTCAAAGCCTCAGAAGATGAAGCTCAGAGTTAAATAACCTGTGATAATTATCTCTGAACACAAATCGGAGATGAGATCGCTTTATAAAATAACGTTACATCGCTGATGGAGAGAGAGATAGAGAGAGAGAGAGAGAGAGAGAGAGAACACGGATGTGCGCGCGCTCCCGGTGCGGCACTCAGCGCGCTCAACAGCTCGTGCCTCCTCCATCCCAACCCTCTCCGCCAACGCCGTCTCTCCATTCTATGCCCTCTCCCTCCCTGCTCGCTTTCCTTAAAGCTCATTTCCGTGACGATCCGAAGCTTTTCTCCGGCACGATGAGAGACGCGAGCAGCGCAGCAGTGGGACAAGCCGAACAGAACCGCACGAAGAGGAACTGAGCTCCAGAACTGAACGAACTGGCATCATAAACAAACCTTTTTAGAAAAAAAGGAGATTTCATTCAAATCACGTCTTCATCTTCTCTCTTCTTGGTCTAGAGAGAGAGAGAGAGAGAGAGAGAGAGAGAGAGAGACCGAAAGAGAAGGAGAGAGATAGGGGAACAGCACAGGAAATCTTTAAACTCGTCTTATTTCGGATGCTCCGGTGAAAAAAGGTGAATTTTCAGCGTTTTAGATGTTCGCAGACTTTTTAGAGATGGGAGAATGACCTGGGTGATCCGCAGAATAATCTCTGTATTTAATCAAATGATGCATTGATTTGTTTCTGATGTAACTGCGCAGATTGCTGTTCCAATCTCCCAGTTTTAAAGGTGTTTTAGCAAAAGTATTTTTAGTACAAATATCTTAAATCTAAAATACAAGTTTAATGTTAAGTTTAATATTGATATATGTATTATTATTATGTGTGCGTAAAATACTGAGATTTTTTAAATCGTTTCATTCCAATGCATGCTCTTTTTTTTTTTTTTTGTAGCCAACCATCGGAGGCAACCTGGTACCATCCGTCTCCAAACCCTGGAGATGTCAAGTTGGACACCACTAAAACCGAGTAGGTATCTGCTACTTTAATCGCTTGAGAATGGAAGGACATTGGAATTGGTTGCTTAAGCCAGGACACCAGAGAAGGGTGGGAGGAAAATACAAAGTGCGCTATTCATGGAAAATTGCAGTCTCTTCTTGGCGGAAAACAAGGATCTTTCGAGGGCTTTTGGTTATTTTGTTTTTCCTTTCGAAATCAAAGACATCCGCAGAGTGTGGTACACTCAGCAGCATTTGGCTCTGAGTTTATCCACTGATCTGCTGATAACATCTGCGCTAAGCAAATAACCTCCGTTACGCATTAGAGGTCTAATTGGTGTTTTGGCGACAGTCTTGGGATGCACCTGTCATTGTATTTTTTTTTTTTTTTTTTTTTTTTTTTTTTTTGTTAAGTGGATGCAGCGGTTGATTTAATTTAAGTATGCGTTTTTTTTTTTAATTCAGGTTTTATTGATCTAATGCCTTTGATATTTGCATGAACATGGAAATGGATGACAATTAAGAATTTACAAAAGTAATATTTTTCCTATTGTTTCTTGTCCTTTACTGTGTGTATGTGTGTGACAAAGTGAGATACAAATGGACTGATTCTAATGGTGATATGCATTAAACAGTTTAGATGTGCTTTGTTTAATTCAGTGGTTAAAAACATTAGTGGTGGTTATGCCCTTGAGCCCTGTTTTTGTGAGTAGTGCAAGCTTTCATCAAGTGAAAGATATCAAACCCATGATAATGCATGATCTCTATCGTAAATGTGCCATAATGTGGAAGGAGGAGGTGTCTGTTGCGTAGTTTATTGTGCTCAAAGCATTGCAACTGTCACTCGCTATCTGAGCCTTGTCATCTGATACACTCTTTTTTCTGTGTTTTGTTGCAGTGCTGTGAAGTGGCTCTCAGCCTTAACTTCATCAGGACTTGGCGGAAGGATGCTGTGGTTTACCCTGCTAAGCACAATAGCTTTAGGATGGACTACGCCGATCCCTTTGCTGGACGAGTCGGAAGAAATAGATGAGCCTTGCTTTGACCCTTGCTACTGTGAAGTCAAGGAGGGTATTTTCCACGTCCACTGCGACAGCAAAGGATTTACAAATGTCAGCCAGATCTCCCAGACGTGGACGAGACCCTTTAAACTCAATCTGGCGAAGAACTCCATGCGCAAGCTGTATTTTAACAGCTTTTTGCACCTCAACAATGCTGTGTCACTCAATCTGGGGAATAATGCGCTACAGGACATACATGTGGGTGCGTTCAATGGCCTGAGCATCTTAAAAAAGCTGTTTCTCCATGAAAACAAACTGGAGGTGTTCAGGAATGACACTTTTATGGGGCTGGAGAGCCTCGAGTATCTTCAGGCGGATTACAACGTCATCAAGAGAATAGAGAGCGGGGCGTTTCGGAACCTGCACAAACTCAGAGTACTTATTTTGAACGACAATTTGATACCCGTGCTACCCAATTTATTATTCAGGTCCGTTTCTCTCACGCACCTTGACTTACGTGGCAACCGCTTAAGAATTCTACCCTATAAAGGGACGTTGGAATACATCGGTCGCAGCTTGATGGAGATCCAGCTAGAGGAAAATCCATGGAACTGTGTGTGTGACATTGTCCAGCTCAAAACCTGGCTGGAGCGCATCCCCTACACAGCAGTGGTGGGCGACATAACTTGTGAATACCCTTTTCATTTACACGGTAAGGACCTTCGTGAGATCAAGAGAAGCGAACTTTGTCCTTTACTCTCAGAAGCAGAGCTGGAGGCTAAACATGGCATTCCCAGATTACCGTTTAATAACGAAAATGTCTGGCCCACCAAGCCTTCGTCTATGTTATCATCTTTTCATAATACAGCCTCCTCAGTAGAGTACAGAGAGAGACACGTAAAGCCGACTAAACGTTTCAGACCCACAAAAACACCACCCACCCCTCGTAGCATTTACCCAGGGCTGAATCAGCCTCCAATCGCTGCCTACCAGACCAGACCCCCTATTCCAATCATTTGCCCTACAGGGTGCATGTGCAATTTACACATCAATGACTTGGGCCTCACTGTTAATTGTAAAGAGAAAGGCTTCCACAACATTTCCGAGCTGCTGCCACGACCACTCAATGCCAAGAAACTCTATCTAAGTGGGAATTTGATTCAGAAAATTTACAGGTCGGATTTTTGGAACTTCTCTAGCTTGGATTTATTGCACTTGGGTAACAATCGGATATCATATGTTCAAGAAGGCGCCTTTATGAACCTACCTAATTTGAAAAGTTTATACTTGAATGGCAACGACATTGAAAGGCTCACTCCAGGCATGTTTCGTGGTCTGCAGGCGCTTAGTTACCTGTACTTCGAGTACAACGTCATTCGAGAGATCCAGCCGGCCGCCTTCAGCCTCATGCCAAACCTGCAGTTGGTTTTTCTCAATGACAACCTGCTGCGCACCCTCCCCATGGATGCTTTTGCTGGCACCTCTCTGGCTAGGCTCAACCTGCGCAACAACTACTTTCTCTACCTTCCAGTGAGCGGAGTCCTGGAGCATCTCCACTCCATTGTTCAAATCGACCTTCACCAGAATCCTTGGGACTGCTCCTGCGACATCATCCCACTCAAGCAGTGGATAGAGAAACTAAGCTCTGTCATTGTTGTGGGGGAAGTGACCTGCAAGACCCCGGACTTCGCTCTTGGCAAGGATCTGCGCACCCTGGAGGCTGAGGTCATCTGCCCCGAGTTGAAATTCACTGCTTCTTCTCCAGTCCTGCCCAATGACATGACAGCAACCAGCGGCTCTGAGTTAGGACAAGCGCCAGTGACGGGAGCTGTTCCACTCTCCGTGTTGATCCTCAGCCTACTGATACTCTTCATCTCCTCCGTGTTTGTGGCCGCCGGTCTCTTTGCATTCGTCCTGCAGAGGCGAAAGAAGCTTCCCTTCAGGAAGCGTCAGGAGGTGGACCTTTCAGGCATTCAAATGCAATGCAAGATCTTTGAAGAGAGGCAGACCGCCTCGCCTGAGAAGCCACCCGGTCACGTCTACGACTACATCCCCCATCCCGTGACTCAAATGTGTAACAATCCAATTTACAAACCACGAGAAGGAGAGATCGAGGGCGAGCAGTTTGCAGAAACCAAGGAAAATAACAGTAATTATCGAACTCTTCTGGAGAAAGAGAAGGAATGGACGATGGCTGTGTCCAATTCCCAGCTCAACACCATTGTCACCATCAATCAGTCAGGTGACATGGCAAGCTTTCACGAGAACGGAGTGCTTTGCCCTACTGTGATTGACAGCCAGAGACCGACCCCTACGGTGGGTTTTGTAGACTGTCTGTACGGCACCATTCCCAAATTAAAGGACATGCACGTTGCACATGCACATCCCCCTGGAATGCAATACCCCGATTTACAGCAAGACGCCAGATTAAAAGAAACATTACTTTTCACTGCGGGGAAAGGATTCCCTGAGCAGACCCAAAGTGAATACCTCGAGTTAAGGGCAAAACTCCAAACCAAGCCGGATTACCTCGAAGTCTTGGAGAAATCATATAGATTCTAATTGAATTGAAAAAAAGAAAAAAGAAAAGAAAAAAAAAGAGTAAACTCACTTGAACAACAACCCCCCACCACGCCCAAAAAGAATATTTATCAAAAAAGAAGCATGGCAAAACTATATGTTTCACACACGTACACATACACACACTCTCACACACATTTCCCCCAAGTCGCTTTTGGAGGAAAGGCCATACTCAGATTTTTCAATTAAGTGCCTTTTTTTCAGAGTAGCCAGCAATGTTACCACCCATTATTTTTGTACGGAACCGATTTGCTGAACCTCCAGAGCTCCTGGCACAGTTTGTAGAATATTTGCAGTTTGCTGCATGCGTTCAACTGCAGAAGGAGGTTAATGAGCAAAAACTTCAACTGCTATAGAAATACAGCGACGTATTACCCGTTGAGTGGTCTATTTAATTTTCTATACAGCAAAAGACAGAGTTCTATCTCATGGACGAGGATCAATATTTGTGAATATCTATTGACACTTCAAGATTTTATGGAGTTCAACGCACTTTCTTAAGAAAAATGCTTCTGGATACTATCACTAACAGCTTTTTAGGAAGCACTTTTAATGTTTTCTCTCTCTCACAAAGATTTGACAAAGTAAAAAAAATTGTGCATATATTTATTCTGTAATTTCAGTGAAAGATTTAATTGTAAAGGTAATGTTAAATCAATGTATAGTGATTATGCGTCTGGTATAGCCTTCTTAATAAAAATACAAATTCTTTAATCAAATAAAAAGGGTACCAATGCATACTGTTTGTGAGAAATAGACTTGACGTATTGGTATGGCGCTTCAAATGACAAATTATAAAATGCACATTAACCTGTCAAAGTCTCACTGCTGCTAGGAGGGTCAGGTTGAGACAGTCTGGTGTTCCTGTCTGTATGCAAGTGTCATTGATGGGTTTGGACAAGAAAAGGAGACTCTAAAGATTTTAGAGTCTTTCTGTGAGGTATGTCGTTATACATGTCCACTGCTTACTAAATGACACAACATTTGAAATCAATATTTAATGTAATGTCACTTTCACATGTGTCCACAAGAGGGAGAAAGAGAGACACACTCGCATCATGACTGTGGATGGACACAATTTATGTGTGATTATTTGAGGGAAAACACCACTTATTTTTTCAGGTATGATATACAACTTTGTGCAGCATATGGCATCTGGATATAAATTCTGCTTGTGGGTATGTGTGTGTGTGTGTGTGTGTGTGTGTGTGTGTGTGCGTCTTGGGGGTCATTTTAATGTTGATGACTCAAGTGACATAATCACGTACTAGAGAGTGATCTAGCTAACAAAAACTGATTTTCTTCTCCCCTTTGACAACAAAGTGGCAATTTTTTAAACCAAATATTACATGTCTGTTTTCCTTTGCCAGTTCTATCCATAACCATTTGCGATAAACATTGAAATACGTCATCTATTATGAACTATAGTTATTTCTCCTGAGGTTGTCAAGGATGCAGAATGGTCTTTCTTTCTTTATTTCTTATCATTCAGTTGACTAGTGTAGCTTTATTTCCCCCTCTGTTCAAGACCCACCAAGTGTTTTATTTATACTTTTTCCCTACATTCATCATTTACTCAGCCTGTTTTGTGAATATTTCAATAAATGTTGCTTGGTCCATATTTAACAGCACTCCCTGTTGTGCAAATCTGTTTCACATCAATAATGTGTCCAAACAGGACACATTTTTGGTCTTTTATCATAAAGTACTCATAAATGATTGTTACTGTGGTGCCCTAAAGTGCATGCAAATGCTATCTTAATTGCATTTCGGTCTTCCTTGCATTCTCTTCAGAGCTTGTTTGATTCTTTGTTCTGTAGAATGATAGGTGTCACTTTTGTAAGTGAAGGTTCCATTCAAAGATTGTGCGTTGATCGCTAACGCTGCTGTCTAGATTCTTCACTGTGATGAAGAACCGCTCAGGGACAGTAACGGTCATAGGGACAATGTCATCTTGCTGTGGATTACATCTAGGCTGTCCTTGTCTCTATATTTCAACGTAATGATCTTACTTTATTTTTTGCTAAAGGGTAGCGAAGCTAATGATATATGATGTTGGAGTCCACAGAGTTCATTTTTGAATGAATGATGTTCTAAAGGGTTGACCTGGACAAAATATGTAATTAGAACAGTCATTCTTGTTTTGGCTCCAATTCTTTTTATTGTGTTTTTAAAATAGCCTTCCTTTTTGACTTCACTAATCAATGTAATATTCAACACAAATAATTAAATGAATACAAAACTGTAGGAAATGTAGTGCTATAGATTTTATTTCATGCCATGCGATTAACCTTCATTCCATGTAACTTGCCTATTTGATTATTTACAGTTTTCCCCACATCTTGCATCTAATACATCCCCCTGAGGTTAATCTTGGCTTGTTAGATCCGTGCTTGGTAAATGATCAGTTGGTTGGGGTTTATGTAATCTATACTTGACTTATGTCAACAAACTGTAGCTCATTTGTAGTATTGAACGATTTCCTACATCAATATCGTCGTTTGGTTTGTGGCTTAGTCCTGGCGAACCATCGACATGACCGACTTCTCTGACGTCTTTTGCTTGCTTTTTTGTTGCTGTGGGGGTTTGTTGTGATGCATTCTGGGAGATGCAGCACTGAATCTGCATTTCACTTAGTTTTTTCCTCCTCTTGGTGGTTTGTTCTTGGGCTTTTCAAAGGGCTTAATTAGCTAAAAATGATCAAAACCCAAGGAGGTGGATTGAGGGGGAAAATTAAAAAGGAAACGGGGGAGGAAGAAAGACTTGAATTTAAACAGGCCAAGCATGCAGTTCAGCATGTAGAATCAGATCTTCTGGAATGTGCCAAACTGAAACTGGATTTTGGAGTTTTTTGGAGTGCAATCGATTGAAGACCTTCAATCAATATGAAATATGCAAGCATGCTTGGGTTAGCATGTCTTGTCATATTTCTACACTGACTGCAGAAAGGTTTTGGACACTTAAGCCACAGACATTAAAATGTCTAAATGCCATTGCATTTACAACTATGAACTTCATTTATTACAAACAAAAAGTGTTAAAAAGGCATTCAGACATTTTAAATGGTGCTTAAATGTCCTTTCTAGGGTCTCTGTAACATATGTACATTCCTGTATGAGTTATGTAGATGCTTTTCATTACTGTGGTATTTGCTACCTTTTTGAGAGATGTTGTCAGAATAGTGAAGATGGCTTCAGAGCCCGAGGGAATAGAGAATGTCTAATGACTCGTGGCGATTCTGAAGGTTGCTGTCCAAGGTGCTGAAATCACTTTGCATGCGAATGGAATAGAAATTAACTCCCATTCTGTCCTTATCCTTAGAATTGTTCTGTTTTGAAGTTTGATTTTAAATTAGAATACTGACCTGCTAAAATTATTCATGTGTAGTCTTGCATTTTCCATTACCGAACAGCATTTATTTCCTCTGAATTATGAACCAATCTGAAATGTTTTAAATCCCATTACACAACATTAATAACGCAAATCACTTCAGTGCAAGTTAATTACAGTAATCAGATTTTGTGTCATAAACTGTATGAAAACTTTTTGCGTGTGTGTGTGTGTGTGTGTATGTATGTGTGTTTGTGTATGCATTTAATTACCCATTGTTTCAGTGCAGAGGTGCAATAAGTCAGAGCTGATAGACATCAAGCCTCCGCATGTGAAAAGCTGTTCTCATGTCATGTCTATGCATGTGTGAGCTCAGTTTAAAAGAGGAGAGAGACTGTAGGAGGGAGACAGAGGATTGAATACCGTGCTTGTGAAAAATCTCTCCCTAAATTTCGTTACAATTGCAAGTATTGTGTTAGATAGCATTGTGTTGGGGCTGATGTTTAGATGTGAGCAGACAGCAGTTTTCTCTTTCTTCTTTTGTCTCGTCGATTTCTTTGCAGTCTGTTCATGTAGGACAAAGAATGAGAACAGATAGATAAATGGAGAGAAGTGGGGGGTGTCGTCAGCATGTACTGTATCTGTGGCAGCAGCAGTATAAAAGCATTCACACATACTTTTCTGGATTCTGCTGCTGTTACAGGACAGTTATTACTGATGCTTTGCCATGGTAATTTTTTCTATGTTAAAATAATTAGTTCACTTAAATAAATAAATAAATAAATAAATAAACAATGGGAACAAATATGGAATAATTTAGCATTACATCATTTGCTTACCCATGGACCCTCTGCAATGAATGGGTGCCATCAGAATGAGATTAATCAGAATAATCCACAAGTAATCCACACAACTCCAGTCCAACAATTAACATTTTATGAATCAAAAAGCTGCATGTTTGAAAGAAAGATACCCATCATTAAGGCATTTTTAACTTCAAACTGTTGCTTCTGGCTGAAATTCAAGCCTTATATCCATAATATTGCTTTCTCCAGTGAAAAAGGCATCTCATCTGAATCGAGAGAGAAATATTCACACATCGTTTACAAGTAAAAACTGTCCAAAACAGTTCTAAACATATATGTGTACAACAAGGGATGGATTTTTTTCACTGCAAGAAGCATTATTATGGTTTATGAACTAGTATTTTAGCTGGAAGCAATGTTTTGAAGTTAATAATGTCTTGATGGATTTTTTTTTCTTCTTACAAACACAGCCTTTCACTTCACAAGGCAATACATGATGGACTGAAGTGGTGTGGATTGCTTGGGGATTACTGTGATGCTTGTATCAGCTGTTTGGACTCTCATTCTGATGGCACCCATTCACTGCAGAGGAACAATTGGTGAGCAAGTGATGTAATGGTCAATTTCTCCATATCAGAAGAAGAAACAAACTCATCTACATCTTCAGTGTTTTGAGGATGAGTAAATGTTAGCTAATTTTAATTTTTGAATGAAATATTTGTTAAATCTATAGCTAGACAGACATATGCTCATTTGTGAGAGACAAGGAGGTGAATATTTCTGGAAATGTTCTGATCGCATTACCAAGTGCTCTTAGGCTATAATGCATCAGAGAGGTTGGTGTGAATGCTGGAAACAGGTTGCTGTGTACTGTATTGTAGCAGGCAGTTAACTTCCTTTGGCTCTCGGAGCTATTAGAATGCATCTCAGAACAGTACAGACACAGCTGAATGTATCGATCCAAGCTGGCAGTGCCTGCCACCGCTCGATAGAAATATCTATGCAAGCACTTGATCTTGAATCTCTGTGTGTGTGTGCATTCTTTTCTGTGATGTAAGTGCCTATGGTGATGGGAAATACTTGAATCTATGCATATGAGTTGGAAACATTCAGTTGTGTGCTTTATTTCACCATTTAATATTTAGGCTGTATTCGTGAGTGGGTTAATGATTGCAGTTTTGCATAAGCAAGGTCACTTACATCATCTATCAGTGGGTGATGAAACCCACATCAATCAGTGAGGCATTTACTGATTTAAGCAACCCTTTCATACCTGCTTAATGCAAATCAGAGCATTGTTTGTTTACATTTGTGTGTGACAGCTGCACGTCGACACATCATTAATGAGTGTGGTTCTGACATTTACTCCTCAATCTGGTACTGTTGACTTCCTTTAGACTGCAGCCAAAACACAAAGAGGAAGTGTTGTGTGCTTGTGTGTTTTATATGCACTTATGGTTTTGTTCACATACAATTAGGATTATTTACAGAAGCAACTCACAATGGCAGTTTTTATGTTGCTGCATAGAACTTTTATTGACAGAAGTGTGATTCCCATGCCTAGGTCATATTTCAACCTAAAATCAAAATGAAACAATTGCATTAAATTGTATTTTATTTCATAGTGTGTTATTTCTTACTTCCCCCCCCCCCCCCACACACTAATTTAGTCATTCCTATTTTCTGGAATGGGATGATTCTCATTAGTTTCCCACTGTACTGAAATAATGTAATGTATTATGTAAACATTGTGTTTTTTTTTTTATAATTCAGTAAATGCATAAATATTTTAGAATTTAAAGTAGATATTTTTTGGTATATATGGTGATGACATACATATTCTTGACATGATTTGTCAGATTTTCCCAGAGGGAGTGTGTGTGTGTGTGTGTGTGTGTGTGTGTGTGTGTGCGTGTGCGTGTGCGTCTGCATGCGTGCCTTGCAGTTCTACAAGTGAATGGATCATAAATCCTAAAATAACTAGTATTAAGGAGGTGCTAAAAAGAGCTGCTTAATTAAATATTTTTGTGTTAAATTATGGTGCAATCAGTTCTGGTTCAGCCTAAGCTAGTCAGACCTTATTGATGTTACGTTCTGTGTTCGCTTGATTCATACAGTAAATGCAAACAGTTCTGCTCTGAAAACCTGCAGGTTAATTAACATAGAATCATTCTTATTTCATCTGTTTCATATTCACTCTCATTATTACCTGCTTAAAAGCTCTTCCAGAGGGAAATGTTATTGCTCTTTCAGATCACTGCAGACATTCTGGAGATGTTCAGATTATTATTTTATTTTATTTTATTTTTTTGTTAATATTTTGTTAATTTTATTTTTTTAGAATATCTGAGGAGCAGATGACTTGAGCAGAAATCTCAATTTGCACTACATTCAATCTCGCTGATGTATAGGACAGTAGAGATATTTAAGTAATTTTTCATGTGTGCTTTTTCCTTCTCACAGGCTGAGCTGAAATGACTTATATTTTGTAAGTGGCTTCTTTTTTTTCTGATCTGAAATGTTCGAGTGCCTCTACACTGAGCAACCCAGTGTTCTCTCTTTTACATTGTAAGCCACCATTGAAGCAGAAAACACTGTGTAAACATGCAGCTGAATAGTTATTTTCTCTTTTCAAACTCTGAAACGTTCTCGTCCATTTACAGCGTGGACTTCATCCATGTGAAGTGTACAAACAACAGAATTAGTAAATGGATGTTGTGCACTTACATTGGAGAGTGTTTCCAGAGCTCTCTGGTTCTGAAGCACTTTCAGGAAAGATCTGTTATTGCAGATGTAACAGCCCAGTCAAACTGAACACGGCTCTTTATACTGAGAGCTTTAGATTTTCTTTCTCTGATGTGAAAAAACAATCTCAAAACTAAATTCATAATGTTTTTGCTGCTATTTTGGGTTATTCTTAAGCGTTTTATTTGTTTAACTATATAAAATCAGGAAATTATATTATTATATTTATTAATGATATAATACAATGGAATTCATGCATCACTATTTGGGATTGCTTTGTATTAGAAATGTGCAAAAAAATCTGAATGGCCGATTTCCTTTGTAACATTACAGAATCTTTTTTTTTTTTAACTTTTTTTGTGAATTAGCGAGTCTTTTTTTTATTCACAGTATGATGTTTTCACAACACAATGTGTGTAAATGGGAGCAGAGATCTGGCGAGAGACTGCAGCTGTCTGTCAGGTTGTGTCATGTGTGACTGAATTTGCCCCCCGTCCATTCGAGTCAGGCCAGTGACTCATTTCTGCAGTAACTCACAATGATGACCTTTCATAGATGGCGAAATATATCTCTGTAACAATGCTTTGATGGAGAGTTTAAAATAGAGATCACTAACATGCAAGTATTGTAGAATGTGCACCCTTCTCTTCTGATTGTTATTTTTTTTTAAAGCATTTTCAGTACAGTGATATTAATTTAATTGCAATCAAGTACATTGGTTTCCAAATTATTTTTGATTGTATTGCAATCTCATTCGCATTACCTTAAAGTGGAATTTATTTATTTGTTTGTAAGCTTTTACCATGGTACAGGAAATGTGCTTAATTATCATAAAATTATATTAAAAAGCAGAAAATCTTAATGTTCCTAAATAAATGATACATAATCATATATAATTATTCAGAGTTGCCAAACTCGTCCTACACAGAAAGTTGACAAAAGTTTTTTGCTGAACTTCAGTAAATACAAAGAAGCTAAACATTTATTAGAAGCTAGTGAAATAAAGCAGATTTCAACATAAAGAGGTTGTATGGCATGCCCTCATCTTTAAAACCATGAATGATTTCTTTGAAATTTTCTTATTTGTATTGCATTCATGTCTTGCAACTTGCAACTGTTTATATATTGCGGTTGTGAGGGGAAAAAATCTGAAATGAGATAAAATCTCATAATTCTGACTTTGTTTCACACTGTTCTTATTGTACATCTCACAATTTCTGGCTTTATTTTTGTCACTGAATTCAAAGTTTGCATCATGCAGTTGCTTTAGTTTCCGCCATGAAATAAAAAAAGATAATTAACTTTTTTTTTATACAGTAGCTCTGACATTTTCTAAAAACTGTGAGCTTATATTATGTTTATAGAAAAAAAATAGAAGTCAGAATTGTGAGAGAAACTCAGAATTGTGTGAAAAAGAAAATGTGTTTAATAAAAAGTCACAATTATTTTTTTACGCTTGGTGGAAACAAGCTTCCATATATTGGTAGCCTGTGCTGTTCATTGTAGGATTAATAAATGCCAGTGTTTTTTTTTTTTTTTTTTTGCAATTTTGTGTTAGATGTTCAAAAAGTGTCTTCAACAAAAACCAGCTGAGTAGCACAGATCCAGCTCACTTCCTCTGGCTCTCTGGCTCTGTCTGAGGGCTGTTGGGATCAGTGTGTGGACAGTGAGTGTATCTGTCTGGGGTGATTCGTGACTCCAGGCCTTCCCTTCTGACAGCCTTCCTCTGCCATTTCTCTCCATCACCCTCTCTCTCTCTTTATCCTGACAGCAGGCCTTTCTGAGCATGCCTGGACACAGAGCAGCAACATTTCCGATGCAGCCTGTGGCCGCGGGGTCAGCCAGCACCCACCGATCTCGCCGTGCTCCGCCTGCCTGATCAGCCTCTGTGTGTGTGTTTAAGTGTGCTTCACTCACCATCTGCTTTTCTCTTCCTCTAGTTCTCCTCACATGCCTTTCATTTCAGGAGAAACTGAATTTTCTTCACAGCATTTTTCGTGTGGGATCCCTTTGATGTATGTGTGTGTTTCCACAATTCTGTGTCAGCACAAGGTGTTTTACTCTTGAGGACCCAGACAGCTGAAATCTCTGCTGTGTTTGCATATGAGTGTGTGTCGTGCACGTCTCAGCACGTCTCAGCACACCTACAGTAAATGTAGTGCAAGTTAAGATTGCATGGGAAGCACATAGTATTTATTTATTTATTTATTTGATAATGCATCTATCTATGTACAAATAGTATATTTATATGTATTGTAAATATTCTATAATATATTATTTATTTTATTAATTATAATATATTCCTAAAGCTAATGGAACTAGTAATTTATTTGTTTATTTGCACTGCCAAGGTCATGGGTTCAAATGCCAAGGGAAGCAAGAACTGAAATCAAGTGTCCCTTGAATGCAATCTAAGCTGCATTGGATAAAAGCATCTGCAAATTTAATCTTTAATAATTACTTTAAAAAAAAAAAGTTTAATTGCTCGATAACAATAATTGTTTAGCCACAGAACTGTATTTTACAATGCTTATATCTGGCAGTATGCAAGATATAATATTATGAACACAAAAATTAAAGAGTATGTCACTATTTGCGTTAAGAAAAGCATATGTTTATTGATCATTAGGCTTTTAATCACTGTATTTTCTTTACAGCTCCTCTATATCAAAATTGGATTTGCTATTAAATGGTCAATTTTTTTTTTTTTTTAATTATGCAATTAATATTTATGTGGCCAGTAAAGTAATGACATTCTTATAATTTGAATCAATTAGATTTCATAACAGCAAAACAGACTACTACTACTACTACTACTACACACACACACACACACACACACACAAAAAAAGTCTCAGTAGGATCACATTTTAGTGAGCTGTTAATTTAACCTACGTTTCTTGAGTCCAGTAAGTGTACATTTTGAAATATTATTAACATTATTTAAAAAAAAATAAATAAATCTTATGTATAAAATCTGTACACATTTCACAGCATAAAGACGTCAACCACACGATGGATGTTTTAATTAATTAAATGAATTATTAATGTAAATTATCAATCGTGAAAGAAGAAATATAGAAGTAATGATGTTGATAATTTAGGGGCCTTATAAATGTGCATATCAAACATTATACACTATAGGCTTCGTAGGGTTAAAACGCAGCTTTTGAAGGAAGCACTGCAGACACTTAAATTACAAATAAACATAAGTGAGGACAAAGCTGGCATTTATAAGTTGAATCTGTGCTTCCCTTCTTGAAAAGCATCAGCTGTAACTGCTCCATGTTGTTGACTGATCTTAAGTGCAGTGCTGTGCATTTGTGTGTATTTTATGTGTATTTAGTCTTTCTCTGTGTGTGTGTGCTTTGGAGTGGAGGCTGTCTCGCTCTTTCACTCTCGCTCCAGAAGAGCAAAAAAATGTTGCACTTTGATCGCCCTACTGCTGGAGGCTGCCTGACCTTGTAAAGGGGTGATCTGAAGCGACAAAGTGACCGGAAGTCATTCGGTTTCAAACAGAGTTGGCGATCTGAGGCGACGTGAGTGACAGCAACCACTGGCGAAGTGACAAAGTTCAACTTTATTCACAATAATAAGGAACAACCAGTAGGAAATTATCCACTGTCTGACCCAAGCGCTGGCTGAATTCTGATTCAAAAGAGTTTATGTTCATTCCTTAATAATTTAACAAGTTAAGGTATATAATATTTTCAATGGAACACAAAATGGGAAGTTTAGCAGATTATCTGAGCTGCTTTATCATTAAGGGATTTTAACTTTAAACTGTTGCTCCTGGCCAAAATACAAGTCCATAATCCATGCTTCCTCCGGTGAAAGAAGTGCATCTCCTGTTACTCTCACATCAAAATCCATCCACATCTGTTCACTTTTGTCATCTGTGCATATTTCTCTACTGATTCAGACAATATGTCTTTGCCACTCCAGAAAGGCTGCACATTTTTGCCTGAAGCAATGGTTTGAAGTTAAAACATCTTAAAGATTGATTTATTTCTTACAAACAAGTAGCTTTAGGCTTACCAGGATTTTAATTGATGGACTGGAGTGGTGTGAATGTTTTTATCAGCTGTTTGGACTCTCATTCTGATGGCACCCATTCACTGCAGAGGGACCATTGGTGAGAAAGTGTTTTAGTGCTACATTTCTCCAAATCTGATGAAGAAACAAGCTCATCTACATATTTGATGGCCTGAGGGTGAGTAAAGATTCAGCAAACTTTCATTTTTGGGAGAACTCTTCCTTTAAGGACTTTGACGTCATATTTGGTTACTCGTATTCATTCAGTCTAAAATAAGTTATGCTTCAAATACTTTGACCTGCCCTTTAATTCATGTTTATTATATAGTCTGTAATTTTATCTTTTGAATGCATCCTTCAGTTTCTCTGACCTCTTCATGTTCTTCTCTCTTCCTGTCCTTGGTGCGTAATACCCCTGGTCCTATTCAATGTCATATTGGTCGCGCTGAAGTGGGTCACCATAAACTCTGGGGACATAAGAACGAAGTGCCTTCAATGCAGTGTGTGTGAGTCACATCTCAGGGACAAACAACAGACACTACACCACAATTCATTAGCAGACATGAGTGATGCATCATTATCTGCTCATATGTGTGGCACGACTGCTTGTGTGTCCCGGTGTGAGTGGAGATATGAAGATATTGGTTCGGTATATTCAGAAGCTTTGAGACTGGTATGATACTGCTACCGATCCAGTGATAACATCTAGCCAGAAATGCTCACTGAGTGCAAAAAAAAAAAAAAAAAATATATATATATATATATGTATTAGGGGTGTAACGGTTCACAAAATTCACGGTTCGGTTCGATACGATTCACTGGTGTCACGGTTCGGTTCGGTACGGTTCGGTACGTTTTAGATACAGCAAAAAGAAAAATTGGCAGATAAATTTCCTTGATTTTTAAAAAATTTTATTTATTAAAACTAACAAAGTATGTTTTTTTTTTTTTTTTTTACATTGAACAATGATGGAGCTATTCTTTACCCATATTCTATGGTGTTTTCTTAGCAGCATATTGTATAAACAAAAACAGCTCCTTATAAAAAATAAAAAAAAATGAAAATGTCATATTGTTGTAGTAGTTATGAACACATAGAAAGATGTAACCTTTTATATGGAACTCTATAACTCTTTATATTGAGTGTGTTTTTACTCAATTGGTTCTCTATAGGGCTTATGTTTTTTGGAACAAAGCAGGAATTACTCTCTGGCTGAAATAGGCTCGTGAAGGAATATTGTAACGGGGCTCAATTACATTAAGCATGTTCTTAAAACCTGCGTTTTCCACTACAGAGTAAGGCGCTCGCTCACTCAGTACGCGCTGAAGGCTCGTTGGAAAATGGCCAAAGGGTCTTTTACACAGGACGCGGTATGCGCGGTGCTGGACCCTGGGCTCAGCGTTGCCCTTCAGATACAACGCGATTTGCGCTGCACCATACCAAGAGCAAAGTAGGTGGAGTTTTCAAAACTGCCCTTGCATACGTTCTATTTATAACAGTTCTTCTATCTAATAACGTGCAGGCCTGTTAATTGTATCGTACTGCTCAGGAAATTCCGACACAGTATAGTACTAGTCCATTTTGATTTCCGTGCTTGTTTGGATGCCCCGATCGATTGGTAAAGTGCACCCAAACACGAGACCTGTTGGTTATTGGAGGATTTTCTATTTCTGGTCTTTTAAACGCATTGGCCATTTTTTAAACGAGCCTTCAGCGCGTACTGAGTGAGCAAGCGCCTGACTGAGCAGCATAACATAAACATATAAGTTGGTGCTTTTTTCTTCTTCGGGGGTGTCAGGGGCGTTGCCTGTTACGTCGTTTGGGTTATTGGGCTACCTTGTTGAATGCATATCATTATATTTCACAATTCTTTTTTCCAAATATAATTAATTAGTCCAATGAACCGTTCGGTACATAGTGCGTACCGCGTACCGAACCGAAAGCCTCGTACCGAACGGTTCAATACGAATACGCGTATCGTTACACCCCTAATATGTATATGTATATATATATATATATATATATATATATATATATATATATATATATATATATATAATTTTATTATTATTATATATTATTATTATTTATTATGTATTAGCAGTTTATTAACTAAAAAAGAACTTTAGTATATTCCTGAATTTCATCCAGTTGAAGCTGTTAATAAAATCATTATACAGTACATTCCATGTATGCCATAATTTCATAATAATTTAATCTCCACATTCCAAAATATTAGACTTAAAACACATCACCAATGGTGATGTTAATGTAGTATTATTATTATTATTATTATTATTATTATTATTATTATTAAAACATTAAACAAGGTTCAGAAAAGAATACTCTGGCATGAATAATATTTGTCTTCTATAAACAACGTAGTGTGACGTGATCTGGCAATTAGGTAGTATGCAGTATGTAAAGTATGGTCATGATGACTCTTGCTGGAAGTAGGCAGGAGACATGGGATACTGAAGAACAGTCTTTATTGACAAAACACAAGGGGAAAATACAACATGAGAGCTAGCACAAACACGTGTAACCAAAAAGTAGACCGGACGAAGAAATAAGGAACAGACAGGAACTAATATACACAGAATAATTACAAACACAGGTGCATAGGATAAGGGAATCAAACTAAACAAGAACAGGAAAATGACCATATAAGGAAAACCAGGAACTATGACGGGTCAAAACAAGGAAAACAAGTCCAAAACACTGATAAGCACATAATGTTAATAAATAGGTACATGTGTGTGGGTGTGTTTAGACAGGCCAAGGTCTAATGCTGTAAATATTTCATATTAGGCTCTGTCTCATCTACCTGTGCTTGCAGATATGATTAACCTTGAAGCCACTCTATGCAAGTGACAAGGATTTTTTTTTTTTTTTTTTTTTTTTTTTTTTTAATTAGGTCCACCAGAGGCACACAGAAACATATAGATGAATGGTCAGTTTCTGGAGAGGTTATTACAGTGGCTAAATGAATCAGACTACACTGGCCAACCAACATTTATGTATGTATGTAATTACATGTTAAAAAAATTAACTTTTTTTTTTCATTCAGTGTTACAGTATATTTCACAATGATACAATAATATACATTACATTAAAATGTTATAATAAAAAAATACAAATAAATAAAGAATAATAAAGTACATATATAAACATTTAAAAAATTGCAAAAATAGGGGTGGGCTTGGTAATTAAAAAAAAAATAATGAATAGTGATTACAATGGCAAGTTTGGCCAAAATAAATCTTAATCATCAATTTAAATGGACCTTATGGTATTATGCAATTTCTTTAATTTCTCAATAAAAATCTTAAGGGTAATCATAAGAGAAATGTATTATTCTATAACTGTAACTGAAGTAAAATTCATACACTTTAGAAAATAAAATTAATACAAAATCTCAAATTTGGCATAAGCTTGAAGAACCCAGTTATTGATGTCTTCATGCAATTATCAATTATCATTTATAATGCTGATCATTTTGCCCCAAATAATCCTTTCTCGTTGTTATAAATGGATTTCAAGTAAAATAAAATTATGATATGGCATTATGCAATTACTTTTATTTTTCCATAAAATTATTGGGCAATCATACAGGCCAGTTGGTAGCTTGAAGCAGTGCACATGTGCCAGTTTGTCAGGTGAAAACAGACTCACTTGCTCTCTGGCACTTATCCTAAGTCAAACACTAAGTGCCACCTGAATTTCCATCTACATTTCAGTACAAAAAAAATGTGATTTATGGTTGTGCAGCGATAACTAATAGTTCACATCTCAGAACATCAACGACACAAAATGTTTGAGGCAAATCCAAACACCAAATAATTGATTAATTACTCGAGACAAACATTTAAAGAAAGAAGGGTTTTCCATTACTTCCTTCCTGGAGTGCTGAGAGCGCTGTGTGTGTGTGATTGTATCTCTGTATTGTGAGACTAGTACAGAAGATAATTAGCTGTCAGAGTGTATTACTGCTCTCAGCTGGAGCTGATAAACACAGGAGAAGAGCTCTCACCTCACACAACAATACTCTATTTTCATACTGTGAACACACACAGGAGCCAGAGTTAACACTTGCCAAGGACCAAATACGAGTAAAATTTGGTGTTGACAAGTAAATAAAACATTATCAGTTGACCAGAAAGTTTATGGTTGAAAGTGTAGTGGAAGAAGCAGATTTAGAAGTTAACAAAGCCAGTAAGATGCAGCTAACAGGAAATGTTCTCAGATCTTTGGTAAACGTTCTGGCAAAATTCTTCCGGTATGTTGCCTGATCCTTACTAAAGTAAAACACACACACACACACACACACACACACACACACACACACACACACACACACACACACACACAAATTACACATTGTTCATAATTTTAGTTGAATATTCATATAACATTCTCTTTTTTATGTTAATGTTCTGAAAAGTAATGTCCCCATAATTTTGAAATGGGATGATTATTATTATTATAATTTTTTTTTATGTTTTCATAATGTCTGCATACCCTAGAAGAAAACAAAATACGAACATTCAGAAATAAAATTTTCATAACATAATGTGAAACATTAGCAAAACATGCTTACGTGGAACATATTTTGTGAGCTGGGTAACTGTATTGACAAATATATTTATTTATTTATTTATTTATTTATTTATTTATTTATTTATTTATTTATTTATTTTTATTTACTAGTAAAACATTTCCATTGCTGGTATATTTTTTTTATATTTTTTTTAATTGGGTTTCCATCTGTCCATTCCTTATTATTATTATTATTATTATTATTATTATTATTATTATTATTATTATTATTATTATTATTATTATTATTATTATTATTATTTAGAGGTGCTCCGATCACGATCAGCCGATCGTTATGCGCGTCTCGTCAGTAAAGCCGGTTTTCTAATCAGCGGTTAATTCCATCAGGTGCGTGATTTCACATAGAGCAGCTGTTACTACACAGAGCCGTTGTTAATATAGAAGATGCGCAAATCCACTTCATTTTCAGCGTTTTTTGGCTCATCTTCTCAGTTAACAATGGCTCTGTGTAGTAACAGCTGCTCTATGTGAAATCACGCACCTGATGGAATTAACCGCTGATTAGAAAACCGGCTTTACTGACGAGACGCGCATTAACGATCGGCCGATCGTGATCGGAGCACCCCTATTATTATTATTATTATTATTATTATATGATTAAGTCTATTATATTGTATTTTAAAGAACAATTGTAAACACATTTTTGGTTCAGTAATATATATATATATATATATATATATATATATATATATATATATATATATATATATATATATATATTATATATATATATATATATATATATATATATATATATATAGTAAAATCACTAATATTGTGCAATATAATTACAACTAACTACATCAACATTTTTCAGGATTCCAGAATTATTATAATTAATTACAAAAGTATATTATTTTTTGTTTGTTTGTTTGTTTTTACAACATTATAAATGTCTTCTCATATGATCAATCTGTTCAGTTCTTGCTGAAAACATGAACTATTTCACAAAAACCTACAATGTCCCCAAACGTCTCAGATTCACAGTGTCATGTATTGTTGTATTATTGCCAGTGTTCTCGTGTGATTGCCCATAAATATCTGCTCGTGTGCAGAGTCCAGCACTGATGACTTTTTGTCCACCGCTGCCTTCATCTGAGAGACATCCAACCTGATAATAATTAAACCCTCTTCAATCCAGATCTAGCGTATGACTTTATTTCCCTCATAAAGGACCGTCACAGCCGCTCTGTGAGTGTGATCAGTGTAAAAAACTGGAGAATCATTAAGGATAGAGTCCAAGATCAAACTTTGGAAGGAAGCTTGCATGTGATTTTATTATATTATATTACACATTGTACTATTATACACACTCACATTATTGTTCTATCATGAGCTGATAAGGACAGTTTTATGTGTTCATGCACGTATAATTAAGATAAGGAACTGATAAGAACTTGTCAGTCCAGTTCAAGTCAGAAAAAACCTGAAAAGAAAATAATCTTCACAATTTGGTTTCTAATGTTTTTCTTCTTCTTCTGTTGGATGCAAAACAAACAAACAAATAAATAAACAGACAAACAAACAAACAAACAAACAAATAAATAAATAAATAAATATATAAATAAATAAATAAAACGGATCTGCCAGAACAAAACATTTCTAGTAGGACTGTATAGATTTTAATAGTACAGTGATGTTTTAGGACATTAACAGAAATGTAAAGGAAATCTGTACAATATGACTAAAGCTGTGATTAGGATTATGCAATATCCGAAAAGAAAGGTGTTTAATAATCATACACACACACACACACACACAAACCCAATTCCAAAAAGGTTGGGACACTGTACAAACTGTGAATAAAACCAGAATGCAATGATGTGGAAGTTTCAAATGTCAATATTTTATTCAGGATACAACATAGATGACATATCAAATGTTTAAACTGAGAAAATGTTTCATTTTAAGGGTAAAATAAGTTGATTTTAAATTTCATGGCATCAATACATCTCAAAAAAGTTGGGACAAGGCCATGTTTACTACTGTGTGGCATCTCCTCTTCTTTAACAGTCTGCAAACGTCTGGGGACTGAGGAGACAAGTTGCTCAAGTTTAGGAATAGGAATACTGTCCCATTCTTATCTAATACAGGCTTCTATTAGCACACATATTATTATAAATCATTAACTACAATAATTTGATTTTAAATTAATCTAATGATGATGATGACGATGCTATTATGTGTATGTGTGTGTGTGTGTGTGTGTTGATACACAGATTTAGTTTTATATATCTAATTAAATAACTATAGTAGTAATTAAATAACTATAATAATCTATCGATCATGTATATGCAGATTTGTTATGTGCATTTGTTATTCAATGACTGTGTCTTGTTGTTAGAATGATATGTAATCAGTTGTATGTCGATCATGTTTCTTCTTCTCAGGGATGCTGTCTCCTGGTCTCCCATGATTCTCCACTGCACTCTCCGCTCTCGGCGCAGTTTGGCTAGATTTGTGAATTTCGGCATAGCTCTCCGTTTCACTTTTGTTCTGCATCCATTTTCCCACAGCCGGCTCCAAATCTATTCACGCACATCAGACCTGCAGCTCCAATCCAATTCTGGTACCTGAAAGTAGAACTGGCAATTCAGTGGTGAGGTATTGATTCCTCTCTGTCGTGATAGCTGCTCATTGCTCTTAACCTGATATGGCCATCAGAGCTTTACTGCGGGCGTACAGGCGCATCTGGAGAAATCACTACGCTAGCTCGCTGGAGAAAGCATGATGCCTCACTAGTCTCTAGCTCTGACTCTAGTGGTATCATCCCCACAGAGTAGTAAGCTGTTATATTTGAGAGATTGCTTCAGTTTCGAGTGCTAAAACACACTATAGGCTATGGGTTGGGTTTGGCTGAGTCCCGTCACGAAGCACTTTTCTGTAGAACTGATAACCCCAAATGGTAAGCTTTCAGAGAAAACAAGATGTGAATATAGCAACTGAATTGAACTGTGGTCATGCTCTCAATGAAACTTCTAAGAAACAGCTAAGAGTCCATCAACAATACATCAACACTGCAAAACTAATAAGTTATTTCTCAGTATTTTTGTCTTATCTTCAAGTAAACATGTCTAAACATTCACAAATCAAGATACATTTACTTGAGAAGCAAAATGACAAGATAAGTTGTTTACTGAAAAAATAAATAAAACAAAATCTAACTTTATGCTTAAAACAAGAAAAATGGGGTATATATATATATATATATATATATATATATATATATATATATATATATATATATATATATATATATATATATATATTTTTTTTTTATTATTATTTTTTTTTTTTTACATTTACATTCAATCATTTAGCAGACGCTTTTATCCAAAGCGACTTACAAATGACTTACAAATGAGAACAATAGAAGCAGTCAGGTCAACAAGAGAACAGCAAAAGTATACAAGTGCCATGACATGACTCAGTCTAGTATAAAACGCATAGCCCGGTTGTTTATATATATATATATATATATATATATATATATATATATTTTTTTTTTTTTCATTATTATTATAGATGAAAAGACAAGAAAAGGAAAAGTGTTAGTTGGTTAAGTGCAGGCGAAAAAGATGAGTTTTTAGATGTTTCTTGAAAATGAGTAAAGACTCGCTGTACGGATTGAGATTAGGAGGTCATTCCACCAGCTGGGCACAGTCCAGGAAAAGGTCCGTGAGAGTGATTTTGAACTTCTTTGGGATGGCACCACAAGGCGTCATTCACTTGCGGAACGCAAACTTCTGGAGGGCACATAAGATTTAACCAGTGAGTTTAGGTAAGTTGGTGCCGTGCCAGAGGTCGTCTTGTAGGCAAGCATCAGTACCTTGAATTTGATGCGAGCGGCTACTGGTAGCCAGTGTAACCTGATGAGGAGAGGAGTAACGTGAGCTTTTTTTGGCTCATTGAAGACAACCCTCGCTGCTGCATTCTGGATCAGTTGCAGAGGCTTGACAGTACATGCAGGAAGAGCCAGGAGAGCATTACAATAGTCCAGTCTGGAGAGAACAAGAGCTTGGACAAGAAGTTGGGTTGCTTGCTCCGACAGGAAGGGTCTAATCTTCCTAACGTTGTATAAGGCAAACCTGCAGGACCGGGTCGTTGTAGCAATGTGGTCAGTGAAGCTTAATTGATGATCCATCACAACTCCTAGGTTTCTGGCTGTCCTCGAAGGAGTAATGGTTGATGAGCCCAGCTGTATAGAGAAGTTGTGATGAAGCAATGGGTTAGCTGGAATCACCAGGAGTTCAGTCTTCGTAAGGTTAAGCTGAAGGTGATGGTCATTCATCCAAGCTAAAAATGTCACTCAGACAGGCTGAAATGCGAGCAACTACCGTCGGGTCCTCTGGCTGGAATGAGAAGTAGAGTTGGGTGTCATCAGCGTAGCAGTGATAAGAAAAGCCATGCTTCTGAATGACAGATCCTAATGATGTCATGTAGATGGGGAAGAGTAGCGGCCCTAGTATTGAGCCTTGAGGAACCCCAGTAGCAAGGTGGTGTGACTTTGAAACATCACCCCTCCAAGACACACTGAAGGATCTGTCAGAGAGGAAGGATTTTACCCACAGGAGTGCTGTTCCAGAGATGCTTATCTTTCTGAGGGTGGACAGGAGAATCTGGTGATTAAAAGTGTCGAAAGCAGCAGACGGGTCCAGTAAGATGAGTACCGAGGATTTTAAGGCTGCTCTTGCTAGTCGCAGGGCTTCAGTAACCTAGAGCAGATCAGTCTCAGTTGAGTGGCCACTTTTGAAGCCAGATTGGTTGCTGTCCAGGAGGTTGTTCTGTACAAGGAACATAAAAAGCTGGTTGAACACATACTTATACTTTTTTATTTTATTTTATTTTTATTTTTTGCAGTGTGGACACGCAGAATGTTCAACACACCTTCAGAAAGGCATTTTTGTCCCTCATTGGCCCATCCTTTCGGGTCAAAGATCAGTCCTCAAATCGTAAAATAATACAACTTAAAGTCTTAAAGAGGCTCATAAATGGCACATGTAATTTCTTCATTAAAATGTACTTATTAGTCTGCAAATAATCTTATGTCTCTAAGCTCTCGTTCAACACATCACTGAAAGGAAATCACACATTTCCAGCTTAAATTTGAACGTCTCATGAAACCAGCCTCGTCTAATTGCTTCTTTCAAGCTTTTTGAAAGAGTTCATGTAATATTTTTGGAACAGAAAATAGCTAAGAGTCCATCAACAATACATCAACACTGCAAAACTAATAAGTTATTTCTCAGTATTTTTGTCTTATCTTCAAGTAAACATGTCTAAACATTCACAAATCTAGATACATTTACTTGAGAAGCAAAATGACAAGTTAAGTCGTTGACTGAAAAAATAAATAAAACAAAATCTAACGTAAGTAAATCTAACTTTATGCTTAAAACAAGAAAAATGGGGTTATATATATAAATGGGGTTCATATAACATTTACATTTAATCATTAAGCAGACACTTTTATCCAAAGCGACTTGCAAATGAGAACAATAGAAGCGGTAAGGTCAACAAGAGAACAACAACAGTATACAAGTGCCATGACAAGTCTCAGTTAGTCTAGTATAAAATGCATAGCCCGGTTGTTGTTTTTGTTTTGTTTTTTGTTTTTAATTATTGTTATAGATGAAAAGACAAGAAAAGGAAAAGTGTTAGTTGGTTAAGTGCAGGGAAAAAGATGAGTAGGGCTGTGCAAAAAATCGAATGTGATTTTCATGCACATCTCATCAGTAAAGTATTATCTCCAGCACGTGTGATCAGATCAGGGTTGCCAGGTTTTCACAACAAATCCTGCCCTGTTGCTTCTCAAAACTAATCTTGATTCCAGGAGGTTCCCAGATAAAAAATAAAATAAAATAAATAAATATATATATTGCTTCCCGGGGTTAAAATATACGGGGGGTTTTTTTTGGCATGGTTGTCTTGGTAAAATTCACATTTTAGGGACGTTATTGGTATTGGGGTTGCTTCGAACCGCAGAAATGAAAAAACAACCGCAGACTTGGCAACACTGGTTCAGGTGGAGCGGCAGAACTACTGCACAGAGCCATAGTCTACCGACAGCTAACACAAAATCGCTTTCAAATTCGACAAAGAATCGCCACCGATTTTAAAATCGATTTTGTGTATATTATCAGTGAATTACAGCTCTGTGTAGTAAATGCCAACCAATGTTGCCATGTCTGTGGTTGTTTTTCATGTCCGCGGGTCGAAGCGACAATACCAATAACGTGATATTTAGCCTCTAAAATGCGTATTTTAGAGTCTTTGACTCATTGAGATTGGGAGGTCATTCCACCAGCTGGGCACAGTCCAGGAAAAGGTCTGTGAGAGTGATTTTGAACTTCTTTGGGATGGCACCACAAGGCGTCATTCACTTGAGGAACGCAAACTTCTGGAGGGCACATAAGATTTAACCAATGAGTTTAGGTAAGTTGGTGCCGTGCCAGTGGTCGTCTTGTAGGCAAGCATCAGTACCTTGAATTTGATGCGAGCGGCTACTGGTAGCCAGTGTAACCTGATGAGGAGAGGAGTAACGTGAGCTTACAACCGTCAGGAGAGCATTACAATAGTCTAGTCTGGAAAGAATAAGAGCTTGGAAAAGAAGTTGGGTTGCTTGCTCTGACAGGAAGGGTCTAAGCTTCCTAATGTTATATAAGGCAAACCTGCAGGACTGGGTCATTGTAGCAATGTGGTCTGTGAAGCTTAATTGATGATCCATCAAAACTCTTAGGTTTCTGGCTGTCCTCGAAGGAGTAATGGTTGATGAGCCCAGCTGTATAGAGAAGTTGTGATGAAGCAATGGGTTAGCCGGAATCACCAGGAGTTCAGTCTTCGTAAGGTTAAGCTGAAGGTGATGGTTATTCATCCAGCTAAAAATGTCACTCAGACAGGCTGAAATGCGAGCAGCTACCTTCGGGTCCTCTGGCTGGAATGAGAAGTAGAGTTGGGTGTCATCAGCGTAGCAGTGATAAGAAAAGCCATGCTTCTGAATGACAGATCCTAAAGATGTCATGTAGATGGAGAAGAGAAGTGGTCCATGTACTGAGCCTTGAGGAACCCCAGTAGCAAGGTGGTGTGACTTTGAAACATCACCCCTCCAAGACACACTGATCTTTCAGAGATGTAGGACTTAACCCATTGGAGTGCAGTTCCAGAGATGCCCATCTTTCTGAGGGTGGACAGGAGAATCTGGTGATTAAAAGTGTCGAAAGCAGCAGACAGGTCCAGTAAGATGAGTACCGAGGATTTTGAAGCTGCTCTTGCTAGTCACAGGGCTTCAGTAACCTAGAGCAGATCAGTCTCAGTTGAGTGGCCACTTTTGAAGCCAGATTGGTTGCTGTCCAGGATTGTTCTGTACAAGGAACATAGAAAGCTGGTTGAACACATACTTATACTTTTTTATTTAATTTATTTTTATTTATTTTTTTGCAGTGTGGACATGCAGAAAGTTCATCACACCTTCAGAGAGGCATTTTTGTCCCTCATTGGCCCATCCTTTCGGGTCAAAGATCAGTCCTCAAATCGTAAAATAATACAACTTAAAGTCTTAAAGAGGCTCATAAATGGCACATGTAATTTCTTCATTAAAATGTACTTATTAGTCTGCGAATAATCTTACGTCTCTAAGCTCTCGTTCAACACATCACTGAAAGGAAATCACACATTTCCAGCTTAAATTTGAACGTCTCATGAAACCAGCCTCGTCTAATTGCTTCTTTCAAGCTTTTAGAAAGAGTTCATGTAATATTTTTGGAACAGAAAATATCTTGCAAAATTATATTTGTTCATCACAGATGTGGAGCTAAAGACCCGCAACAGCTCAGTTATTTGACAGCTAAATCCAGCTTGGAAGATTGTAAACAATGCAGTGATAAAGTGGCCATTAATATCTTTTTTTTTTTGGTGGATAAGATGACTCTTACAAAGTGAAAAGAGAAGAAATGCTTCTGGATTTGGATCAGTCTGTGAATGATTCTTAGATTGTCTTGAGGAGCATTGCTCAATAACCATGAACTTTGGTAAACCATCACGTAACATAAGTTCTGGTTGTAAAGCTGTAAATCACAAAAACACCTACTGAGGACTTTAATTTCACAGCTACTTAAAACAGACGGTCCAGCTCTACTCCTCTTCAGTGTGTTCTGACTTCAACTCACGCACAGGACTGAAAAAGGAAGGACATAACAACAGTGAAGGTAGTACAAATAAAATGTTAAATTTATAAAAAAATATATATTTTTTATCTTTTATTATATATATATATATATATATATATATATATATATATATATATATATATATATATATATATATATATATATATACGATTATTACATTATATATATATATATATATATATATATATATATATATATATATATATATATATATATATATATATATATATATATATATATATATATATATTATAGAATTTTTTTTTTATAAAAAAATTGTCCACTTATCAGTATATAAGTAATTAACAGTCATTCAGTCGTAATATATGGTATATGCATTTAATATAATATTATTTATTTACTAAGATGTTTAATTTATTATATACAATTCATTAATATAATTACTATAACTTATTTTGTTTATAAGATGTTCTTGTATAAGTCTTACAGCTTAAACGCAGTCATGTCTGTTGCTGTAAAAAAATGATTTTTGTTATCGTGACATGTTTATGACTCTTAATAGGCCATTTGCTGCACATACAAATGTTCAGTTGTTTAGCAAGATGACAATGCTTGCAACATTTTATCTTCATTGGGTTGTTTCACCCCACAAGCTGCTGTGAAAATGAAAAACAATCAATTTAACTCTGAAGGAGTGAAATTAAATTGAGACTGTTTGATCCATAAGAACAATTATGTGGCTTTTCTGTCTTGTCATGTGAGTCTGTTCAAGCGAACATTCTTTTTTTAAAATACGCCAGTGTTTTGTTGAAAAAGACTTGAGTTCAAAGTAAAGATGGAAGACAATATAAAGTGTAGATTATGGTATTATCTGTCTGAAAACAAACAGAATAGATGAATGCAGCATGAAGTTCTTCTTTTTGAATGAATAGAGAAGAAGCATATAAACATGCGAAACACAAATTGGGTAACACACACACGTACAAAATAATACAGTATTGAGAGAAGTACCAAAAATCTTTTGTACATTAGCATTTGCATTTCATACACAGACTCAAGGACATGTGCTTTGTATGTCAGAGATGTGCAGGGAGATGAATTATAGGATGCTTATGATTGTGTGAGTGTTCATCAGATGAGAAAGCGGCACTTCTCAGGGCTGGAGTTTTCCCTGATGGTGTTGTTTTCATTGGTGTTGGTGGTTGCTGTCGCAATGGTTGTTTTACTGGCCACTGGGGAACCAGGGACCATGAAAGAAGGTAGGTGACCAGACCCCAATAATTTGACTTCCAACAACTACAGAGGCTCATACAGAGACACAAACATGCATTCATAAACTCTGCAGGGATAAAAACACATCTGGATGTTAGAAACCTTTGGAAGGACCAATAGGCTAATTTACAAAAGTATTTCTATGTAAATAAGTTTTCTTTGAAAATTAAAATAATAATAATAATAATAATAATAATAATAATAATAATAATAATAATAATAATAAAGGTTCTAAAAAAGAAGAATAGTATAAAAGTTGTGTTTGTTTTTCTTTCTAATTTTTTTTCTTTTACAAATACTTCTTTGTCTCTTCTGACTTTTTTTTTTTTTTTAAATGTGTTGAGCGTTTGTGAGTTTTTAATTAAAAACATAGTATTTATATATAATTCAGCTGAATTGTGGTCAGAAGTGCATTTTTATGTTTTAGTAAAGGATGTCCAGATTTTATTATTCTATAATGACTTTTATTTGGCAAGGATGCATTAAACCAAAGCAACATTTTCACATTTTACATACAATTATATATATATATATATATGTACTTATTTTCTTTATGGATTTTTAATTTTTCGGACCCCTTAGCAGATATTTATTCTTGTTTTAAACTTAATTTTTGATAATTTTTTCACAAAACAAGACTTGCTTCTGAAGTAAACATATAAACATCATGTTTTTATATTTGAACTGGAAAACAAGACAAAAATACTGAATATGACAATCATTGCTGACAGTGTAGAACTGCTTTAAAAGATAAAAAAACAAAACAACAACAACATTTAAAAGAATGAAAATGGTTTAAGATCCACCCTGTCAGAATTATGATTTTATGACAAAAGAAAAACAACCTATCTTATATCCATGTTAACAACATTGTGAGTTGAATCATTTATCCAGTATAGTAGGAATGAATTGTCTAATGTTTAACACAGTTCTATAATAGACTATCAGTTCAACAAAGTTCTTTTCATACATTCATACATAAATGCATACATGCATATATTCACCTTATGTTCAGTTAACTGTGATATTGTGACCAAAAAAAAAAAAAAAAAACATTTAATAATGTATCCAAAATCGTATCCTGTATAGAAAGAATGATCTTTCTCATGCTTTACTTAGATATTAGACACAAAATATATTACCTTACTTATTATATATCACACATCCTTTTATATATATATATATATATATATATACATAAAAGTGTGGACCAAGGGCAAACATACCGTGGGACTGCAGCTCTTCAGGAACAGTGTATTACCTAAAAATGAAAAATAAAATAAAACAGCAGCCGCCTCATCAAGGACAGTGAAACATGTGAGTCTTTGATGTTGCACTAAAGTATAAAGAATATGTCCATCCTGATTGTTATCAAGGACACCCAGCAGTGACAAAATAAAACACAGAGTGCAGAGGCACTGGTTAACGGCTCGCACGGGGCACGAGCTCAAGCACGCACAGACTGCCTTATTATGACAGCTGTCACTCTCAATTTCAATTTACCGCCCTGATGTTGGTAAAGTGCTTTTTATTTAAAGGGGACAAATTGAGCCTGGGACAGCTGGTTTGGGTGAGGCGAGTCTCTATGCTCTCAGATGACCTTGTTTTAGGGGTGCAAGGGTACCGATGGAGATCAGGTTAAAAAATGAACAAAGATTTTTTGGAAAACATATGTTCAGCAGCATGTTTTTTAGGAGAATTGTGGTTGTGTTTAATATACGATTTTGGTCAATGATTACAGAATACTGTCTGTCTGATTATGTAATATGTACATTTGAAGAATTCTGGCCTTGTATGTTTATGGTGTATGGCAATAAGCCAGTGTTTGATTACTAGATTGTACAACAGTTATGGGTTAAGTTTAGGTTAAGTATTGTGTTGAAAGACATTACTGTTAAATAAATCACATATAGTTACCAAGCAACTTGTAGTATTAGTAAAGAATTCATCCGATGTGTGGTCACAAGTGCATTATAGATTTTGATATATATATTAAGAAATTAATTCTTTAATTTAGCAAGAATGGATTAACTTGATATATTGATAATAGATATATATAATTCGTATTTTCACCTAAGCCTTTATATTCGAAAAGTAATCCAAAAAAAAAACAAAACAAAAAAAATATATGTGTATATATATATATATATATATATATATATATATATATATATATATATATATATATATATATATATATATATATTTATTTATTTATTTATTTATTTATTTATTTATTTTTTTGGATAAAGCAAATGTAGCTTTGGTGACCATAAGAGTTAAACATTTAAACATTATTTAAAACTCTCATTGACCTCAAGCTTTATTGTATTGGTTTGGAATTTGCTTAAATAAAAATATACTAAAGTGTATAAAAATGGTAATTTGCTATATTTGTCAATTTCTCCTCAACTTCTGCTTCAGGATCAGATCCAGACATCGTCCCAGAATGTCCCAACATTCCAGAGGGAGAGAGAGTGGACTGTTTCCCAGATGGCAGCGCTTCCCAGGTAAACTGCAGTGGATATGGCCCACATTCCATACAAACTCCCAGCATGCTTTGCTAAATCTTCGTATGTGTCCTTACAGCAAAAATGTTTGGAAAGGGGTTGCTGTTGGAGCCCCTTGAGTGAGACAAATGTCCCCTGGTGCTTCTTCTCCAAAAACCACGGCTACAGCGTGATCAGCGAAAGCAAGCCAGACAGCACACGTGAGTTCAGCCTGTACCATGATGATGTCGTAATAAAACATTATGATACGTATCATTGGATTTTAGATAAGTCTTTTTATTGGCTCTTTTGCCATGAGCCAGTTATTCCAAGATTATTTTGAAGTTGGGAGTGGTGTATTGCCACAAGATATCACCATTGTGCAAGGTTATATCAGGGGAACGGTGTCTTTTAATGATGTTATTATATGGTGAAATTTTGTGAAACTAATTCTACTGGCCATGGTTTTGTAATGAAAAAAAAAAAAATGATAAACTGTTTTCATAGAAATCTTTCAAGGCTTCTTGTTAGCTGCTTTTAATAAGGGTTGGGGATTGCAATAAATTCTTTATGCAACTTGTACATGTTTTTGTGATGAATATAATGATATATTAATTTGGATTGTCGAGGATAAGTTTGCTTTTACTTTTATGAGCAATCAGACTTACTAAACACATAGCCATTAAATGAGAGTCTCGAGCCATTTCTTTCAGAAAATGTTCAAATCTGCTTTCTATTGTACTTTGAAAAGTTTCCAATTGACCATGTAGCAAGTAGAGCAAACATTTCACAAAGACCTCATGGAAAATGTTTGCTTTGCTGCAGATATTGAGGCCAAGCTGACAAGAATGGATGCTCCATCTCTATTTGGAGCTGATATTAAAGAGTTGACCTTCTCCGCTGAAATGCAGACAGAAAACCGTCTTCGATTTAAGGTCTGTTTACGAACCGACACAAATAGCCGAAGCATCATGTAAACACGTCTATAATGCTGTGCAATGTCCTCTTTGTCTACCAGATCACTGATGCAAATCAAGCAAGGTTCGAGGTTCCTCACGAGCATGTGCAGTCACTTTCCGACACCCCCAGCGGACCCCTAAAATATAGACTGGAGCTGATCCAGAAACCCTTTGGGTTGAAAGTTTGGAGAACAACATCTCCTGAAAAACTTTTGTGAGTGGGGAGCTCCTCGTCTTTTCTCTTCGTTTTCACGCACAGATCATATGTCGACTCTTTGTTGTGAGCTTAGTGCATTGCTAACAATGCAGCACGAGTGTTTCTTTGACTAAATGAAGAGCAATCACAACACAAAAAGACAGAAATTAGAGGCATAAATAGAATGAGGGAATCCGGCGAGGTCTGAAAGAAGCCTGGAGCAATGCAAGAGAGCTTTTTGTAAAGCAGCCGGTTTTCATCTTGCTGTCTGCGTGCCGTTGATGGAAATTGCTTTGTTTCCTTTTTGTGTACTGTTGAAAAATGTCAGGAAGGTTATGATCATTATCAGGCCTGCTTCATGAATGTTGCATCTGTCACCAAAGCAATTTATTTCAGTGACCTTTTAAAGAAATATTAAAGAAATCAGGGTAACACTGCATATTGGATGCATATACACTCTAAAAAAATAAGCATTTGTCTCAGTTACAGTTTGCATCTTTTTATAATGAAATACATTTTTAACCAACAATCTACATGCAGTTGGAAGAACTTAATTCGTAACACATTTGAAAGGCATTTGCTAAAAAAAAAATACATTACGTTGTGACCCTGTGATAGTTTTACCTCTTTAAAATCAGTACAGTAACTAGCCTAACATATCCTAAATGTAACTTATTTAGCATGTAAATCTAAAGAATAAGTAAGATATTACTTGTCATTGGCATAAGTGCAGTCATTGGTAATAGAGTCAGTGTAGTGTTTACCTTACTATTCAGCACAATTAAACCCTTCAACAACAGACTCATAACAGACAATTTCAAAGTTACTACACCTTAATTAAAAACAGTTAATGTAATGATCAACAATATTATGTCAACAGAACTGAACAAAATAATGGTTGAAAATTGAAAGTTTAAATGTAAACATTTAGAATGTAACTTAAAAGCAATTAAAAGTCAACGTTAAAGAATGGTAATATACAAAAAAAGTTTAAAAGTAATCAACAAACTGTTAACCTTTGACCTTATGGCTAGTATCAAAGGAAATGCTCAATCTAGTAGCACCCGATTTTCATTATAAAGCAGCTCTGTTTTACATTGAAGAACTAACTGTATGATGGCTGTTGCAATGCTCAAACACTGCAGATGCAAGAGCTTATACATGCATCAAAGATGAAAATAATGATCCGGATTAGACACTGATTCCACATGAAATGTTGTCCTTATTAAAACAGCTGTCAACAGCATGAGAAGTAGATCTTATTTCCAAAGAAAAGAGCGATTTGCCATATAAAGTACAGAAATTGGGTATTTTTATGAAAATTTTTTTTGCTTCTGTTTTTTAAAGTCATTTCCTTTTACGTGACCATAGTCATATCTTCATGTGTGTTGCAAAACAATCAGTAATCGGTAATCTTTCGTCTGATAAAAAGCCAGTCTTAAAAGCCTAATAATGATGTTTTTATTCATGACTAAAGAGGTTTAAGCGTGGACTGATAGATCAGAAGGAGTGGATGTGTAATAAGCTCATTAATCTTATCTGTAGTGATGTTATTTTTAAAATTCCTAGTAGAGTTTTAGATAAGAAGATGCACACGTAACAGAATGATTCACAGCAATAAGTTTAGGTTTTGAGAACAGGAAATTGTTTTCGTGGTTGCAGCAGATGATCTTTAGATGACCCATCTATCAGTGTGTATCATTTATTCTGGTGTGTTCATGTGGTTTTCATGTCTCTGTTGGTCAGTGAATATATTCTTGACAGGTTTCATGACATTCACCCACGAACTGAACTGTGCAAAAACTTCTTAACACCATCTCTTCCGCTCTTGCTCTGTCAGGTTTGACACAACCATTGGGCCACTGGTTTTTGCTGATCAGTACCTTCAGCTCTCAGCTAAACTCCCCTCTCACAATATTTATGGCCTTGGAGAGCATGTCCATCAGACCTTTCGACATGACACCAACTGGAGGACCTGGCCTGTCTTCACAAGAGATGCTTTTCCCAATGGGGTGAGTCATAACATTTAGATTTTCACTATTCAAAAACAGTAAAAATACAAGTTTTTAGGCAAGTTTTTTGAAGAATATCCTGGCCACTCTGTAGAACCAAGGATTTGAAGCTTCAAAAAGAATGCAAAAACATCATAAATATAGTTAATAAAACTCATGAACCAAATTACAAATGCTGAAAAGACATCTCACTGACATTAAAATTCTTATTCTCTGAGAACTGATGCTAAAGAATCATTGAGTCATTGAGTCTGATTCACAAACAAATAATTTAGAAAAACATTACTACTTTTCTGAGGAGGTCTAGGTTCGATTTACAGCGAAGAATTACTTAAAATAATGTAATTATTTCAGACAACTTGAAATATATATTTTATTTATTTATTTATTTATTTATTGTTGTTGTTGTTTTAGAGCTCAACTGCCCTAATTATAGATTTTTTTTTTTTTTTTTTTTTTTCATTACTATAATTTTCTCTATAAATGCATGTTAGTATGTTCCAGAGAAGAAAAAAATGAAAGAATAACTGATGACAGAAATATTATTTGTAGTGAACTTTTCCTTTAATAGCTATTTCTAACTGATCTGACTTGTATATATTACTTTAGTTTTTTTTTATAATCCAGTGTAATCAGATTGACTTTGCCATATTATCTATTATAAACATATCACATGTAGCACTTTTTTTATACAGTGTAACATCTGTGAGATCAATTTCCGGATAAACTGATTAAAAGATAGAAATTTACCATCACAAACCCTAATGTCTTTTCTTACCGCAGGGCACACACAACCTGTACGGCCATTACCCCTATTTCACATGTCTGGAGGATGCAAGCGGCCAATCCTTTGGTGTTTTCCTCATGAACAGCAATGCTATGGGTAAACAGACCCTCTCTATTGCATTGTCGGTCACAATCATGAGCTTTGCCGTTGGCTGAAGTCATAATAATCTTTAATAAAATGATTTGTGATGTTTGTGCACATAACGTATAGTGTGTTTGTGGGTATGGAATGGCTGCTTTTGTTAAAGGTAGAGCAATTTAAATTAGAGCAATTTAAGTTGTTTAGATCTGTCTGTTCTTGGCTGTGTGCAGAAGTGACAGTCCAGCCTGCTCCGGCCGTAACCTTCCGGACTATCGGTGGGGTTCTGGATTTCTACATCCTAGTTGGAGAAACACCGGAAAGAGTGGTGGACGAGTTCACGAAAGTGAGATTTGTGTTTTATTTATTTATTTTTATGATAGAGATGCAGCATGATGGATAGTACACATGCTAGGACACGGTGAAACTTGTACATGGAGGAAAATCTAATAGAGTCATTTTAATTCCATTCTGATAATTTATCCACTTTCCAAAAAGATTTAAAGCAAAAATCTTAAAAAATCTTATAAAGTAGTAATATATATATAAATAAAATTTAAAATAAATAAAAAAAATGTCTGAAATGCTTGATTGTGATTCTGGTCACTCGTGGCATTTTACATTCAAATGTTTTAGTAAAATAATGACTCAAATATTTTAAATTATAAGTTGTAGCAATGACCGATTCTAATCATAAAATAATAAATTATAATTTATTGCACAACTCTCAACAAACTGCATTAATTGACTATTGTCCTGTTAAAATCGTATTTCATTTAAAAGAACATTTTCAAATCACATCAATATTTGCTGTCAATTTCAAGTTATTTTTGTGAGCAAAAACTAAGCTTAAAACTAAAACCATAATAAAGGACTTTAAATGTGAAATGAAATAAGAGGCAGCTAGTTGCCGAGACATGATTTCTAGATCTGAAATAACTAAAACTAAAATTTACATTTCAATTAATAACAAATATATAAACATAATTATATATAGTTAATATAAAAAATATATATATATAAATATAAATATAAAAGACAAATCCCATAAAAAATAACTAAATAACTTTCATTTTAATTAAAATAAAAACAGAAAACATAATAATAAAAAAAACTATTCAAAATATTAAGAAAACAAGGTTTACCACAATTCCACAATAACAGAGTTCCATTTATGTATTTATTTATTTACTAGTTAGTAGCCATAATAAGCAGTTATTGAAAAATTTGCTGACAGGGTGATGAGGATCATGCCATGACCAAAACTTTATCAATGCTAATTGCCGTTAGCTCTTGCCGAAAGTTGAAGCAAAATCATAAAGGCCTAAATGAGGCTTTCAGATAAGCCTGAGGGGAGTCCTGTGATGTTCAGCGTGTTTAACACTGCTTTATGTGTCTCCAGCTGATTGGCAGGCCTTTCATCCCTCCGTACTGGTCTCTGGGCTTCCAGCTCTCTCGCTGGGACTACGGCAGCCTGGAGGAGGTGAAGAAAGTCGTGGAGAGAAATCGGCAGGCCGGCCTTCCGTATGTAAGTGCCAGGAACAGAAGCAGGGTCCTCGTTTTGTTCTATAAAACTTGATTCCACCCAGTACTTCAAAGCCACAATCCAGAACATGGAACCAAGCCTAGCGATTCATGAATAATGACTCCACATGTGTGCATTTCACCTATACACACAGTTAGAAGCGTTTAGCACCTTATGGTGAGGCTCTAATTGCCAAAAGATGGACTGAAGCTCAATGTTTGATGTAATTCGAACAAAGAGGGCATTAGCATGTCAGGATATTGCATCTCCGCCTGATTAGCATTAGAAAATTACTGGCAGGAGAAACTCACCATCTGCTGATAGTTGAAGGAAGTCAAGCCTTCCAGAAAAATCAAAACAGACAAGAGTGAATCTACAATGTCAGCATGCAAAAGAGGCATTTGCCATCGTAAAGGCTGAAGGTGCTGATTCTAAAGGACAAGACTGCAGTGAAACAAACATTAACAACCTGTTTATGCCTTTCAAAATAATGATTCCAAAAGCTGGTTTTCGTAGCAATGCCATAGAAGAGCCATTTTTTATTCCTCAAAGGCCTTTCAAGAACTGATTAGTTCTTATAAGAATCATTATTTTTCTTAGCCTAAATAACATTTTAAGAAACTTTTACACTTTTGTGCAACGTAATGTTAAAAGTTCTTCATGGAACCATCAATGCCAATAAAGAACCTTTATTTTTCCATAATTAGACTTTAAAGTGAGACAGGATACTCAAAGAGCGGAAAAAAATGATTTCATGTTATTAGTACTAGGGCTGGAAGCTGAATCAGCATCATTTTGTGTTCCAGGACGTCCAGTACACTGATATTGACTACATGGAGAACAAAAAGATCTTCACCTATGATATGGAGAAATTTGCAGAGCTGCCTCAGTTTGCTGACTACATGCATGATAAAGGACAGAAATACATCGTCATACTGGTGAGCCATTGAGATTACAGCTTCATTTATGCTGAGATCCAGAGTTTTATAGGTTACCAAGTTAGTTCTGAGTTTTGGATGAGCTTTGAGTCATACATTTATACATTTTCTTCTTGGTAGGATCCTGCCGTATCCACAGGTCAAAGGATAAACGGACCCTATGAAGCACTTGAGAGGGGAAATGCAGCTAAGGCTTGGGTCACTGAACCAGATGGAGAAACACCTTTACTGGGAGAGGTAAGATCCTCAGAAGATACTCCTGATCTTGGCATTACATTGGTTAATTGTTAATAGGGTTAAAGATTGAGAACTGGATAAAAAAAAAAAAAAAAATGCTTAACTAAATGATTTACATTCGTTTGGTTTTAGTTATTTTTTTTAGGACATCTGAATTTGTACACTGATGTAGACACTGCGTAGTGAATGGCATTGCATTGTCTTTTCTAGTTGAAACACACAGCGTGAAGAGATAAATCACATACAGTAAAACCTTTTCACGCTGTGTATTTCAATCAATTTACACTGATGTTTTGATCAAATAAATCCAGCCTTTGTGAGCAGAAGGGACATAAGTATAAATAGTTATTTTGCAATGGAAAATTTGTACTACGTGTACTTACTAAAAAGAGCTGAAAGACTGGGGTTGAATCAGAATTGGAGCCAGAATCATTACATTCCTTGCAATTTTTTTTTTTTTTTTTTTTTACCAATTAAATGTTATAAATTGGCCAGTGCTGTTTTGGGAGACATTATATTGTACCGACTTAGTGTAGGAATTAGCATTGTACTGTATAAAAACTAGAATGAAGCAGAATAAGATAAGAGACATAAGTGAACGATTGAATGAAGAACAGCTGGAGTGATTTGCCATGAGAGAGACCATTAATTTACCATCTGTAACCTTGAGTTAGATCATATGTCAGTCACCCCTCAGGGCAATAAGGCACATATCATATGTCGATAATATCACTTGTGATTATTTAGCCCATTAGGCACAGGCAGATGTTAATTGCTTTTTTATGGTTTTATTTCAGGTCAGTTTTTGCATTGATTTTGCATTAGAGATTAATATCATGCTTTCATGCAGCTCAGAGCCAGTGAGATCAGAAAAGAACTCACTTAAAAACTTAAAGCCATAAATAACAAGAAGCTTGTAGACAGGCTGGGCTTTTTGCAGGTCTAAATCTCATCTATGGCCAATTTTGATGTTAGTGAGTGAATCTCTTATTTATTTATTTCATTTTGTATTTGTGAATGTTTTTTGTTTAAACTATTTTCATGACAATTAAGCGTTGTTGTCCCATCTCATGTCACAGGTCTGGCCAGGGGAAACCGTGTTTCCTGATTACACTAACCAGGCTTGCATTGATTGGTGGGTTGATGAAATTTCCCGGTTCCACAAGCAAGTCAAGCATGATGCTCTCTGGATTGTAAGTAACCCGCAGAGATCATTATTACCCATGAGCAAATATTGAACCTGATCATTTTACGTCTTGGTGTAAAGGTCACGAAAGGTTTGTGAAAAATTTTCTGATTCCGATCTCCAGCTTCCTAGTTTCCAAAATCAATACTATTTATGCCACTGCATCGATATGTATTAATCATGATATTCGAACACAGCAAAGCTCTATAAACATCTGATCTAGAATACATTATAAGACGGAAAAGCTTTTAAGTGGAGCTGAAATCAAAATCGACCTTGCTAACAGCAGCAATTCATCAGTCTCCTATTCGATTCGATTATATTCAAGTTCACTTGTATAGCACTTTCACAGTACATATTGTTTCAAAGCAGCTTTACAAAATATGTATGTTACAAATATTACAATCAAAAGAAAAAAAAACGTATTTTACACCATCCAATCATTTCCTGTTTAATAAAATCAAGTCCAGCCCTATGATTCCAATTCAGAAGTGCATCATTTTATGAAAGCAAATGCTTGTGGATGCCATTTCATGTTGACTTTAAAGGCTTCCTACGGGGTTTTGGTTTCATCTTGAGACAATTAGCCGCCTGAATTAGGATGCACTGAACTAATTTCTGTTTTATTTCTAAGGACATGAATGAGGTGGCCAATTTTGTGAAGGGAGGCATTAAAGGCTGCGCTGATAACAAACTCAACTATCCTCCATTCACCCCAAGTGAGTCTCAAATGCATCTACAGATAGATGTATACTTTCTCTTTAGCGGTCTGGGTTAAAATGCACCCAAGAAACAAGAAGAACAAATTTTTTATATGATATGATTCACGTAATCTAATTTCTAACATTACACTGGATGCGAGCGATGCGATCAGGAGATGCGTCAAAAGAGAGTAGAACCCATTAAGATCCTTGTCATTTAGCATCACTTTTGTAGAGAAGACGTCCGTCCTCATCATTTCTATTCAACTCTACAGGTATCCTCGATGATCTGATGTACAGTAAGACTTTATGCATGGATGCTAAACACAAATGGGGGAACCACTATGATGTCCACAGTCTGTATGGGTACTCTATGGTCCTGGCCACTGACAAGTAAGTGTTGGTTTTTCCGCGTTTTGTATGCAAATGATCTCTGTTATGATTGACAGATGCTGCTTTCAAGTCAGAATGATAACTGCAGATGGATAGTCAAATGTTAATGTGCTCATGGCTGTGACATCATAATCATGATGATTTTGGAATTATGTTTTTTGAATCATTTCGTAGTGGTCTGGTTGGCTGAAGAATGTTGTGAATGTTAGTGTATATCTACATATTTTAAAGTACTTTTTATTAAATTCTCTTTAGCAATCTATTGCACCATGTTGCCTCCGGATTACAAACTCATTTTCTCCGTTTTTCAAGCACCTGATTTATTTAAGTTGAAAAATAAATGGTTAATAATGCATGGATTGTTTTTAATAAACCAATAAAAGGATCTTGGTCAGACAACATCCTTGAGGTCATTTTTTTTTTTTTTTTCTTTTTTTTTTTTCTTCTTTTCTTTTCTTTTCTACTTCAGGGTGCATATTTTTACTTTGAAGCACTGTGATATGAGCTTCAAGATGCACTAGAGAATATCAGAGTTATGTAACGTTTTCATTTGTTTTTTGTATTATGCATTCTTAAAACACCCATACCTTTCTTTTTAGTATTTACTTCACATTTAATTCAAAGTTAAGTATTATATGTACAGTATGTATATAAATGATCATTTGTAATTTTTATAATAATTTATAATAATTTTGAATCACAATAATAATAATAATTATTATTTTTATTCTAATAACACGATTATTATTATTATTCAGCAATTTATTTTAATTTCTAAAAGAATTTTAAAAAGTTATAAAATAATAATAATAATAAATGAAGTCAATTGAATGCAAACATTTTTTTTTTCTTTTTTTCTTTGTGCATGCAGTAGATGATTAAAAAGACAAACTAAACCAGTTTAGAATTGATGTATTTGATGAATGAGGGACAGCACACGACAGGTTTGAGTCAGTCACAGCATTGGTGACTCAAACAGCGTCACTAGTGACTCAGTGTTTCACTAAAGTATGGCTAGTTTTGTCATATGGCAGGATGTTTTCCTCAAAGGGGGCGAAGAGAGTTATTAAAAGTATTGTGCATGATCTTTTTTCTTCTCTTTTCATTTTCAGCAAGAATTTATTTTTTTTACTCATCTTGTAATTTCTACATCATTGATTTGCTCCACTCTCCTTCCTCTACGCCCCCTCTCTCATTCTGCTTAACTCCCACATTTAACTCCTGCCTGTGTGTTTGTCATCTTTGTGCATTCCTAGGCCACTCAACGGCGTCGTGTCTTTGTTATATTGTGGTGCCAATCCTCCCGATGCATCTAATATTGTGTTTCTGATTCCAGGGCGTCTAAAGCAACGTTTGGGACGAGCCGTTCCATGGTCTTCACCCGCTCCTCCTTCCCTGGGGTGGGCAAATACTCTGGGCACTGGTTGGGAGATAACGGCGCCAACTGGAATGACATTAAGTGGGCGATACCTGGCATGCTTGAGTTTAACCTCTTCGGAATCCCTTATGTAAGTGGTTTGACTCCAAACTAAATGTCATTTCCAACATGGATAATCAATGGCCGTCATCAGTCTTCATAACACAACAGCCCCACTGAGAGACATGAACAGTGTTTGGAGAAAGCTTTTGGTTTTGATTGAGTTTCCATGAAATGCAATGAGAAATTGAATGGACATTCAGACTCCGTGTTCAGATTGAATTGAGTTAACATTGACTGACTGACTCAACAGTCAGATCCAATGAATTTATCATGGGATGGATGATGTAAACATTTATTGCTGCACTATATTACCTAAAGTAATATGCGCCATATATGTACTGTTATAATAATAAAAGGAAAAAAAAGTATAATTTGTATTAGTAAAATGGTATAAAATATTATGAATAAAAATGTATAGAAAATGTTTGTATAAACTATATATATATATATATATATATATATATATATATATATATATATATATATATATATATATATATATATATATATATATATATATATATATATATATTCAAATTTCAACTTAATGAAATTTCCTTGAAATTCAACTTATCACATTATTAAACACACACACAAACACACACTGTGTGTGTGTGTTTAATAATGCGATTAGTTGAATTTCAAGGAAATTTCATTAAATTGAATCTATTTTTCCCTAGTGCATGATTAAAAAATAACTAAATATATTATTGTTATTATTGTATTATTGTATAATAATAATAATAATAATAATAATAATAATAATAATAATAATAATAATAATAATAATAATAATAATAATTATTATTATTATTATTATTTAGCTATATCTTCCCAAATAATTTACAATATATATATATATTATCATTTGAATGCATGACAATTGAATCAAATATTTATTTTGTTCTAGTGCATGCAATAGATGATTAAGAAACAAGTTACCAACTAAAATATATATATTTTAAATGATTTATGAGAAGATGAGGAGACAGTTTTGACTTTATATATAAAATACTGAGAGCCCATTTGATCTCCATTTAAGTGCCTTGCATTTTTGTGGGGAAATGTTTGAAATAATAAGGAGTGATTTTTTCCTGAATCCCTGAATCTCATGATGTTATTCTGCAGATCGGTGCCGATATCTGTGGGTTCTTTGACGACTCGACAGAAGAGCTTTGCACACGTTGGATGCAAGTGGGCGCGTTCTACCCCTTCAGCCGAAACCACAACGCACAAGGTTATGCAGTACGTATCGCCCTTAAATACTCATAAACATCTCAAGGTGTACGAAGTGTCATCCTCTTCAAACATCTCTAGCCCAATGGCAAGGCTCTGAATTACAAACGTGTACTCTCTCTTTAAATGCTATTTGTAGAAGATTTATTTCTCTAATCATTATTGTGAGATTGGCGTGAGAGAAGCAATCAGACCTCCGGAGCGAGAGTTTGAGAGGGCAAATGAGGATGAATGGAAAATTATATTCTTGGTGAAATTAGATGAATAAGATTTGACCTTTTAGTTGGAGAGTAATCATTCCACGGCTGTCTCTGCGACCGATGGCTCTCCGCCATGATGAACATATTATCAGTATCCACACAGTAAAATCCATTTCTCTCTTTGCTCTTCAGCTTTCTCTCCCTGACTGGTTTTATGTCTCTTTCTAACAGGACCAGGACCCTGCATCATACGGCTTAGACTCTCTCGTGGTGAACACCTCCAGGCATTACCTGAACATTAGATACACGCTCTTGCCGTACCTCTACACTCTGTTCTACAAGGCCCATGTTAACGGAGAGACCGTAGTGCGTCCCATGATGCATGAGTGAGTTTGTACACACATGCAATGAATCCTAAAGAAAATATTACAGAAGCAGCACAACTTATTTTAACATAATTATAATTATCATTTTTTATTGTATAATAATAATTATAAGTAATGTTTTTTTTTCAAGAAGCAAATCAGCATATTGGAAAGATTTTTGAAGGATAATGTGACACTGAAGGCTGGTGTAATGATGTTTTCATTTTTCAAACGGTTTATAAATAACAACTACAAAAAAAAAAAAAAAAAATCCCAAAATATAGCTTTTTTTTGTATTGTTTTTTCATGTTCTGTGTTTTGTTTTGTTTGTTTGTTTCCTTTGTTTTGTTTGTTTATTTGATGTAATGTTTTTTTGTCTTGTTTTGGCATGTTTTGTTTTGTTTGTTTGATTCATAGTTTTTGTCTTGTTTTGGCATGTTTCAAATTCAGATGTCAGGAGCAACTTAAAAACTGTTTCTCGCTCTGCAGGTTTTATTCTGACAGTGAAACCTGGGCAGTGCACAAACAGTTCATGTGGGGAGCACATCTTCTCATCACACCTGTGCTGGATCCTGTGAGGGAACACACACACACACACACACACACACACACACACACACACACACACATACTGTTATATGACTTCCTGTAATCCCATGTGGATGACCTGCTCTGGGACAAATGTGAGGAAGATGGGACTTTTTCTCTCTCTTTTCATTTCCATCGCCTCCTTTTCTCTCTTTCTAATGAGATCGTCGACCTCATTATGAAGAAATTAGAACTGAATATAGATTGCGGCCATGTGAAAATGTGTGATGAATTGTTTGAAGAGTCTAATGTGGCTTCATGCATTTTATCAAGAATGTGACTGAAACAGACTCTTCATGTTCAAAGAGCTTCCCATGAGATCATGGCAAAAGGCCCGTTTTGAGAAAGTTTGATGCACATACGTCAAAAGATGCCTGCTTTGGGGTTTTTCAAATCTTCAGAGAGCGCATGTGATGTAAACACTTTAATCAGCGGCAAAATCCATATGCATCAGCTGCATAAAAGATTATGATAATTACTGGACCATGTGGAACGAAAAAAGTTGTAAGGTGCTATAACAAGTTGAAAGGAAGAAAAACTGCTGTTGTTTTTCATCTTGCAAGAATTAATTTAATGACACCCGACATCTAACTTGCAGATCAGTTGAACTTTGATCTTCTCAACATGGGTTTTGACTAGGGAAATCTATTCCCACCTTCAGATTTTTTTGTCGTCTTAGCCATCTTTTTTAAGTGCTCAAATGTTCTCACTCTTTGCATGCTCTCAATTAAAGAGTCAAGTATGTTGCTGAGCTTCAAAGAGGGAGAAGCCACCGCTGTGTGAAGGTCAGGACTACTTTCAACTAAAAAAAAAAAAATAATAATAATAATTATCTTGTTCTCTGTATGACCAGGCACAAAGAAAGACTGACAGGTCTGTGGCTTTGAGAATGACAGAACAGGCTTTATATATTTAAGGCCAGTTTTACTAATTCTGAAAAATATAAGACTAATTATCTGTATTTTCCTATACATTATCGTGCAAAATGTTGGGGTTGGTGTAATACTAATAATAATAATAATAATAATAATAATAATAATACATGCATAAAAAGATGCATTCAGTTAATCAAAAAGGACGGTAAAGGCATTTATTTACAGAATTTTTATTGTTCCAGTGTAACTCATATATGTTTTATTCCTCATTATGACGTATTTTTGGATTGATGCGACTTATACCCAGGTGCGACTTATAGTCTGAAAACTACGGTAGGTGGCACAAATCTTTTCAGCAACTGATAATAAAAATAAGCAAATTTTTGAGCAGCAAATCAGCATTTAGAATGATTTCTGAAGTATCATGTGAATAAAAATCTTTAAAAAATAAATAAAAATAAATAAATAAAAACAATTAATCCCAAACCTTTGAATAGTATAGTATATGCTTATTTTATTCTATTTTTGCCTGTTATCCCTAGGATTAGGTTAAAACAAGCACAAGAAACATCCCTGTGTGTTGTCTGATAATTTATAACAAATATACCAAACCCATGTACAGAAACTAGTAGTATATTTATTAACCAATGATTATACTTCTTATATGTTTGTATTCACAACTTCAAACTTGGCTCAGTCAATCAGATTTTAGAGTCTAACTATGCATTTTTTTTTTTTTTTTTTTAACACACACTTTTGTTTTCTTAAAGTCACTCATGGTCAGGTCTTCGGTGCACAGTGCTTTCAGCTTGATATGAATATCATATTTGAGTGCCACCATCTGAAGTGTATGGGTTTTCCCTCAAGCACAGGAATGAATCCTTTTTTCTTTTGGTTCGTTTGCTGCTTCGCTTTCTGTCAACTTCTTACTCTCCGATATCTCACTCATATTTTCTCTTCCTGAAGCTTGAAAAACCATGACAGGAACACCAAACCTCTCAGAAAAATTCCATCTGAAGATAGCCTGCCCATTAGTTTCATGAAAAATGCAAATGATCAAACCATCAAAATAATGTCTATCTTTATGTACAGCTGATTTTTCTGTGTTTATTATTGTTTTAGGGAGTTGAATTTGTGGAGGCCTATATCCCAGATGCCATCTGGTACAACTTTGAAACGGTAAGACCATCCTCTGGCATGTTAATGTGAATGTTCATTTGTGGGTGAATTATGTCTTTAAATTCAGCTTGAAACCATTGTCTTCTTGTTCCTGTTGTGAGTGTGAGGCAGAGGCTTTCCTTTAAGCATCTCTAGAGTCTGGTTAGTGCTGTAATAGCCAGATTAACTAGCACCGATCAGATCACTGATAGGATCGATCCCTTGCGTCTGTGTGTTGCGCGTCTCAGAACGGGTTGATTACAGAAGCCGTGATTGGCGAAGCAGGGCTCTGGCAGAGCGAGACAGAGTATGAAGGAGAGGAGCGACACGAAGAACCTGATTGGATCTGAAATGATGTATGGAAAGAACGGAGACTCGGTGTCTGTCTCGTCATCTCGCCATTGACCTAGTCACACAGACAGAGAGAGGTGGTGAGGGGTCTCGAGCTAGAGATAGTGTGTGAGGTGAAAAACATACTGAAAGTAAATCTTTGTTAAGCTCAGGTACTACTAAAACATAGCGACAACTTGATGATATGAGTGTAAATTATGTGATCTCTGTCAAACAATGTAAGAAGCTTTCAGAATGTCCTAGTCACATTTTATACCAGTGTTTTGTTGTAAGTTTCTAGTTTGGTAGAAACTATAACTCTGTTCCTAAATCCAGCAATCCAAAATATATTCATATCAAAACTTTATATTTTATATTACATATATTTACATTTGAATCAGTACAAAAACTATTAAACAATAAAGTATTATGCAATATGTTTATAATGTGATTTTTGGTTTGTTTTATAGGGGGAAAAGATTACAGATCGCAAAGCAACAATTCAAATGCTCCTGCCAGAAGATACAATTGGTTTGCATCTGAGAGGTGGAGGCATTCTGCCTGTACAGAGACCAGATGTCACCACTACATACAGGTACAAAAAAAACACCTTTTACTGTATATAGCCTTAAATGATTAAAAAATGCTCATATTAAACTACTGCTCTGTCACTAAAGCTTATCCATGAAAATACAGCCATTAAACACATCTAATGCATCTTATTGTTTTATAGTATTTTGGACAAATACCGCAGGATTCTTTGAATTATCATTGTATATGAATATGACAGCCATTCAGTACTTGGTTCTACACATCACTATAAGATTTAATATTTCAAATTTAGTGTATCATATTGAGAACGGATACATATTTATGGTGTTGTGCTTTTTGCGCACCTGCGTCTGTGTTTCAGACATTTATTATTCCTGTCAGTGGTAGTTCAGTGTTTTCATTCAGCTCATTCCTGTTCATCTGCATGAGGCCTGAGTTTCTATTTGATGTTAGGAAAATTGTTTGAATTGCTCTGTGTTCAATAGCAATTCATTTTATAGTGCTTTTATTTCCCTCTGACTATATGACACCTTCAGCAATGCACTGTATCTTTTAAAGTATCTTTTAGGGTGCGCTAGCATTCAAAGTAGGGGTGATACTCGAACACATCATAAATACAAGGTGAAGTACAAGTTATTTAAAATTCAGGTGTGCCGTACGGTGTGTGTGACATATTATTCACCAACAAGAATCCCATCTGAACTTCAAAGGATCCAATTTCTATCTGCTCTTCAGTTTTATGGTAAAAAGTTGTAGGTTTGTGTGATGAAAGTTGTGTGTTCCCTCAGCCGGCGTCATCCCATGGGACTGATCGTCGCACTCAATGACAACAAGGCTGCATCAGGCGAGCTATTTTGGGATGACGGAGACTCTCGAGGTATTTTGGAGGGGCTTGCTATTAATTAAAACATGTTTTTTTCTTTTACAGTTCACAGTCAGAAACAAAAAATCGACTTTATACAGGACTGAATAACAAGAATGTTTTTTTTCAAAAAGAACGGTAGAGTCAGAAGTTCAGATATTTACTTAAAATTCTTTAAATGTTTTCCCTTTTATGTTGAATTACATTTCATTAAAAGTTAATTGATTTTTTTTAAAGTAATTTTTTTAATTTGCAAGAACAGTTATATTTTAACCTTATGATAGGTATAAATTCACGAAACAAATATTTAGCTTGGATGCACCCAAGAGTTAGCAACATCAAAATGTTCAATAAATTAACAGTGCAAAGAAAAACTAAATGATTGAGTTTGCAAGGCATAAAAACACATGAATTTGAGCAACGAATGTGAGATGTTGTGAAAAAGCAACACTGGCTTGAAACTCTTTCAAATTTGTCACAGGTTCATTCTTATTGTTGCCTCTTATAATAGTCATTTTGAGGAGAAATTATTAGATTAATCCAACTGTTTATTGGAAAAACAAATAATCCTTGTTTGATTTAGGTTGATTGGTCTCTCATAACTTTTCCTTCTGTTTGTTTCTTAGATACTGTTGCATCTGGTGATTACATTCATTACCAGTTTTCCGTGTCTAATGTACGTCATCATAAAGTCACATTTTTGTTTGGTTGCTGTTGTTTTTTTTAGATTACATTACATTGCATGTCCATCAATTACAACAATCTTTTTTATTATTGTATTTATTTATTTTTTTTATTTATTTTTTTGGCTGGATCAGGATGTTTTGTCAATGCAAGTTGCCCACAATGGATACCGGGATCCAAATAACTTGAAGTTTGAGAACATCACAGTGTTGGGAGTGACTGCAGCTCCTGCTGTTGTGACCGTTTCAGACGGCAACACTGTTATCTCTCTGTCTGACTCCCAGATTCAATATGACAAGCAGGTAATCATAGTTTTAATATTTAGTTTTCTGTTCACCATCAAAGTCAATATTTAAAATAGAACAGGGTATAATGGACATAAATTATAAAGTAGTTAGTGTTATTTTAGTATTACAGAGATATTACACTGTAAAAAAGTTTTTTTTTTTTTTCTTTTTTAAGGTAATTGGTTGCAAACAATTTATTTTAGCTATATTTAAATATTTGTTTTGAAAGTTATTGAACTAAATTTATTTAAATGTAGCTAAAATAAACATATATATATATATATATATATATATATATATATATATATATATATATATATATATATATATATATATATATATATATATATATAGTAACAGTTTAGAATAGGTAACACCTTTTAGTTGCTTTTTACTATAATATTAGCCATGTACTAGTGCTAATTACTAACATATTAATGCCTGATCTTATTCTACATCCCTAATCTTACTCAATACCTAAACCCAACTGCCTTACTAACTATTAATAAGCAGCAAATTAAGAATTTATTGAGAGAAATGTCGTAGTTAATAGTTAATATATTATATATATATATAATAGTAATATGGTTTGCATACAACAAAAACCACCATGAAGTATGCTTAAATTTGCACACTTTCAGTTGTGCACTTTTGTAACGAAAGTAACATTTGTTTTGTTTTTGCATTTTAATAATATATATAAAAAATGTACACAATGTAATAGCATTTTTGCATTACTGTACTAAATTATACAGCAGTATCCAAACACGATGCATTGCAACTGAAGTAAAATAATGAAAGCCAACAGGCAGATAAATTGACAGAAACCTCAATCTAATATTTTTATTAAAGCCAAGGTTTTCTCAGCAAAAAGCCATCTGAAAATAGCAGTCATTCAAAGGGCTTTACAGAATTCTCAGAAATGTATTTGGTAATTTGACATTCGTAGAACATCTCTAAACGAAGTGAAAAATGAAAAAAATACAAATACAAATCACAGCTAAAGTAACGTAATTAGGACTGCGAGCCAGTCCAACAAACCGTCCACAAAATGAAGCCTGACTTCTGTTTAATACGGACCAGTATTCCCTAGGGTACCAGGAGAGGCCCTGTCATTCCAAGTGAGTGTCCAGGGATGCTCACAGACCAGAGATTGAATTTGTCAGGGCTCTCAAAGCACACAGGCATTAGCCTATGATGAAGGGCATTGCTTTCTCTCAGAGCTCAAGGTCCTGGAATGACAACACGAGGACGTGCAGACTTTGGTCCTAAACTACGCATGACACATTAATGTCAGCTGCTGTAATTTATGGCTCATCCTCCAACTAACGCAAATGCAACAGTGTTTGACATTGTAGTCATCCAAATACTTTAACGAAAAGCATCATCTGTGCTTGACAGGATTCTGATTTGAATATACCTGCTGTCTTTTGTGTGATATTAATATATGGAAGCCAGATTAGGACAAAAGTCTATAAAGTTAACGCGAAATTTGACCATGTAAACATGTGCTGTTTGTCCATGTTAATATGACAACATGCACACCAGCCAAGTAAATTTCTGTATTTGAGTCTAAATTTGCATATGCAATGCAGTGATACACCGTTACATATGTATACAAACATCAGATGGCATGTTTATTAATAAAGGATTTCTTAATGGTTCACTGGTATGATTGCATGCCTGCAAACATCAGACGTATGTTGTGTGTGATGTCAGTCTTGTGTCGTGATTCTTCATGCCCTTTTTATTTGTTTAGTTCGATGTTCTTTCTCTGGTAGAAAAGTTTTAATTTACATTGTAGCATTAATTAATTTACTCTAGCACAGTAGATATCAGTAAAGCAATGCAGCAGTGACCTAAAGAAAGAATTAATATATGAATATATCTAGAGGTAAATCTATTTTAAAAAGTATTACACATTAGAACATCGTGATAATGTGCCCGCATTGAGAGACACATTCAAATTCATTGTCTTAACACAGAACATTTTGTCTTTAAACATTCTAAAGAAACTTACCGAAAACTGATGCCAGAATACACAAACAAAAGAAATGTGTTTATAATTGACGATCACTGTGTCTTGACATGGCCAAATTTTACACATTCTATTTAAAGACATTTAGCCCCATTCACCTTCCATACTAAAGGGGATGCAAAATAGAAAAGCAGATCAAAACTTCTTATGTTCACAATTGACATGACTTTGTTTGTACTCAAGGAGGCGTTCTGGACAACTCATGTATGTCCATCAATCACAAGAGCCATACTGCTGTTAGGTACTTCATTGAGTATTTTTGGTCTTCTAAGGTGCTTCATCTGAAAAATCTGGAGCTGGAACTTGGGAAGAACTACACAGTCAACTGGGGTGCCAAAATCCCTGCAAGAATTGATTGCTATCCTGAAGGGGGTGAAGACCAGGCCAAATGTGAAGCCCGCGGCTGCATCTGGGAGGTACGTGAGAATATTCAACCCTGTTATTTTCAGATAGACACTATGTTTTGGTGTCTATATATGGGAAGTGAATGGCAAATGTGTACTTTTGACTCATTTTATGTAATATAATTGTTTTTCTTAGCCATCAAGTATCCCTCGGTGTTATTACTCCGAGAACCACGGCTACATCACCAGCAATAAGGTTGAGACACTAAGCGGCATCACTGTAGATATAGACCGCAATACTGAATTCCCAAGTCAGCGTTCTCGATCTCGAGACATCAGCAAGCTACGGGTGGAAATCACATACCTGAGTGGAAGAAGCCTACGTTGGAAGGTATGCTTTTTAAATTTAGGATTAAGACCAAAACAAATAGAGAATTTATCCATTTCTGAAAATAAATTAATAAATAAATTACATATATATATATATATATATATATATATATATATATATATATATATATATATATATATATATATATATATATATATATATATATATATATATATATAATTTAAATTCAGGCATTTGGCCCAAAGAACCTTTCGGTAAATGGGTCTTAGAATAACAATTGATTACATTTACCCTTTTTCCATTTAAAGAACCTTTTGTGCAATAGAAAGGTTCTACAGACATTGTAGGTTATTCATGGGACCATAGATTTCGAACATTTATTTTAGGGAGCACTGGGAATCGACCCCATAACAATGGCATTACTAGTGACATGGCTTATTATTTAATTTATTATTATTATTATTATTATTATTATTATTATTATTATTATTATTATTATTATTATTATTATTATTATTATTTTGTTTTTATTTATTTTTTATATTTTTTTAGGAATGGGAATTAAGAAAATTAACATATTTATTGACTTAGACTATGACTATGACTGATTTTGTTCCTTTTCATCTAGATCTTTGACCCAGAAAATGCACGCTACGAGGTCCCCATTCCCCTTAACCTGCCAGCCGCACCAGAAACAGAGGAAAACAACAGACACTATAGGGTTCAAATCAATGACAAACCATTTGGGATCCAAGTGATCAGAAAAGGAACAGAAGAAGTGATGTGAGTAACCTGAATTACTCTGGTAACAGAGTACAGAGAGATTCTTTTGGCAATGATGTGGTAGTTAATACAGTAGGTAACTGCAAGGTAACTACATAGTAAGTTAAGTTATTAGTTATAGTGGGTATTTTATATGCTGTCACCATGTATTGAGGCTTTTCACCATTTCACCTTATACAATACATTTATACTAATTTATTTAGCAGTTAAATTCATGCATGTGACAGATCTAAATCCGCATTGTATTGCATGCAAGGATTTTATTTTTAACTTCATATATTTCTTGGAAACTGAGCCCATGACCTTGACATTGCTATGAACATGGTCTACTGTTTAAGTTAAATGAATAAATGTTTTTTATATGTTATGCATTTATTTAGAAACTGCATTAAATAAAAAATGGAATATACCATTTGTATATTAAATAAAATCCATACATATAATAAATATAAATAAATATACAGTCTATATATTGAAATACATCTTAAATGCATTCATCTAAAAGGAAGACTATTTATTACCCATTCTGGTTGTCCACCTACTGTATGTCAAAGTTCCCAAATGTATTTCAACTACAAATTAATTAGAAGAAGCAACAAAGAAGCAGTGCTGTAAAGGAGTTGAATGCAGAAATAGCTCTGAATAGCGGTGCTGATGGTGCACTTGCAGGGTTTTCTGTGAGCTTTAGGACTATAAAAGCACAGTCAGCCTTCTTGATGAAAGCAACTTGTTCCTCAGAAGACAGAAACATCTTGAGTGTTCTGTTTTGTTGAATCTCCTTCTCTAGATGGGACTCTGCCGTGCCGGGGTTCACTTTCTCCGATCAGTTCCTTCAGATCTCCACACGCCTTCCCACAGAATATGTCTATGGTTTTGGTGAAACAGAGCACCCTACCTATAAACATAGCCTCAACTTCAACAAATACGGCCTGTTTGCGAAAGACCAGCCTCCAGGGGTTAGTATCAGAACCAGTGGTCATGTTTTGCAAGCCTTCCTGAATGATAAGTTTTCTGCACTATACACATCACAGTACAGACGACCATGTTTATGGTTTGGTCACTCAATATGGCAATCAAAAGCAGTAATGCTATGACAGTTTACCTCAAACATTAAATACATACATACATATATAACATAGTTGATGAAACTATGAATTAAGCTTATTTTAGTTTTTAATACATTTTGACTTTATTTTTATTATCTATTTATGTAATAAAAGCCACCTTTCTCCGAGATGTTTTAAAATCAAATGAATTTAACTAAATGTATAACAAATACTACCATGAAATATGTTTATTCTGCAAGTCAATGTTTGCAAGGTGTTTTCTCATCAAAAATAACACATAAAACATGTATGAGTGCAAAGTCACATAAAACATTAAAACATATTCACATTAAAATATATGTGACCTCGGACCACAAAACCAGTCTTAAGTGTACATTTTTATTTTTTATTAAGATTTATACATCATCTGAAAGTTGAATAAATAACTTTGAATAAATAACTCTACTGATGTATGGTTTATTAGGATCAGACAATATTTGGTCGAGATACAACTATTTGAAAATGTGGAATCTGAGGGTGCAAAAAAAAAAAAAAAAAATCAAATACTGAGAAAACTGCCTTTAAATTTGTCCAAATGAAGTTCTTAGCAATGAATATTACTAACCAAAAAATATGTTTTTACATATTTATGGTAAGAAATTTACAAAATATCTTCATGGAACGTGATCTTTACTTAATATCATAAAGATTTTTTTGTTGCACTTTATTTTACGTGTACTAACATGTACTTATAGTGTACTTACAGTGTATTTATCTAAGAAAGTTCTGGTAATACAAGGTAACTACATGGGGTAGGGTTAGGTTCAGGGTTAGTACCTAGTTATTACATAGTTATTGTAATTACTATAATAAGTACATAGTATGTACATGAGGAACAGGACTGTAAAATAAAGTGCTACCAATTTTTTGCATAAAAGAAAAATCAATGATTTTGACTTATACAATGTTTTTTTTTTGGTTATTGCTACAAATATACCCCGGCGACTTAAGACTGGTTTTGTGCTCCAGGGTCACATATATTACATATTAACACATTAACAATAAAAAAATTCACAGTACATTATTAAAATAGACATTCTCTCTCTCTCTCTCTCTCTCTCTCTCTCTCTCTCTATATATATATATATATATATATATATATATATATATATATATATATATATATCATATATAAAGGATCATGGGACACTGAAGACTGGAGTAATGATGCTTAAAATTTGCAGGGTTCTTTCCTTTAAGCCAAATAAAAATCTCTCATTAACACTTAATTGTCTGTTTAACACTGAGAACAACTGAAATCGCATCACAAACTCAAACTCTAATCTCTTTCTCCCCATCTGCAGTATAAGCTGAACAGTTATGGAGTTCATCCTTTCTATATGGGACTGGAGAAATCCAAAAATGCTCATGGCGTCCTCCTGCTCAACAGCAATGCTATGGGTGAGTGAAACCAAACACACAAAACATTTGTGTTTTACCTGGACCAAAAAAAAAAAAAAAAAAACAATTTACCCTGATTTCAGTTTTTATTTTATTTTATTTTATTTATTTTTTTATTTTTTTATATATGTGGATACTTTGAAATAGAGACAGAGCAGCATATGCATGCTTTTGGTGCAAAATCTATTCCAACTGGTCAACAGAAACATTATGATGTTGCAAAATACCTAATTTAGATGACAATCACAGAATGCATTGGAGAGAATCGAGAAAAACTTTTGTAGAACAGAACAAAGACATTCCAGACTTTTCTGTAAGTCAGTTAAGTTGTAAAAAACAAAATTGTATGTGCCCTTCACATTTATTTTTATGTAAAGGGCAGCACAGTATCTCCGGGAACAATGCTTTTATTGTCTATTTATGAGACTAAATGTCATCAGTCAGCCACTTGCTGCATCTTTAGCATTGGAACAAATAAGTCCATCTTTTACTGGCTCCAATGCTGGCGTGAGTTTTGTCAGCAGGTCTTAAGGTCGTGATTAGAGCGGACGCTATTTATCAGAGGCGAGAGGCTGTCATTGAGCTTTAGTGTGAGGAACGCTTATGCTTATTGCAGGAGTTTCTCTTGAGCTGCTTACATATAATGGTGCTTTTGGAAAGGGATTTTAACAGAATTGTGCTCTCAGAAAGTCTTCTGCATTCAACCGCCGTCTCGCAAACGCTCACACACATTTTAATTCTTACATAAACACAAATGCACAGGCAGTCGAGTAAATGAGCATCCTGAGAACCGCAGCAGGAGAATAGCTTTGATGTGGTTCACTTTACCCAGAGAAGTTCAAAGTAGTGCCCTCCGATTTGAATGCAGATGTGTTTAACGCTTCAACGCATACAGAATGACACAGAAATGGAAGTGCTATAGACCTCTGAAGTGACTTGAAGGTTTTATTGATTGTGTTGACATTTATTTTTAGAGCTGTCCCATAATAGTCGACTAGACAGAAGAGGCTTAATCGACCAAAATTTTATTAGTCGCTTAGTCACAGAAAAAATACAAAAATAAAATCCACATTGGAAAAGTCCACATGGAGATTTTTAATGGCTGGTCTTTGCGGTAGGCTTTACAGGTGGTAAAGTGGTAAAGTCCAATTTGTGGTAGACTGAATTGGACTCAGTGCATGGTCCAAAGTTCTCTCTCCAGGAAAAAAAATGTAGTTTTGCATTTCATTTGGAAATCAAGGTCAGGAGTATGGAGGAAAACTAGGGAGGCACAGAATCCAAGTTGCTTGAATTTTAGGGTGCCATGACTTCTGCTGGTGTTGGTTTATTGTGTTTTATCGAAGTCAATGCAGCTGTCTTCCAGGAGATTTTTGAGCACTTTATGCTTCCATCTGCTGGCAAGCTATGGAGATACTGATTTATTTTCCCAGCAGGACTTTAGCACCTGCCCACAGTGCCAAAGACACTTCCAAGTGGTTTTTCTATAGGATATTTTTCAAGAGAAAGATGAGAAACAGTGGATCCGTTCCAATGAGTTTGTCCTAAGGGAACTATGTATTGAATGCATAAATGAACATACTTTAAAGAACTTGAACTTTTCTGTTTTGCAAATCCTTGTTTTTAATTATTGATTTATGTATTTTTTTTTTTTTTTTTGAGTTTCATGAGCTGAAAAAAATAAACTTTTGAAATGTTTTAGTTTACATGTAATGAATCTAAAATACTTTTTTTCATTTTTGAAATAAGTTACAAAAAGCTTTTTCAAAAAAATCAAATTTGAGATGCATATGTATACATATATGTGTGTGTGTGTGTGTTAAGTTGTAAACATTGTTATAAACTGTGTGCTGTTTGTCATAAAAGCTTAAGAGGGAATCCACTATTGCTGACTGTAAGTGTAGGTGTTTAAACAAATAGTTTTTTTTTTCTTCTTCTTCTTCTTCTTGTTTTGCTTTTAGATGTGACCTTCCAGCCTAATCCCACTCTGACCTACCACACCATCGGAGGTATCTTGGACTTCTACATGGTGATGGGACCCACTCCAGAAGAAGTTGTTCAGCAGTACACTGAGGTGTGTGTGTGTGTGTGTGTGTTTCCTGGCTTGATGAGGTTTAGCAGCTGGAGTCTCTCTGCCTCATTGCCCAAAGTGTACTCAATCTTAGCACACACACAAAATAACATCCAAAAACTCACATGCATAAATGAAATACATAAATATTTATCTAAAGGAAGCTTGCTTGTCACATAGACAGAAGGGGCTATTAGATTCTCTTTAGCCTCTTGAATATTTATGTCCTAAAATGTATTTGCATAAAATGTCAAATATTTTTCTCACGGTTTGTGCATTTTGTCTGACAGATGATCGGCCGCCCGGTTCTTCCAGCCTACTGGTCGCTCGGATTCCAGCTTTGCCGCTACGGCTACTCCAATGATACAGAGATCGCAGATCTTTACAGAGACATGAAAGCAGCTCAAATACCTTATGTAAGAATCTCATCTTGTAGTTTGTGCATGTGTCTTTCAGTCTCCTTCTGAACACAACAATCACACAGTTACGTAACTCTCACGACCTTCAAAACTTGCATTGGAACTTCAGGAATATTGTTTCTCACTTTAAATACCTCAACCGGTTATTTTGCTGGGACTTGCAACCTGAATGATAAAAATTCAACATTCTTTAGCTGTATTAAGACTTAAAATGGTAAATGAAGTGAGTCACCGACTCATAAAGTTCATAAAAAATGTCTTCATGGTCCTTTTATTAGAAGTTTTTTCTAAGAAAAACACCATTGGTATTTATAATTGCACATAGTTTGTGCTAACAGATTGAACAAACCCCTAAATCTTAGTATTGTACTCGTCTGGAATATGTAGTGTAGGTGTGAAATATATAGGAACTTTATCATCTTGGAACTAAATTAAACTTGGCAGCTTATGAATGGACAAAACCAATGATGAAGACACTTTCATAATTAATAAATTAAAGCCAGTTATTTCACAATGTTTTTTTTTTTTTTTTTTTTTTTTTTTATTATTAATACAAAAATCAGTTATTCATATTACTCATGTTATTTATTTTTTTTTTACAATTTTTTTTAAATAGTTTTAATATTTAATATTGAAAAACTATCTTTTTTCTCTCTATAATTAAAGGAGATTATTCACAATCTTTAAATTTTTAATTTGTGTTTGTGCATACCAATGTGTTTTTAAATATATAATATTACTTTTTCTTCAGTTTTTTTTTTTTTTTTTTTTTTTGGCTTAAGAGTTATATAATTGAAGGACTATAAAATATTGTATGCATATACGTGTGTGTGTGTGTGTGTGTGTGTGTGTGTGTGTGTGTGTGTGTGTGTGTGTGTGTGTGTAAAATTATCAGTTACATTAATTAGAATCTGATCAGTAATTATGAACATATTGTGAAAGTATCCCATCCCCAGGACCCAGAACACCTTAGCAAATGCATAGCAGCTGCTTATAACATAATACCATTCATTTTGTTTCTAACCAAAAGGCATTATTTAGTAATTTCTCAGTCACTTCGAAAGTTTACATTTAAGTTTAATAATCATAATAATGAACCCTTGATCCCTTAAAGGATGTGCAATATGCAGACATTGACTACATGGAGAGGCAGATGGATTTTACGCTGGACCAAGAGAATTTTAAAGGACTACCTGCTCTGGTGGACCAGATGAGAGCTGAGGGAATGCGTTTCATCTTCATCCTGGTACAAACTATTCTAAATTACTGGGAAAAACAAAGTTGTTTCCATGAAATGGTAACTGTAATGAGAACAGAACGATCGATGTAGTCTGACATCAGTACTGTCTTCTTATTCTAGCCAGAAGCATAGAGAGAAATGTATTCTGTACCAGAACTACATGCTTTGTTTGTTTGTATGTTTCAGGACCCGGCGATAGCGGGCAATGAGACAAAAGGCTCCTACCCTGCATTTGAGACCGGAATTCAAAAAGACGTTTTCATCAAGTGGCCTCCTGAGCTCAGCAATGACATTGTGTGGGGGAAGGTATGACAAACACAAGGAGGAAGAGGAACATTTATTGATTCTGAGTCAATGCCTCATAGTTTTGTTGACAGAATATTTAGCTCTGCTCTGTGGCACTAGTTTGAGGCACTTCGTGTTCTGCAGTACATTGAACTTTGAACATTGAACAGTACATTTGAAGCTTGATTTTCTTGTGTTGTTATTAAAAAAAAGTGTAATGCAATTATCTAAACAATTATCTATGCCTGTTAGCATAGGAATACAGTAAGTTTGCTATTGCTCACTGAGGGTTTGACAGTTAGCAGTTAAAGCATTTTTTGAAGTTGTATATTGTCATACCATTTTACTTGTTTTTTTTTTGGGATGTTTTCAGGATGGATGTTTTATAATGAAACAAACCAAATGATACCAAAAAGAAAAACAGCATTGATCATCAAATCAATTGCAAATTCTCAAAACTAATTGTGCTGTTGTTTGCCCTCCAAAAATGATGTCATTGGCAACAAGGATATTGTCATTATGATTTTCTTTTTTTCTAATTTAGTCTTAATAAGGGAATAACTACTGGAAGGTAAATTAATTAACATGTACTTTAGTGAGAAGTTGAACATCATCTCCAAAAGGGTGAATGAAGATTATTTTCAAATTAGATTCTGCACATTTGTAGGATTAAGAGTTGAAGTTAAATGAGGTTAAAGGTGCAGAATGCAAGTTTCTGAATGCACTAAAGCATACAATAACATAATATGTTTGCAGAAATTGAGGAAACATGCAAGTTCACATACATTTTTCTTTGAAAAACAGCACATCAGTCGGGTATTCTAATATTAAATGTGACAGAATGTCTGCTTTTCTTTTGGTCTGTGTGACTCTACCCTCTGCCAATGCACCCAATAGTATTTTGGCACCCCAGGTTGCCATTTGGTGTAAAATAAAGCATACTGCAGTCATGGAAGCCAGCAAACAAACTGGGTCAGAGATTACACATTCTATCCAACCTAAAAAAAAAAACTAAAAAAAAAAAACATTGGCATCTGTATAAAAAGCTCTACGAACAGAGGCAAATTAAAATGTGTATAAATCAACTCATCAATGTACAGTGTAAGGCTTGTCAAAGTCTTCTGTCTGTTATAGGTATGGCCTGACTATCCCAATATCACTGTGGACAATTCTTTGGACTGGGATACTCAAGTAGAGGTATCTGCCTCTCTCACTTCATTATCTCTATAAATCACACTCTTTCTATCTCTCTTTAATCAGTGAACTGGACATCTTTTCTCTTGTCCACCCCATCCAAGTCTATTCATCCAGAAATTATCAGTACAATGGGCTATAATTGCAAACCCAGTCAAGAGAGATGAAGGTGACATCATAGATACGATCAACCAATCAGCATGAAGAAGACACCGCGACCACCGGTCAATTAGCACACAATAGTGTTATACTATATCACCCACTATTATATCAGCCAATCAGCATGTAGAAGACACACCAACAGCCAATGAGAACAGATCAGAAGTGAACCAGCACATTAATACTTAAACACATTTGCATTTTGCACTACTGTAATATCCAAAATGCATGTAGTGATCATTAAACCACTGCATCCAACCTGCAGCAATTATAATAATGTTTGTTTCCTTTCAACTCTCAGCAATTCAGAGCTTTCGCAGCGTTCCCTGATTTCTTCAAGAACAGTACAGCAGAGTGGTGGGGAGAGCAGATTAAAGACTTTTACAACAACATCATAAAGTTCGACGGACTCTGGATCGTGAGTGCTTTGTCTTGTTCATTTTCATGCTGGAGTGAAAAGCAAAGAAATGTAAAGTTATGCTTTATTTCTATTAGACATTCTGATAACTATAGGTAACTAATACATATGCCAACTAACTCTTATGATTTTGCAAATATCAACTAGCTCTCATTAGAAGACTGTTAGAAAAATGGTTAGTAATGTAACTTGACATATAGCCTACTTGCAAAGTCACTAACAGTCAATAAAGTGTTGGAGGACCATAAGAATAAAGTGTTAGCAGATATTAGCATGTTAGCCAGCACCCCCCATTATGGGATTCACAGGTAAAAGTGCCCTAACTATCGTATTTTCCGGACTATAAGTCACATCTTTTTTCATAGTTTGGCTGGTCCTGCGACTTATAGTCAGGAACGACTTATTTATCAAAATTAATTTGACATGAACCGAGAGAAATGAACCAAGAGAAAACATTACCGTCTACAGCTGCCAGAGGACCAGTTTTCTCTTGGTTCTTGGTTCTAAATAAATGTGACTTATAGTCCAGTGCGGCTTAAACATGTTTTTTCCCTCATCGTGACGTATTTTTGGACTGATGCGACTTATACTCGGTTGTGACTTATACTCTGAAAAATACGTTAACTTAAAATTGTAACAGTTCCTTACTTATGTTTGTTACACACATAATTCTGGTGTCTTTGGAAAGAAGACCCTTTGGGCTTTACTTTTTATCAACCAGATTTGATAATCCTCAAAAATATTAAAAGTTATAGACACTGAAGTGACTTGAAAACTTTTTTACCGAAATGCTTTTTAATATAAGAATACATTAAATCAGTCCTGAGCAATCTAGAAAATGTTTTGGTTGAAAGTCACATGTCTCATGAGTTTCTATTTCAAATCTGAAGAAGATAACATGAAAAATGAGATTAGTGCAAATATTTTTCTGATACTATGTCTACACCGCCCCCCAAATATATATATATATATATATATATATATATATATATATATATATATATATATATATATATTTACCAACTGTATTGAAGGCTTCTACAAACTATTTTTGTCATTAAACATACCACTGCATATTTTGTTTTCAATTATAAAAGATTAGACTTAGAAATCATACAGTTTCATGTACCTAATGAAAAATAACTATTTGAAATACATTTATTTCTAACCAAGTATACTACAAAGACATTTAAATATTTAAGTACTTAATAAAATACCCTGCAATTGTACTTTTAGTATACTAAATTGGTATACTTAAAGTCTGTTAAATTGGAAGTTTTTTGAACTTTTGCCTTTTGGAACTATTTTTTTTTTTTTTTTTTTTTTTTTTTTGGAATTAATGCACAACTAAGATATACTGAAGTATATCTGATTGTGCTTAAGTGGAATTATTGCAATTAAATATCTTGAATTTAAAGACATATTTGATATTATTCACAGATCATACAGTCCTCATCAGTAGTGGTAATCCAAATAAGTTTATTTATAATTTTCATATCAGTAAGTCGTGAGTGATACATCAGTAAATATGTTAATAGGTTTAAACTATACTTAGTATTAAATAAATGTATTTAAATGTATAACTTTTTTACTGGGGGTAAGCAAACAAGTCAGTCAGTTTTATGAAAGAATATGGTAACATATATTTTTTGAGCACATTTGTGCCATTCCATGCCATTGTTGCTCTTAAAGCAACGGATCTAACTCTTACAGTAACAGATAAATACCTCAAAATTCTGAGGAAAATGATAGATTCATAGGAATGTTGTTGAAATCGTGTTGATGATTGTGGAATATGTCCTATTTGACAAAGTCATGGTAAGCTGTGCAAGAACATTTATGCATTAATTTGCATATGTTCACAGTTTTCTCCTTTGCGTTCTTTGAATCATAACCTTGTCATTGTGTTTTGCTTTCTGTAGGACATGAATGAGCCGGCCAGTTTTGTGCATGGCACTGTTGGAGAAAATTGTCTGGGGAATAAAGATTTAGAAGATCCTCCATACATGCCCCGTAAGTTCCTAATGAGTGCACAATGGGCAACATTTACACTTCTATCTAGCATTTTACATCCAGAATTAATTGGGATGTGCGTGACTTTACCCAGCACTGGAGTCCATGCAGAGAGGTCTAAAGCACAAGACTTTATGCATGAACAGCGAGCAGATCCTGGCCGACGGCAAACGCGTCAAACATTATGATGTCCACAACTTGTACGGCTGGGCTCACACAAAACCCACTTATGAGTGAGTTTTCTGTTCCTCTGTATTCAATATTATTTTATTACTTAGTTGTTCTGGAATGATTTTTAAATCCTGATTTATTTTTAATTTTGTATGTGTATTTCCCAGTGCTTTGCTTAGTACAACTGGAAAGAGAGGTGTCATAGTTACCCGTTCAACATACCCGTCTAGTGGACGCTGGGCAGGACATTGGCTGGGAGACAACTACTCCGCCTGGGACCAGCTTCTGAAGTCCATCATAGGTATGTGTTTATTCATTTGTGGGAAGATAAGCATCGCTAGTGCTCATATTTAGTATGCGCTATCGTTCAAATATTTAGGGTCAGTAATTTATTTATAGTGTTTATATAATATATACACATACATGGTATTGTATACTTAAAGGGAAAGTTTTGCAATGTAATTTCAATGTATTGGTCTTAAGAGGCATCAAAAATGTTTTGAAATTTTCTTTTAAATATGTTGCAAGAGTTAAAGAAAAGAAAGCAGAGATATGCAAGAGGGGATAAAACACAGAAAACCAAGTGCTAAACTGAAAACAACAGAACTTCATCAAATTCAGGACAGCAAGATACATAACCTTGCATCAGATTATTAAAGAGACTTCTTAAAACAGGCCAGTAAAAACAAACTCCTCCCTCTTTCTGTCTTTCAGGCATGATGGAATTCAGCATATTTGGCATCCCTTACGTAAGTGCATTCCTCGCCCTGCTGCAGCACTTGCTATTGATTTTCAATTTGTGCTTTATTTCCTATCAAACAATGTTTTTAGTTAAATTGGGTACATTACACTAGCACGCAGCCATTATACTGCCTATAGAGTTTATTTATTAATGTTTTGGAGTTGGCTCTTGTGGCCCTGCTTTTACAGAGATCTATATATGTGTTTCTCTCTCTCTCTCTCTATGTCTCTTTTCCATTCTCATTCTGCGTTTTGGCTTGTGTTTCAGACCGGGGCTGATATCTGCGGCTTCTTTAACACTGCTGAATATGAGATGTGCTTGCGCTGGATGCAGCTTGGAGCTTTCTATCCGTTCTCCAGAAATCATAACACCATCAATATGCCAGTAAGAACACAGTTCTAACTATGATGGGCTAGTTTGTAGGGGTATACAATATAATTAGAAAAAAACGTGATTAAAAATTCAAAATATGCATATAAAATAATATAATTATTTATTAAATGTAAAAATATTAAACTAAAGAAATATTACTACTGTAAAATACAGAAATTAGTGTTTAAGTGAGAGCAAAAAAAAAAAAAAATATATATATATATATATATATATATATATATAAGCAAGCAATTTTGGTTTTATTAAGCCTAATCATGCTCAGAAAGTTGATGGACGTGACAGGGAACATGTGGGGCCATTGCAGCAAACAGTGTGAAATGGACCTTAATTGAGCCTTGTATGGTGTTAAGCCTGATAATCAGTGACAGTGAGTGACGGGCATCAAAACACAGGGTGAAACAAGATAATGTCAATGACTGAGCAGTGATGACAAATTCCTACATGAACGCTTGTCTGTATGACGCCCTGAGAGAGTAAAAAAATGATCCCTGATCACTGAGACATACAGTAGCTCCAAAACACACAGCGGCAATTGAAAAGGGCCTCCCACGCGGCCTCTGACTAATATCTGGCATCTGTAGACAGGTGGGCTGTCAGGTATTCACTCCGGCACTTGTTTAAAATGTGACCTTTGCAAGTGCTGGGACCTGTCACAAAAATCCAATAAGCCCGGGGAGTGAGAGAGATCGATATGGTGTGGGGAAAATTCTTCAGTGAGTGGACGTGGCAGCTTCGTTGCTAACAGATATATGTGGGGTATAATTAAATGCTCAAAGTTATTCAGAACCCTCCTGGGCATCAGTCATTTAGAAACGGCTTTGCTAAAAGAGTGATTAAACAAAGGACGGGAAAACAGAAATAGTATTTGGGGTGGAAATGTAGCCTAATAATACTAAAAGAATGTGCACAGATCTTTTTTTTTTTTTTTGTATTATTATTATTATTATTTTTTTTAAATTAATCTCAAACAAAATAAACTTAATATAAACAATTAATTAACATATTTAATTTACTATTCATTTAATTTACAATTTTTTATTTCATTTTCAGGATTCTTATTTTATTGTATTGGAATTATGTCTGAATTGTTAAAGGAACATTTGTAGAGAAACTGAAGGAACTGTAAAATCCGTCAGAATTTCTGTAAATAACCCTCGCTATTCTTTTATTTTATTTATTTATTTATTTTTTTCTTGTTGGTAATTATGACAGTCCTTTTGGAAAAGGGTATTGGAAACTAAAAGATCAGGTTTTTGTTTTGTGTTATGTTACAGTCATATGAGAATTTCTATTACAGTCCTTCAGGATTTGCTGCAAATTATGACAGAAATTGGGGTCAAAGACATAGCGTTTGCTATCTGCTCCCTATCATTTAGTTGTCTTTTTCAATAAAACTGGCGAAAAAGCAAAAGCAAAAACATTTGTGCAATATTATATGTGCATATTCCTTTGGGATTTGGGCTAGAATAAAACACAGAAGTAAAAATGCTAATAAAATTGCTTCTAAAATAGAATGAGATGTATTAATTCTGGTATTCGACATGCACTGCCAGAGACCAGGGAATTTAGAGGGCTTTATTAAAACAAAAGTGCATTGCAGTGTTTGCGCGACATTTTCTGCTGGTGTTCTGCCGAGTCATTCACTTGGTCCGGTGTGGATGTGTCCTCCGCGTGTCTCAATGACAGTTTCAATAAGAGACTGTCCTCAGCTGGCCTCTACCCCGCGCCGGACGTGTTTATCCCTGCACGTCCCCTTGCTGCTGTAATTACCCCTCCAAGATGTCATTAGCTTTAATGTGGCTATGCAGGCAAATGGAAGGTCATCCAGAGACAAACGGATGGAGAGCGTCAAGGTGGCCTGTATTTCTAAGGGATAGAGACAAAGACATGTCCGATAGTGAATAACAGAGACTTCATGTAATCAGTTTTGTGTCATCTATATGGTAGTGTTCTTCTAAAAGTTGAATAAATTCACTTAAAGCATTCAAAGTATTCATATTGCAGAAAACAAACTAATATTAATAATTACCTTATGTGCTCTGACTAGCACTGGAAGTAGCAAATTATGGTTCATGGCTGTAGTTTTTATTAATTGTATTACTTAATTTCAGCGCTAATTGTAATTATTTTAGTAAATCAAGTAAAATTAAATGAAAGTAAGAAATTATGTGTTGGCAAATAACTATATATATATATATATATATATATATATATATATATATATATATATATATATATATATATATATATATATATATATTTTTTTTTTTTTTTTACATTTTACATAGAAATAGTAACAGAAAATATTAAATGAAATAAATTAAATTTAATCAACTTAAGTAAATAAATAAGTAAATAATCTGGAAAATGTTTAATGTTATCAATTTAAATGTAAAAAATTGTGTGTGTGTGTGTGTGTGTGTGTGTGTGTGTGTGTGTGTGTGTGTGTGTGTATATATATATATATATATATATATATATATATATATATATATTGAAATTTATTTGAATAGCATTTTTCATGATTAATATTGTTAAAAAACAGCACTTAAGGTCCAAGCAATTAAAGTTGGTTTCTGTTGAAACAATAAAACAAAAATTAAATTGTTTAAATTAATTACATTTTCTTAAAAAGTGTCTATGTTTTCCAAGATCATTTCCACAAGATCAAGAAATTGACATACTTATGAAAAGTATTTCTTTAGCAGAAGATTTTGCAGAATATTATGAGATTGTCAGCTCCAACCACCCATTTCATTAAAACTGTGTGTTCAAGTTCAAGTGCAAGACAAACTGGTGGGGGTGTAAATGATATATGTACAGACAGTGAAAGAAATTCAGAAAGACCACCTTATTTGCTCCTAATATCTGGCAAAGTCATTTGCCAGTACAAATGTTCTTATGTTCTGCCAGCTGAGAGATACAGAGAGAGAAGGGCTTCTGCAGCGTGGCTCATAATTCTAACACTCCTGCAAGTGTTTCCAAGTTCGTCCGTCTCTCCATCACGCTAAGTCATATGCTAATGGAGTCAGAAGGCAGTACATTTGGAATATTTTGGATTTTTGTCTGCGAGCAGCAGTTGGCTCTAACTGGAGGAAGGTCTAGTTTAGTCAAACACGTTAACACAGAGACATTAGATTTCCCCATTACATTAGCAGAAGGGGTTTTCACTATATGAGTGAGAGAGGGGACAATACTAAATATTCTAGAGGTCAGAAGGGTAAGAACAATATAAACCAACAGTATTCAGTCTGTTTGCTTAGGCTGCCATTACTATTATTATTATTATTGTTGCTGGCTGGTGGCAGCATCGTACTGTGGGGCTGTTTTTCAGCAGTGGGGACTGAGGGGCTCGTCAGAGAGAAGAAAAGCTCAGTGCACCAAAATATTGAGAAAGTCTTAATTAAAACCTAGTTCAGATCATTAAAAAACCTCAGGTAGACTGTAGGTAGAAAGTTCACCTTACAACAGGACAATGTCCCTAGAGAGGATTATAGACAACTCTGTGAATGTCCATGAGTGGCTCAGCCAGAGCCTGGGCTTGACCCAATCAAATATTTCTGGAATAACCTGAACACGTGTGTCTGCCCCCATCCAACCTGACAGAGCTTGAGAGGTGAGAAGAAGAATGGCAGATCATTTCCAAATGCAGATGTGCAAAGCTTAGTCGTGGTCTAACGGTTAGAGAGTTGGACTCATAATCCTAAGGTTGTGGGTTTGAATCTCGTACTGGCAGGGATTGAAGGTGGGGGGAGTGAGTGTCCAGCGCTCTCTCCTCCTTCAATACCACGACTGAGGTGCGCTTGAGCAAGGCACTGAACTCCCAGCTGCTCCCCAGGCGCTGCAGCATAAATGTCTGCCCACTGCTCCGTGTGTGTGTTCACAGTGTGTGTGTTCACTGCTGCGTGTGTGTGCATGTTGGATGGGGTAGATTCAGAGCAGTAATTCCAAGTAAGGGTCACCATACTTGGTAACGTCACTTTCACTTAAAAAGATTTGAAGCTGTAAAAGTGCTTTTGCTTAGTACCGAGTTAAGGATTTGAATATAATACAATAAGTGGTTTGACTGAACCATTTCCCTTAAATTTCCATTTAGTTTGACGCTTCATGTCGTGGTCCTGATCACTCTGTCGGGTTTATTCTGAGATAACAACCGGCTGGATATACATTTACCCCTTACACACATGTGTATAAGTAATTCAGTAAAAAAAAAAAAAAAAAAAAAAGAAAATCTGATTTTGTTGTTTATGTTTGTTTAATAATAATAATAAATAAATAAATAAATAAAAATAAACTTGGCTAATATTAATGTTATTTCCTACAAAAATACTTACTATATATAGTCTTTTATTTTATTTTTTTTTTTTTTTTAACACTGAAAGCCTTTAATGCAAAAAATCTTTTTCTTAAAGAGCATCTTTGTGTTTTCCAGTTTTAAGCTCATTTAAATATCCTTTGAGCAAGATTAGTTGCATAATATATTAAGGCTAATTTTCAGAGAATTTATGTTTAGAGAGTATTTTATTTTGAGGCAATGACATATATATTATATTATTATTATTATTATTATTTTATTTACTTATTTTAACCATAACCAGGTGAATAACAAGACTAAATATAGTTTTATTCAAGAATCATTCTCTGAAAATAAGGTTTTAATATCTCATTGCAGATTGTTTTAGGGATATTTGGAGGAGCCTTTTTTAGGCCTAAGAATAACATATAGAAACTGAGAGGAGTTCTCACTTCATAAAGTGTTTAGTTCATGTTTAAGTGTTAGCACGCATGCATTAGTGGTCAGACCTGTGAACGTGTGGCACTTGAGAAATAATTATCAGATATAGTTCACCTTTATATCTGTGAGCGCATTAACTCACACCCACGACTCTTAATAGCACTCAGACCCACACACAGGCCACAGCCTCGCTCTGTCTGACAGACGATTAATATTCAGTCTGTACACACAAACACACATGCGCCTGGGCACAGATGATGAACGGGGTGTGCAGTTATGTCTGGATTCAACGGGACACAGCTGTACAGATTTGGATTGTGCAAATAGGAAATATAGTTCAGGGCTAAAGTATTTATTCCCATAGTGTCACAATGCATAATGCAGGACACGTGGTGTTGTTCCAGATCTATCTGCTTGCAGCTAGATCATAAATAAATCAGTTACTGAGATAATGCAAAGTATGAATACCTGTTGAAATACTGATAATAACTACCCATTACATTTCTAATGCTTATATATACTCCAGAAAAAACATATATATATTGATCCTGTAGCTCAGTTGAGAATTGCTTTATCAAGCGCAAGGTTGTGGGTTCGATTCCCCGGGAACACATGATAGGTAAAAATTGATAGCCTGGATTCACTGTAAGTTGCTTTGGATAAAAGCGTCTTCTAAATGCATAAATTTATAAATATATGTGTGTGTGTGTGTGTGTGTGTGTGCGTGTGCGTGTGTGTGTGATAAGTATGCTATTATTGTTATTATTAAATATTTTTTTTTCAATAAATGCTAATTTATTTAATCCAATCACTTCAAATTTACATTATAAATATTGTTGAAAAGCAACTGTATATAAAATAGTTCCATACAATTATTGAGCAGGCTCAAAACTAAACTTTTTAAAATATATATTACAATAAATAATAAAACTATCCTAGCATTTACATAGCAAGGAAGGAGGAGTGATCTTTGCATGAGAACTCAGGTTTTCTTCAGCAGTGTTGAATGAGTGTGATGTGATGAGTTTTGTGATGTTTGACAGAGACAGGATCCTGTGGCCTGGGGACCGGAGTTTGCTGAGGTGTCTCGTGATGTGCTGAACATTCGCTACACCCTCCTGCCGTATTTGTACACACTGATGTATGAAGCCCACGTGCACGGAAACACTGTGGTCAGACCCATGCTGCACGAGTAAGTGTCCATCATTTAGTTGAACCACCAATGAAAATAATGTGACTTTGAACATTTTAGAAATGTTTCTTCTTGGTTATGCGAACATTAAGGGAACATTCCATTTTAGCATTTTGCAAACATTGTGCGAATGTTACTTTTAAATGTTCATTTAAAAACTCTCAAAAATTCTACTAAAACATGAAAAATGTGTATGGGTCAAATATGAGATGTCACATTTTTTAGAATGCATCAAATACATTAAGAAAAAAAGGATTATTATAAATGCAGACATCATCTTAAATCACGTAAAGTGTCTACTTTAATGTTTCAAATAACTTTTGTGGAGATAACATGTCCAAATATGGAAGAAATAATGTTCCACTGCATTCAGCATAACACAAATATGTACATACAAATGACATGTTAAAATACATTTATAAAAAATACAAATAATCAGTGAACATATCAAATCTATGATATTGTAAATTATTAAAAACTTGCTGCTGACAAATGGGTCAAATCTAGTGGATGCTCAGAAAAATAAATAAATGAAATTAAACAGGTTGCATTCTGATGTCTGAAGAAAAAAAATAAAGCTGTGTTATACTTTTATTGTTTTGATGCTTGAGAACCCTTTTTCATCTTTGAGTCATACAATGTTTTTTGGTAACATTTAGAGAAATTTATTAAATACCACACAACTTTAAACAAACATTCAATTGACGTTAATTAAAGAACTTGTTTGTAACTATGAGAGAACTTTGCCAGAACGTTAAGGAAGTTCTGTGAATGTAACGAGGTCTGGGAGTAAATGATGACAGAAGTTTCCTTTTTGTGTGAAATATCTCTTTAAGACCTTCATTCATGTCCTGCTCCTTCCAAATATATCTTCATTACACGATCTTTTCTTTCTGACACTATTTTAAGTCCATCCTCTCGTTTCAATTACATTTCCCTTAAAGCATCATGGGAATGACTAATCAGAACTTGGAGCAAATGCTCTGTGTCTGTATTGGACTTATATTACTGTATCTTGATATCACTACTCTGACCCGTCTAACCTTCATCTTCCGGAATCATCTATTTTGTTCAGCATCTCAACCTCTACATGTTTTCATTTCTTTCTCTATATCTCCCTCCTGCTCATTTTTTGTTCTCTCCTTCATGAACTGTACAGTGTTGAGTGGATGATGTTCTCAGCACTGTGTTCTGTACTGTAGGTTTGTCACAGATGAAAAAACCTGGGGCATTGACAAACAGTTCCTCTGGGGTCCCGCTCTTCTAATCACACCTGCTCTGGACCCGGTATGAAACACCCTGGCTATATTACATATATAATGTAAATGTATTATTATTTATTATGTTGTGCATATACTAATATTATACTACATAATTAATGCATTTCAATTATATTACTTATTTTAATATCAAAATAGTTTTTTTTTAAACATAGTTAAAAGTATGTTTGTATTTTAGTATTCATATTATTTTGTGTGTGTATGTATATTCAGCCAGATAGGATATACTAGGAAATAGTTCTTATTATTGTTTGGGTTATTATTTATTATTTCTTTTTTTCTCATTCATTTTGTTTTGTGAAGGGCGTCACTGTGGTCAAGGGATACCTGCCAAATGGCGTCTGGTACGATTACCACACGGTAAGCATTTTACCAACATGCAAGTAAGCATTTTATTAGTAAGAGTTCAATTCAGTTTAACAACCAGTCATAATCAAACTAGCTTCTGAAACAAATTCAGCCTGCGGTACATTGTCCTCCATATATTGGAGCTTCTTATCTGCTTGTATGTGATTTATCATCCAGGGTAAAGCTATAAGAACAGGAGGAGAGTTTGTGGATATGGATACGCCGTTAGAGAAAATTAACCTGCATGTGAGAGCAGGCTACATTCTTCCCTGGCAGAAACCAGAGAACAACACGCACTACAGGTGAAGCGATGCTGCATCTGTGTTAATACCTCTTCAATGGGCCGTTTTGCTTTACTTGCATAGGCTTCTTGCCCCCAAAAACAGTCAAGTTTTCTTTTATATCCCCATTTTCTAATATCTCCTATATTAAGAGTTCACACTGTTGTTTATCAAGATGAGCAAGTGCCTGAACACTGAATAATTAATGTTATGTAAATGTGAGTGGCTGTATGTTTATATGTTGTATATTTGTATAATGTGTTTTGTTTTTTTCTTGTAGTCGTCAGAATACTCTGGGTCTGATTGTTGCACTTAATGATGGAGGTGCAGCAAAGGGATCCCTGTTCTGGGATGATGGAGAGGGAATCGGTGAGTTTTGTGTGGTCGTGTGTCCGTAGGAATGGGAATCATGGGGAATTTAATGGTTTTGACTCCGCTTGATGTTTCCAATTTCATTAATGATTTATTTAACCCGCTTCACTGGAAATATGTGGAAATACAACAATTCTGCAAAACGATTACATTGCTTGTTGCAGCATTTTGTGACACTTTAAAAATGAAATGTTCAGGGAGTAGTGCTAAAGCTGCATTCATCATTATCAAAAACATACAAAGCTAAATTTGCAACACTGGTTCTTGGTTGCACATATTGTGGCAGTTCAGAATTTAAATGTCCAGTAAGTTCCACTAAAAGGTTCATGCTCTGTTGCGTTTGACAACACCTACACTAACACCAAAGTTAAACCTTAATGAAAGTGTTAATAAAATAGATAAAAAAACTATTTTTTTTATATATATATACTTAAAATAAAATATTTTGACACTTAACCAGCTCCATATGGATTTGCTGATGTTGTAAACTTGCTCTGTAGCACACCCGGGACAGCATTGCACTCATCATGCACTATGGTAAAAGCATTCTGGGGGTCATGAAATAGTATTGTACACATGAAAATAAGTCTTGATTTACCATTAATCTGCTCTTGTAACTTGTGTGAAAAAGAATAAATGTTTTTAGAGAATTACTGCCAGTGGTTTTTAATTTTAGTTCAAAACTGCAGTGAATTCGAAGTATATTATAGTCGTGTTTTTGGAGTTTAGCAAAGAAACCAATGAGCCTGTGTTGGATTTTTTCATTTTAATTTTCTCATAGTTAATACTATCATAGTAACAAACAGTATTTTATTTTAAAGTCTAATCAGCAATGCAGTCAGTAAAACCCTGTTCTGAAAGCATATATTTATATATTTGCATGTGTATGTTGTTATTTAGTTTTATGTAGATACTTCTAAAACCATTTATCATAGTGGTTCCTCTCTTCTTGTTTATTCTTTCTCCTCACAGATACTGTCCAGAATGGCAAATACCTCTTGACATCTTTCTCTGTGTTTGATGTAAGTTAATATATTTTGAAAAGTGCAGTGTACAGTTCTTCGGGATTTATTTGGACTGTGGTCATTAGAACCAATAGGGAGTCCAAGATTGTCCATCAGACTTGAAGCCAAACATCTGTGGCCACTCTCTATTTATAAACAAATCCAGATCCAAAACTGTTTCATGCTTTAGCAGCTCAAGGCCACTTGGCCCAGGTCAGAGCTCTCTGGGCGTCCTGTGGGTTTGATGGCGTACTGTATGTGCTGAGATTATTTGAGCGGTGGGGAAAACACGGCCCTATGGAGTTGAGAACTGTTTGAAAAACGAGGTCAGACTCAGCTAGGTTGAGTTGTCTCGCCGCAGATGTTACATAAATACTGAAACAACGACCTTCTGTTATTATTCATTCTGTTCTAGTAACATCTAAGTGAGAGAATCTTAAGAAATGGGTCATATGTTCATTATGTCCATTCAATGTATCAGAATGTTTTAATGTCAGCACTAATTATTTGTAAATGGGCATGTGTGTGTAACAGCTGTGCTGTGTGATTATGTTTATAGCGCACTCTTACCAGTGAGGTTTCTATGAATGGGTTGGCCGAGGCTGACAGACTGACCCTGGGTGTCGTGAGGGTTTGGGGTGTAACAAGCAGTGTCACTCAGGTTACCATGGAGGTGGATGGGAAACCTGATGCAAACTTGGATTTCAAATATAACTCTGAGGTGAGGTGGTTCATGCAGACATATACTTTACCATTCATTTACCATTCATGCTGTCAAAACCACTGATACACTTATTAAAAATGGTACCTTTCATGTGGACTACGAAGTGCTGCTATAAATATATATGTATTTTATTAGTTTTATTCAATTGAAAATATATAAGTAAATAAATCATGTGACCTTGCAATGTTTAAAAATATAAAATACCAGGTAATTGTATAAATTTTATTTATATATTTTTTTTCATTTAGTCATTTTAAATTGATTGTTCTTGAAGCTATAAATTTGCCGTGTTTGCCGAGTACGTCGTATATTACATTTATATGACTATACGAAATGTATAAATGCTTGTTATTTATATTGAAAAATATTTAATTGTAATATTTCTATGAAATATAATTTTCCTAAAAATTAAGAATATTATAAATAATTAAATTATTTTAATGTAAAATAGTTGATATTATATGTAAGATATTTTCCTAGTCCTCCCTAACTTTGCCCATGCACATTAATCTTGATAAAATAGAGAAGTTTACATTCTCCTGGACTGTTTAAAAAAAGTCTTTTCAAAGTTGTATGTGCATCGACCGCACCATTTCTATTAATAAGACTGCAGGCTGGAGCTCCAGAGACTGAGATTTATACGAGTCATGAGAAGAATCGAAGGGGGGGTGACAAACAAACTGTGTGAATGTGAATCTGAATAACTAGTGTTGCAGCCCACACCAAATCATTTATCTTTCTTAGTATTTCCAGACTGCATAATAAGTCTGAAAGAGGCAAGGCAGCTCCATCTGTCTCCATGTGTGTGTTTGCCCTCAGCGGCGTATGTCAGATCAGAGGTGGCGTTTCCCAACGATCCGCTCGAACATCTTTTATTTTTCTTCATCATGCTATTATGGGGTCATTGACTGAATTGGTCTGTAATCACACACGCGTTTGCACTCTTAAAGGAATAGTTCACCCAAAAAATGAAAATGTACTGTAAATGTACGCACCATCAGGCTATCCAAGATGTAGAGGAGTTTGTTTCTTCATGGGAACAGATTTGGAGAAATGTAGCATCCCATCACTTGCTCACCAGTAGATCCTCTGCAGTGAATGGGTACCGTCAAAATGAGAGTCCAAACTGTTTATAAAAAAAACATCACAATAATCTACAAATAACCCACACCACTTAAGAAGCGAAAAAGCGAAAAGATGCATGTTTGTAATCCATCAATACAAACTGTTGTTTCTGGTTAAAATATGTCTATGATATAGCTTTCTCCAGTGAAAACGTAGCCTCATCTGAATCAGCAGAGAAATATGCACAGATCAACCTTCGTCTACAAACAACAAGAGTACGAAACAGATCTGAACGGATGTGCTGGTAGATTTTGATGTGAAAGGAATACAGGAAATTGACTTTATCACTGGAGGAGGAGTTATGGATTATGGACTCATATTTTGGCCGAAAACAAATGTTTTAAGCTAAAACACCTTAACAATGGTTTTGTTTTTACAAAAGTATGCAGCTTTTGGCTTCACATGATGTACAGGTGTGATGTGGATTACTTGTAGATTATTGTGATTTTTTTATAAACTGTTTGGACTTTCATTCTGACGGCACCCATTCACTGCAGAGGATCCATTGCTGAGCAAGAAATGTAAAGCTAAATTTAGCTTTCATTTTGTTTGGAAAATATGTTTTTTTCTGTTGGATTAACTCTCTCTTCCTTTCCCTCAGACTCAGGAGCTGAATATTGACGCATCATCACAATCTCACACCATCGACAACCCTTTCAAAATCAGCTGGAACACAACTTAGTCATGGACACAAGTCTACAGAGAGCAGCTTGAGACAAGAGCAATCCAATGATTATTTACCTTTTATTTATGAATTTTCAGTCAACTAGTAATTTATTTAACATTTCTGCTGGATGCTTTTTATGGATATCATCTGAATTAAAAAAAAAAAGGAAATAATTTCTTCTAAAATAAATGTCTGACGTTGTTTTTGATTTAGATCTGATTTTAGAAACTATAAGTGGTTGTGCAACTTCAGGCTGGACTTGGAAGGCTGGATCTATAATGCCAGCATTTGGGGAAGTGGGAATATAATGATAACCCTTAATTATCGACAATCACAGCTTTTTAACGAGAAAACCTCTTAGTGGCGGCTACCTGCCGGGCGTGCTTCACGCATGACTACAGTTTGAAGTAATGATACAATAATCAATTATTCATTCTACAGTAAACATAATGATATCAATTAAGCAATGGAGACTGTAAATTGATTTCTGCTCTAATTGGCAATCATTGCAAGCTAGAGAGATGGACGCCGCAGGGAAGAGGGCAGGAAGGGAGTGCCTTCGATATTTAGACGCTAGCCAAAAACAATGATAATTGAGGAGCTTTTTTATCCAAGTGTGAAACAGGATGCGGCCGTTCTGACTGAGACTGTAATTATTTGGGTTTTCTATTATGTGAAAGGGGTTTATCCAGAGCTTGTATTTAATTAGCAGAGAAGAGCGGTCCTGCTTTCCGGGGGTTTTACAAGAAAAAGAGCAGTTTTCCTTCTCTAGTCAGGCAGTGAGGAAACATACAATTATTCATGGAGTTTATACAAAGTTTCAAACTTCAGTGTTATAAAAACATAAGCTGTGTCTGAGTTGGTAGTGTTAATTTTACCATTTGAAGTACAACACTGTCCATTAAGCGATATATGAAAGAATAATATAGCTGTAATGTGAAGAAAGATTTCAAAACTGCAATAAACTGATTTAAACCTCAGGAAGCCCGTGACTGATTTGACTTGCTGATTTTATGGTAATATTTGCTTCTTTCTTTTGTTTCTTTCCTGCATGCACGCAACGCAATTCAGACATCAGTCAGAAGTCAGGTGCATTAAAACAATCAATCTGATTCAAATAAATCAAAAAAAGACAGCGAATGTTGTCTTGATTTAACCAACCCTCCAAACAACGACTGGGATTGAGAGAAAAATACTAATGGAAAAAATAAAATAGAGGGAAACAACAAAAAGACGACATGAAAGACAAAACACACACTCAAGTGACTTCAAAGCATCAGCATGTGATTGTGAGTGTTTGTGATGTCTGTATGCTGGAATACATTAGACAAAACATGGATTAGGGACAAAAGTGCAAAGAAAACATTGACACACGCTGATCCAGAACACTAACCCTTTGTTTTCACGCAGGTTACAGATGTGACATGATAGGATAATAAAGAATATTTTATTCAATATTTAATTTCATTCAATATTTTATATATATATATATATATATATATATATATATATATATATATATATATATATATATATATATATATATATATATATATATATATATATATATATATATATATATATATATATATGATATCTCAATGATATTAAAATGTATACAAATTTTATTGTTTGACTGTTGTTATTGTCAACTAGCCTAAGGGAAAAACTATTAAAAATAGTTTTTGTTATTTGGAAAAAAAAAGCTGAAATAATACAAACAGATGAAAAACCTACACTTTAAAACATACTGAAGTAAACTCACTAAAACTAAACTTAAAATAACAATAATAATAATAATAATAATCCTACACAATCGCAAAACAAAATTACTAAAATTAAATATGAAAACCGAAAATAAACTCACACACACACACATATATATATATATATATATATATATATATATATATACACACACACACACACACACACACACACACACACACACACACACACACACACATATATATATATATATTATAGTTTATACTGAAATAACACTGGTTCCACAAGCATTAAATTAACAGATGCAATTTTGTAGTATTAGTATTATATATATATAAATATATATATATATATATATATATATATATATATATATATATATATATATATTAGAATTAACAAATGCTATAGAAGCTTTGTCTATTGTTTGTCTACTTTAACCTATGTACTTCATTAGCATGTCTGTTTAACAATTCACTTGAATTATCTTTTAGACAGGCATCTTTTAGACAGTGCATGTTGCCAAAAAAAAAAAAAAAAAAAAAGAAAAAAAAAAAACTATCAGTACTAATAGCTTTCCATTATGCTAATTTACTAGCATTAAAGCTAATAGTTTTCTACAATGGAGGTTTTGTCCTTAAAAATGCATTGCTGTGATTGAAAAATGAAATGCAGAAGCCTTGAGTTGATCTCAAACACACACACACACACACACACACACACACACACACTTGTACTGTCAATCTTAACGCGACACTAAATCGCTGACAGATCCAAAAACAGGCTGCTTCCTCACGAGTCATTTCACCACGTGACACTCGGTGACAGGGCGGCGCGCCCACGCAATTTTCCCTTCACTCGCGCGCCACAGACGACTCGGGGCAGAGAGGGACGATACCTTGTAATTGCAGCTGCTTATGCTTCACTTCACACCGGCTGTGACAGGTGTGTGTGTGTGTGTGTTGAGTCGAACTGAAACAATTCGGTCTGATTTGAAATTTATTTCTGTTTTGCTATGAATTGTGGGGGTAAACACTGTTTGTATGCTTGCGTTTCTCTGCGTTTCCCACATGTGTGCATACTGATTTGTAGTTTGCAATTACAGTCATTTTAAGCAACAAACAGTTTGGCTGTTTCATACTGGATGTTTTTCCCTTTTCACACCATTCTCTGTAAACCCTAGAAATGGTTGTGTGTGAAAATCCAAGTAACTTAGCAGATTGTGAAATACTGAGACTGGCCCGTCTGGCACCAACAACCATGCCACGCTCAGAATTGCTTAAATCACCTTTCTTTCCCATTCTGACATTCAGTTTGGAGTTCAGGAGATTGTCTTGACCAGGACCACACCTCTAAATGCATTGAAGCAACTGCCATGTGACTGGTTGATTTGATAATTAGGTGAGTGTATATGGACATGGTAACACACGTCCCTCTCACAATATATTGCTTTGAGGATCTATCGCTTTTGCATACATAACTGAACCCTGCTCTTGCCCACCTCTTCCAACCGAGCCATGGACTGCTGAACAGAGTGATTATACTAGTCAAACAAACCAGGCTTCGGGGGTAAAGATTGCCTAGTGCAGTGGTTCTCAATTCCAGTCCTCGCGCCCCACTGCTCTGCATGTATTGCATGTCTCTCTTTGTTAACAGACCTGATTCGAATATCAGTTCGTTAGAAGTGAGCTCCGTGCATGAACTGTGTTCCCATTGTTCATTGCTCCCTACTCCCTGAGCAGGGGAAATCTGTTGAAGTTTACCTCACTTCGGAACATTCATTCACTGACTTGTGCATGGACAACTGCGATATCATATACCTCTGTAAATCAATACAATTTAAATCGACGTCTCACACACTTCAATGCACTTTGAATGGAACATGTACGTTCCTTTCGAACTGGAATCATGGCTTAATATCCTGTGATGTCCACTTGGCAAGACACTTTACATTCGAATAGAACAAACATCTTAAGCGCTAAGAGAAACTTACAAAATGTGCATAGCAGAGGGGCGTGAGGACTGGAATTGAGAACCGCTGGCCTAGTGTGAGCACACAATAATTATTCTCCGGCATCCCACACACATGAGTCTCTACCCGCACATTAAGTGTTGTCCCGCGATCGTGCAGGTCTCTATACGAAGGTGCCTGTTATAATGTTATGATCGAGGCTCTGAACTATAACAAACTATAACATATTTTCTAGAAAAACTGTAATGTCCTGACAGTGACAAATAGCTTGTTATATATTTAATTTAATAACATTAATGTAATAAGTTAGTATTTACAAGAAAATATTTTAACTACTACTATGTAAAAGGAACATAGCTGTAAAACGCATCTTATTTGTTTAAAGGGTTTGCAAATTAAATATTATTGCACTTTTGTTCATCTAGCAGTACTTTTAAATGTAAAAATTGCTTTTGAATACATTATTAGTTTTGTGCATAACAATGCCATAAATTCTGATTAATCGCAGACAATAATGTGATTAGTCGCGAATCGCGATAATAAAATAAAATTGTTGCCCAGCACTAATTATATTATATTATATTATATTATATTATATTATATTATATTATATTATATTATATTATATTATATTATATTATATTATATTATATTATATTATATTATATTATATGTATGTGGAATTATAATCATCTTAATTACATATCATTAAAATATATAATTAAATTGTTATATAATTTAATTGTGTATATTACATATATTATTAAAATAAAAATTTAAAAAATAAATACAGTTATCAAATATATAATACATAATATTATAAATTATATAAATTGAAAAAAAAAAAAAAAATATATATATATATATATATATATATATATATATATATATATATATATATATATATATATATATATATATAATATCATTTATATAATACTGTATTGCTTAGAATATGAAATAAAAGAATGGTTTAATTTTAACAATAATAACATTTATCAAAAAATACAACTTTTGGTATATTTCTTAATTGAAATAAGACAATATATGACTACATTGTTTTGAAATGAGGCTTTTATCTTCTATTGAAATAACTCAAGTTTGCACTAAATTTTTAAAGAGTGGCAAAGTTTTTCTCTGTTGGTGTCTGTCTCAAACTTAAAACTTTGTATTGATATAGTGTCTCTGTTTGACCCTCCACTTTCATTCTGCTGTGATTTTATCTGCTTTTAGTTGGGTGTTTGCCATGGAGAGGGTTGATTTGGAGAACTGTACGACTCCTGAGGACTGATAAGTGTGCTCACAGTCAGGTTATTACCTTTAGCGTTTAGATCCAGCACTGCATGAAGCTTTATATTTCAAACCAGATGTTACACATTTACAAAGTTGATTCTGCTGTAATTCTTTCACTAATTCCCCACAGTGTTAGTTTCTGTTCACACTACAAGATTCATTCTTCAACTATTTTTAAACCCTAGCCTATGATTATAACCCTAGCCATATAATCATAACTAATAATAATATAACACTTTACTGTGTTATGCAAAATGTATTATTATACCATTATAATAGTTAATTATAATAAACATTCAATGTTTTATTGTTTTATAATAATCATTTTGTATTTTTAAAATATTTTTTAAAATTAAAAAAATACATATAATTTAACACATTATTGTATACTACTTTGTAAATTTGAAAAATAAATATAATAATTAAATTATAATATTTTATTATTCATGTTAAATCATTGTATTTTTAGAATAGAATAGAATAGAATAGTTCATATATATGTAAAATGGCACATGCCTTCCATGAAATGTATTCAAACAGTTTCTGTGAAAAGTTTGCCGAAAGACCAGAGTTCCCCCAATGCAACCATCCATGACCAACCAAATGTGATATGCTGTTTTGTCAGAAATGGTTTTCACTGTTTTCGCTCCACAACAGTCCCTGAGATTGAATGGGATTCCAGTTGGCAGTTTAAATCACAGGGTTTGCCAAGAGACCCATTTCATTAATAAGTGAAGCACAGCACCTGAAATAATGGCACTGAGAGCGTCAGTTAAGAGAGTGTTGCGCAAAGTCAACCGCCGCTGTGGACGGACATCAAGCGCACAAGGCCAGAGCTAAACGCTGCTTTAATTAATACACATCTGCTGTCCTCACAGAGCCGCAAGGTGTGTCACAGGTGAGCAATCAGTGTTACCATCATTTCAGCACATTGCACTGTCCATAAACATGAAATATGAATCTTTTAATGGGCCGACATTCACTGGGAGATTTCTAGAGACAATCAGGACAATTTATAGAGCGATGATTCCTGCCAGTTTCTCGCTTCATTTCACGTCCCCCTTCATCCACGTCTAAACTGCGTTTAAGCTTTGGACCTGTAAGGTCAATTTGGAGTTATCATTTTTAGGCAGATTTGTGTTGGTATGTGGTTTGCATCTGATTTTGCGAACAAAACTTCAATACAATTTAGAAATGGCACTTTGACAACTGACTGAATTAAAATAACATTAAGTTGAAGTACTAAAATTACTAAAACTAAAAGTGTAATGAATAAATTATTACTGAATAAAATTGAAATACAAATCAATTAAAGCTAAACAGAAATATTTTCAAGTTTAAATTGAAGTACTATCTAAAATGGAAAAAATAAATCGAAAAATGAATAAGAAATATTTTCAAGTTTAGGTTAAAGTACTAAATAGTGAAAATAATTTAAATTGAAATAGATATTTAAAAAAAAAATGTAAAGTAAAAAATAAAGCTACATTTAAAGATTTTGAAATTTAAACTTTGAAACTAACTAAAATAACAAAACTTAAATGGAAATAAAAATAGATATATTTTAAGTTGAAGTTAATAATATGATATTTGGCACAAACTGTGTTGCATAATCTTCTGTGTGTATACTCAATGATCAATATTTTTTTCATGAGATTTTAAATTATTTTATCTAATTTCATCTATTTATTTTTGGTTTATAACACTTTATTAGTGTTGTATTAAAGTTTCTCTGAATGTAGTTTTGTAGATTTGTTTGTGTTTGAAATGAAAAACGCACTGACATCTGTATTTTGAAGGTTAAAGACAGCAACATTGTTTGTTAGATGTGTCAGAAATGTGCAGACAGGACCAATCAAATCAACCCACAACCGAGGTGTAAACACAGAGGCGAACCATTAAATTAAAATATATAATAAGTAATGTTAGTAATGTTAGCTAACTATAACAACCCTGGCTGATTGTGTGTGTGTTTTAAAATATGGTTTAGTTTACTGAAATAACCCCGTCGACTGGTCTAATGTTGAGTTCAGTCCGGCTAATGGATCTGCAAACTTTCAGGTTTAATTTATTTCAGTTGTAATTGAGTCGGAATATGAGCGTCCAGCCGCATGCCAGTCATCAGCTTCCAGGAGCTCTTGTTATTCCAGACATGTGCGATAGTGTGATGTATCAGGTGGCTAAGATAATAGTTTTATTCAGGGAAGACATTTTCTTCCCTGATTGTGGAATTGAAATTTATAGTGGTGCTTCTGATAGCAGGATGGAATTGGTGCTTCAGATAAAAGGATATGATTGTAATTTTTATGCATTATGATGAAATTGTAGTTGCCATTTAAATAAGCACTGTACACAACACACATCTTATATATAGCATGTATTTTTTTCCGGAGGGAAGAGAAAGAGTTAGAGAGAATGAGGAGGAGAATGATGAAACATACTTACAATACACAATTTAGCGATTTTGAATGTGTTCTCGATTGTGGTAATACGTTTTTTATGATACTTGTTGGGTTTTATTATATATAAAATGTGTGTGAGTGAATACATTCATACATACATATATTCATTCCGTTATTTTATTATTTAAAAAAAAAAAATCTTCAGTTTTTGCAGCCTCGTCTTTAAACTTAAAAATGGCATTGTTTCCTGTTCATTCATCACAGCGCATTGCATTGTGGTAAACAGTTTATCCTGCAGTGTGCTCTGATTGCATACTACACATGTTGGCAAATGTAGCAAGTCATCTGAGTATTTCATGCAGAAAGTTTGCATACTGTGTGGTGCTTGAGAATGAGGAAGGACTAGATGACATTATGATTGTTTATTAGTTTAAAGGAAGCTTCATGCTGTATGAAGTGTTGGTCCAACAGATTTAATGGAGCATTTAGGGAAGTATAATGATTTGCTCTGTCGAGGCATGCATGACTCAGTAGTATTGGGTGATATAATTAACTGTGGCTTTGATCAATATGAGATGTATTTGGATCGGCTAAAGGCCACAGATCTCCAAAGAGGCAATTTTTGTTCACGCAAACAAGTGGGAGAGCTTGTTAGATCTGCTCTGACAGATTCATCTGTTTTATACAACTAATACAGCCTGTTGTTCAAAAGCCAAAAAGGGGACAGAAACACAGATTTCCTTTCCTTTTAGACTTTCACATCTCAGGTAGTATTTTTAGAATTCATGAAATTGTGATGATTATTGGTGATGGAAAGTTACTGTTACTGTAATGATGAGACAGAGAGGTTCGGATCCATGTGCAGAACTTTTAATGAGAATGGTCAGACAGGCAATGATCAGCAACGGCATCAGGTATATAGGGATAACCAGAATCGAAAACAGAAACAAGCAGAGATCGGGGGCAGGCACCAGAGAATCAGAGTCGGTATAAACAATCCAAAGATCAGGTACAGAGAGATCAAACACAAGGAAAACGCTCGGAAATGACTGACACAGCAAATCAAAACCTCGCAGAGAGTGAGAGTGAGTGTGCTGCTTATATGTGTGTGTAAATGAGGTGCAGGTGTGGCAAGGAGATTGACTGAGGAATGATGTGCAGGTGTGGCAGGGTGATTGTGATGTAGAGACTCATGGGAAATGTAGTTAGGGTGTGGTGCAACAGATGAGAGGTGCTAGAGTCCGAGTGACATCTGGTGGTTAACGTGGAATTGTCCTGATTGGAGTGCCCTCTACAAAAGTTCATGGGCACTCCATGCAATGATTGTGACAGTTACACAGTATATTTTTGCACCTTTAAGAACTTTTTTTCTAAATGCTACTATATGCATCAGATATCAGTATGGAAAGGTATTGAAGAATGAGTTGTGTCTGTGCGAGTGGATAATGATCTGTCACAGTCATGTGTAATCCAGAGCATTGCTTTTCTTCAGCGCACACATGGATCAGATCATCATTTATCTCAGTGGTCATTAAAAACCCAAAGCTCTTACTTACTAATTGTAGGCTAAGTTTAGCTGCTGACCCAAATGTAACTCTGTCATGTACAATCGGTCAAATATGTCCTCCATACTGAGCCACTAATATTGTAAATAATAATAATAATAAATAAATAAAAAAGCAGTACCTATAACTCAGTTGGTGTTATTTTGCTTGTTGCACATAGTCAAAAAAAAAAAAAAAGAAGAAGAGAGAGAATAACATTTAATTTCTTGTGCCTCACTTTAAACCCTTTGTCCTGTTTCAATAACATGTAACTCCTTTACATATTTCATTGTTGAGCTGTTGTCAGCTTTCATGTCTCAATTGAAATTTGACCCTCTAAAGCAAAAGAGGACAATTTCATATGCGTCCAACAAATCAACATATGACTAAATTTGGTTCCATATTTTATTCAACAGCAAGCAGTTAGCAAATGAAAGAAGTGATGCGGTTGCAAATGGAAGGGCTGAGAGATTGTGTGCCTTGATTTTAAGCAGCAGTTGTAATGTAATGTCCTCTGGGCCTTGTGCATTATGCAAGTGAACATCTTTTTCCCCTCAATTGGGATGACAGGGACACATAGAGTGGCTAGAAAACATCATTTAAAATATAAAAGACTGTGTGATTTCTCTCTCTCTCTCTCTCTCTCTCTCTCTCTCTCGCTCTCGCTCTCGCTCTCTCTCTCTCTCTCTCTCTCTCTCTCTCTCTCTCTCTCTATATATATATATATATATATACACACACACACGCACGCACGCACGCGCGCGCGCACACACACACATGTTGGTATATGTGGTTTATGGGGACTCTCCATAGGCGTAATGGGTTTTATTCTGTACAAACTGTATTTTCTATTGCCCTACCCCAACCCTACACCTAAACCTAACCCTCACAGGAAACTTTGTACATTTGTTTCAAAATAACTACGAGGATACTAAAAATGTCCTCATAAACCACCTCCTCATTGTAATACCTGTGTCATACCTATGTGATTATACAAATTTGTGTCCTTGTTAACCACATAAACAAGCTCAGTTTGTAGTGTTTTCTTTGGATAGACTCTGATTTTGTTTTTCATTACATTAGCATTAAACATTTTCATAATTTTTATTATTTTTATTACAATTAATAAAAATAATTACAATTAAAATTACAAATACAATTACAATATATATATATATATATATATATATATATATATATATATATATATATATATATATATATGGGTGAATCATATGAATTCTATAAAATTGAACAGAGCATTTATAAATATTTGCATGTCTCTAAAGCTGTAAATATGTGGTTAAAATCTGTCTAAACCCTGAAGTTTGTATATTTAAAAAGAATAATTAGACTTATACATACAAATACCAATGTGATCACTTTTATTATACCATTTCCGAATCATAACTAGACAATAGCAGCAGGCATTTGCCAGTTATTACAGACATGAAGTTTCCTTATGGATCTCTGTGGAGCCTCAGACAGTTTGTTCAGGCATCAGCTCAGAGTGAGGGGGGAGCCGCTGTCCGTGGTGCTGAATTGCCGGTTGTGTTTTCTGTAGTCTAGATTACTTTAAACCCTACTGACTGACTGACTGACTGGCACATATCAAGGTAAGGTGCTGATCTGGCAATCCCAGCCTGCTGAGAAGCTGGAGTATCTCTTTGCCCGTATTGTTGTGTAAGGACAGATATCTGAGTGATCGAGAGCTTTTTGCTATCGCCTGTTGCTCCAATCCACAAAAAAAAAAGAAGCAAACTCTTGTAATCTTCTCTCTTTTTCTCTGTCTCACTCTCTATTTTTACAAGGCCAGCATGCACTGTCAAACTAATCCTCTTTGGTTTTGAAGTTTGCACTTTGTGTGAGTTCTGAAACAACCTCACATTTTGGCATCAGATGCATGCAGAAATAATATGAGAATGTGAGAGGAGAAATGGGCAAAACAGAAGAAATGAAAAGATGACAAGGAGATGAATATCAATTAACTGTGTGAAGCCAGAAATTGTAAGCTAGCAATAAAGCAAATTAAATTGCATTGAATTTGTAATCATTATTATGATTTATCTTTACAGTAAAGAGACTGACCTTTGGATGATAAATTATTCTTGATTTTAATAAAAAATTATGTCTGATTGCACAATAAATAAATGAATAAATGTAAACTAGTTGGACTAGTAAGCTATTTCTGTTTGTTTGTTTGTAGGTTTTAAATATATAAATGTACTTCTGAATATATGTAATACTAAAATCCCTTTTAATTCTGACAAACTGACTAATTTCTTAATTTGTGTAAGGAGAGTACACCATTTACACATTTATTTATTTATTTATTTAATCATTATTATTGTGAGGGTACAATACTCCAATTAAAACATTATTTGTGCACTGAGATACTGATACTTTACTACATAGTTCATTATAATTTAATGCTACTATTAACATCATTTTCCTGCAGACAAATAAAAGGTCTTATATCTTTATCTTTTCTTTAGGTTTTGTGAGATTCACTCAGCTAAAGGTGAGCTCAGGAATCACACGTGAGAGAAAAAAGCAGAGACTGACAATAGCTTGGGAAGCTGTGTTTGCATTATTTCATGCACCAAGTACATTTAATTACCAGCTTCTAATTACTGCTCACTTTTTTGCCACCATGCTCAATCTCGTCCCGGTCTGCTTTTAGCCATCTACCTCTTCCTCACCCCGACAGGCCGAAAAAAATCCTTGCAGATAATTACTGAACATGGAGATCGCTTGCTGTGCGGTTTGGTTTAATTAGCTCTCCTTCCTTCATCTTTGCTTCTTTTCTCATTTTCTTTCCTCCAAGCTGGCCGGCAAGAGAAAGTGTGCGAAATGCCCAAAAGGTCACTGATGATTCATATACGGCCCGTTGAATCTCCCTCCTGTGTATTTTTGGTTGTTTGTAGCATTCTGCTAAACTCCTGGTGGCATTTGAATAAGACACTGAGTTCTGCTGTTAGACCCTCAAAACATATGGATTCACTTCAGCAAATGCCAGGCATTAAATCTGCTGTTATACACTGGGCTTGCGAGCAGATGGTGAAGTGAGACGACAAATATTAGCAATGGTGGAAAACTGAAAATTATCAAGTTAAATATGACAAAAAAAAGGACATTTACTAAAATAGCAGTTTTGTCTTGCGCTAACAATCATTACAATCTGTTCCTCATCATTAGCCGTGTCTGCTCACATATATCCGCATCGAGACGAGGAAAAAGTCAAGGAAAAATATCTCAATTATGGCACACAGAGAGTTGAGTGCAGGAAAAGCAGCATCAATAGTGGATTTTGATTCAGTCAGCACTTACAGCCTTCATTTGAAAACTCAATTTTTCACAGATGACATCTTTCAAACGATATAATTGAAAAACTGTTTATTTCTGCCTTGCAATTAAATACAGCGTAAACAACTCATGAGGCTCTGCAGTATTTCTGTGGAAGAGCTTTTGGGCTTTATTTATTGTCTGGAATATTGTAGTCAAAATATACACTGATCACAACCATCTGTGTCTGATTAGGCTGTAGTTATTTGATATGACTTGATTCTTTTTTTAAATGAAAGTATACAAAGTCTCAACTGTAAAAAGTCTGTGGTTTGTAAACCGTTTGTGTTTGTTTGTTCATTTATTCATTTATCCTAGGGGGTATACCCATGACGAAGTGGGCAATTCAGGCAGCCATTGCTGGACGGCCTCCATGGCCTTGGCACTTCGTACAGCCCCCTATATATATATATATATATATATATATATATATATTCTATCAAGAGTTTCCTTGAAGTTCCACAGTTCATTAGAATGTTGGAATGATCAGAAAAAAAGAGGGGGAAAATACAGTAATTTACAGTAATCTGAAGAACCAAATGTGTCAATAACATCAATAACTTTTTCTTGAGGTGCAACCAAATTGCAACAAAGAACTCTTGAAGATCCTTCATTTTAAGAGAGAGTTTGTGAGATGTAAAAACTCTGAGTGAAGTGAGGTGGCTGTTTTGAAGAGGGAGCAGGTGGGTTCTCAATGGGGCAAGCTGTTCTCGAAGATGATTTGCAGGCATGTTGCTCACTTGCTACCTGTCAGAATCGAAAATTATAATTCAGTTTCTGAAGCTTCCAGCTGTGCTGAGTAATTCCCCTCTTACAGGAAAAAAAGTGCATAAAAGAAAGACGCTCCAAATGTTTTTAATGGAAAAATGAGTGTCTAATCCATTCAGACAACAATAAAAAAGCGGACAAAGGTTATTCTCCATCCAAAGCATGGTATCAAACTCTCTGTCATTTAATTTCTTCTCACAAACCTTTAAGTAAAATGAGTCACATGTCCTTATGTAATGGAGCTAGGAGATGGACGACCTGCTGTGTGGAGCATTAGTAAGTTGTAAGAAATGAAGGCTTTTACAAGGTTATATCAGGTTTAGATGTCAGGGGAGTTTTGTAAGATAGATGCATAGCTGCTTTTTTGGAAGAGGAATGTATGGAGAACTTTAAATGCATGCAAAGTGAAATGTGAAACGATTTATTTAGTTAGTTGTTTAGCTGTTGTGTTAAGTGATTTTAGTATATTGGCCTTGTTGTGAAGCCAAAGACAAATTTCATTTCACTTGCACTTGTACTACTGTTGTAGTCATTGGTATAGAAGCCTGTTTACAGCATTGAATAAATGGGAAATAAACTATGCCTTTTTTCAGGAATTCTGACTTTTTATTCTCACAATTCATTGCAAGCTTATATCTCGCAATTCTTACTTTATAACACACAACTGCAGCTTATATCATGTGATTCTGACCTTATATCTCACAACTGCAAATGTATATAGTGCAATTCTTTGTAATTTTTATTCAGTGGTGAATTTTTTTTATTTTTTATTTTTTATTTTTTTTTTGCATTTTAGGCAAACAAATTAATTGAAATGAAAGGACAGGCCATTTGACAAAAATTAAGCATTTGAGTAATTAGATGTTATGTTTAACCCACTCCATGGGAAAACCTCAGCTGAATAAATAAGATTGAGAGACAAATTGTGGATGAACGGCACACCCACTGTTGAGCAGTGGGCAGCAGTATCTCAGTATGTAAGGCGTATGGACAGATGCTCACATTATGAGTGGGGCGGGCGAGGGGCGGATCTGTGCCAGTAAGAGCAGCTGGGGCAAACGCCTGCTGGAGACACTACGACCCCCTTGTGTTCTTCCAATGTACCGTCTGTCTAATTGCGTTAATCTATGACATCAGAGACCTGATCTATCATATAATGATGGCATTATCTTTTTCCCATGAAATTAAATGCATAGAGAGTTATGCTTGTCCAGGATCAGTGCTGCCTCTTTTTGAGGTCTCTGTAACAAATAAAAAGCATGCATGTGTGTGTGTGTGTGTGTGTGTGTGTGTGTGTGTTAATACACTGAAAAAAAAGAAAAACGTTTAGAAAAAAATCACTCATAAATTGCTATTAAAATTCACAATTAATTAATAATAATAAAAAAATTGAAGCAATACAATTAATTAAAATTAGTAGAATGTAGAATGACTGATATAGTATTTCCTTAAAAAAAATAAGGAAATGTGTACAATACACATATCAAAACTTAATTTTTGATTAGTAATATGCATTGCTAAGAATTTCATTTGGACAATTTTAAAGGGATAGTTCACCCAAAAATGAAAATTTTGTCAGCAATCTTTAAAATATATTAATTTATGTTCAACATAGGAAAATAACTCATACAGGTTTGGAATGACATGAGGGTGAATAAATGATGACAGAATTTTCATTTTTTTGGGTGAACTATCCCTTTTTTTTTGCACCCTCAGATTCCATATTTTCAAATAGTTGTTTCTCGTCCAAGTATTGTCCTATCCTAACATCTAAACAACTATATATCAGTGGAAATCTGATTTAATCAGCTTTCAGATGAGATATAAACCTCAAATTGACCCTTATGACTGCTTTGTGTTCCGTGGTCACATTTAGCTAAAACTAAAAGTAAAACCCTAAAAATAAATTTACTTAAAGTAAGCAAAATGTATTTTATGTCAAATTAAACTTGATTTAATAAAATTACTGAAACAAAATTAATTAATTACATTAAAATGAAGCATTAATATTGAACACTGATATGCATATATAAACAAATGCTTGTGAGTGTGCGTGATTTGTTTATTTATATTTCAGATAAACTAGTTGACCTAGCATCATGGTCTCAAGCTTTGCACGCAAGCACCCAAAACTGCAGTTTGTCCTAGTACTAGGAAATCAAGTGCATTTATTTTTGGCAGCACATCAGCTCAAATTAGTTCACACATGATCTTCACAAATTCCTGCCTACCCTCAGAGAACCAGCTGGGAACACAGCGGTGGCTCTGTGAAATAAAGCATGTGAGCTTACCCATAATGCCTCTAGTGCCGGGAGTATATCAGCACACACTGATACAGCTTGACGTCACTGAGCTCCTGTAGAGGTGCACTGCAGTGAAGAATACACCTTCATTTTGCATTTCAAGGTAATTTTGATGCTCTCTTCCCCCCATTAAATGAGCAAGCACTTGTTTATTTTTGAGCTTGTGTGTGCAATATATTGTCTGGTGCTGGCTGCAACAGTTCTGCCTGCCAAAACAAGCCGTCAGTGCTCAGTATGCATCTCAAATAGCCTGGCTTACATCCAGGAGCCCTGCCAGGACGCTCTCTCACAATCAGCTTATTTCAGTCACCAGAATGCAAAGCACTGACGTCTCCTCAGTGATGCTGTCATTCAGCAAATTGTGTTCTGTTTTTAACAACAAAGAACAGGGCTGATGTACAGTAACTAGTGGTACAGAAACTAGTGAAGTGGATTGACAAAGAAAGGGAGAGAAAGTATGTGCTGACTTGCTGTCAACTACAAACACAGCTACTTACTAAGGTAGCATCATGCAAACTATCAATCTCATCAATCCCAGTACAACTTGCATCTTTTAAAACAGGAAAATGCTTTTAGGCTTCATAATTAAAAGTTATTTTACTCTTACATGCCAAAATAATGGAGGTGCCTCCTTGTAGCCTTCAGATTCAAGCACACGTTGAAGTTTGTGATGTACACAAACTTGTTTTCCTATCTATTCACTCTGTGAATTAAGACTCTTCTTAATACTACAGTAATTTCCCTGTCCTTTAGCTTGCTATTGACTGAACTCACGTTGCTATATTAACAGTCTTAACTTTAGAAATACACACTGTTCCCGTCGCCTGAACCCCGGGACCCTGATGCTTTGATTTGGAGCCAAGTTACAAGTTCAGTTGCACTGTGTTCTCATACAACCAGGCCTTGTCCCTGGAGCTGTCCGTGGAGATAATTAGAACACTGCCTCAATGGCACTTGCAGCTTTTTTTATATATTTGAAGAAATGTTTCATTAAATATTTAGTCTATTAATGACGGAAGTGTAAAACCATGCAAAATGCATTATTGATGGTTTAGCCAATGTAAGTTTTATGATGCAGGACTAGATTATTTAAAAGTATCAAATGCTTGTTTGTTCAATGTTTATACTTCTGTCAAGTTAATTAGGCAAAAAATAAATATCAGTATGCATACGCTAGGTGTATAGTATGGTATATTTCTGAGTTCATTTTAAGATCTTCATATTGAGGAAATCTGAGCACAATTTGAGATATCTGATGTCTCCGGAAACACTTTTGAGATTACCAAATTACATTTAATTAATCTCAGTGTTAAAGGGATCTTTTTAATGATGTTTCTTTCCTGAGTTGATTTAGTTATAACAACCACAGAATGCATTTGGGTACGGCTTTGTATAATCTCAGTTAGAGTTTCTTTCTGGCTTTGCAGTTTTGGCTTTTGAGAGCGATTTAAATGTTTTGTTTTCCGAGCTTGTTGAACCTAAAGTAACAGGAGTTCCCTCAGGACAGGAGGAATGAATGGCAGCGTGGGGCCTGTAATGATGGCCATTGAAGAAACGCTCCTACTGGGAATGGCAGACTGGTGTGATTACTATTGAGCTTCCAGCAGTGACCCTGGAGACAAGCTACATTTGGCTGTAGATTTGAGCTCCATCAGGCCTAGAGAGCATTTGGCCTAGGAGAGATGGTGCGGTGTTCAGTTTCGAGTGACAAGAGTCTGAACACTTCTGCACATTTTAACCATAACGATCTTTAAAAAAAAACCTGCAACAAGTATCATGAAGAACAAGGTGCAAATGATTGTTGCATGACTTTATTTATGCACTTCTTTTTACCTGATAAAACACCTTTATCGATCTCAAATGAATATATACTGTACATTTAATGTGCAAATTTTAACTTTTCCTTTAATTTTTGTGTTTCCATCAACACAAATGTTTGCTATTACTCTAAAATTGAAAAAAACAATGTGCATAATCCTAATCTGTACTTCTGTATATATCTATTTAACATCGAACACTACTACTGCAATGTTTGTGTCACGGTAGGAAATCCAGTGTTTCCTCCGTGTCATGTTTTGTTATTGTTTTTGTACTTACGTTGTCTCCATGTGCTCGTTTAGTTGATTGTCATCACCTGGGTGTTGATTGTCTCGCTCCAGCTGATCGTCATCATACCTCTGCTACTTATACTCACCTCGCTCTCTCTCTGTTGTCAGATCCTCTCTTATGTCTCCATGCACTAGCTGGATTACCGTCCTCCGTGTTTGTGTGCCGGTTTGGATTCGTGTTGTCGTCCGCGTGTCAGTGTTCCGGTCTGTTCCTGGTTCCAACCATTGACCACCTTCACCTGCACCGCTGACTTCACCATCCCGCTCTTCTCACGCCACCGTAGTCCTTCCTTGCCATTGCCAACACTCTGGACACTCTTTATCAATAAACAACATCTGATTGCCTGCAATTGCTTCCTCCTCTTTTATCTGTCGTTACAGTAGGATCTGACCATCATGGAAGCAGCAGGCGATCGCTCCCCATCTCATCTCGAAGAATTTCTGCAACGAGCTGTGGGTCGTATGGATCGCCAAGACAAGGCGATAGATGAGATGGGTCGAGCCTTCCAAGCAATGGTGACGAAGGTGTCCGAGCTCGTTCTCCAGACGCAACAACAACAACAATCGTCACCCGCTGCGCCTCCCACGCCACCCACACCGCCGATCGTCTCCGGGGGGATTTCCCAGCCCGAACCACGCCTCCCCATCCCGGAGAAATATGCGGGTGAGCCAGAGTTCTGTCGATCATTTCTGTCTCATTGTTCTCTGCACTTCGCCCTGCAGCCCCGCACGTTCTACACCGAGGAAATGAAGGTGGCATTCGTCTTATCTCTACTTACGGGAAGGGCTGCCCTCTGGGGGACGGCGGTGTGGGAGAACCAAGACAGCTGCTGTGCCTCGTTCCACGCACTTTCGGAAGAGATGAGACGGGTCTTCGACCGCTCCTCCGCCGGGAGGGAAGCGGCTTGGCTTCTCACGGACCTACGTCAGGGGGAAAGGTCCGTTTCCGATTATTCGATTGAGTTCCGCACCCTGGCGGCGGAGTGTAAGTGGAACGAGGAGGCGCAGTGGGATCACTTCCTGCATGGGTTGGCTGACCGCATCCAACAGGAGATCCGCGCCGTCGAGCTCCCCACTTCTCTCAACAGTCTGATTGACCTAACCATCAGAGTGGAGAATCGACTCGATCAAGCCACCAGACGGAGGGGGAGAGCAGTTCTCGCGAACAGACCGGAGGCTCAGTATCAGCGCTCAGATGTTGCGGTCAGCCCACCGGGAGATCTTGAACCCATGCAGGTGGGGCGAGCTCGGCTCTCCCGGGAGGAGAGGATCAGGCGGAGATCCCTGGGACTATGTTTATACTGCGGCAGTCAAGAACATCACATCCAGCGTTGTCCGGTAAAAGGACCAAGCCCGATAGTAAGACGGAGGCTACTATCGGGTGGGATCTCTGCCAGAAAGACCTCATCTACATCGACACTCCTTCCGGTGAGTCTACGGTGGTCCACCCACGCACTCGAGCATCACGCCTTGTTGGATTCTGGGGCAGAGGGTAATTTCATGGACTTCCAGTTCGCTAGTAAGCTTAACATTCCTCTCACCTCCCTCAAACACCCCATTGCACCCTTTGCTCTCAATGGACACAGACTACCAGTCATCACTCAGACCACCTTACCTGTTTCCCTCACCACATCTGGCAATCATACTGAGGAGATATCATTTTACATTACGGACTCACCTCAATCCCCCATCGTTCTCGGTCACACCTGGCTTCAGAAACACAACCCCAGCATCAATTGGCGCCTTGGATCTGTGGTTAGCTGGAGCGAGGAATGTCATTTGTCTTGTCTTTTGTCTGCTGGTGTTAATGTTTCTGAGTCTGTGTTTCAGGGGGAAGCAGTGGATTTGGCTAGCGTGCCCGCGGAGTACCACGACCTGAAGGAGGTGTTCAGTAAGTCTCGTGCTGATTCTCTTCCTCCTCATCGTCCCTATGACTGTGCGATAGAGTTATTGCCAGGTACTTCTCCGCCTAAGGGCAAGTTATATTCTTTGTCTGTTCCAGAGACGGCGGCCATGGAGAAATATATATCCAGTTCTCTAGCAACGGGGTTTATCCGCCCTTCCTCTTCTCCAGCGGGGGCGGGGTTCTTTTTTGTGGGAAAGAAGGACGGATCCTTGCGACCTTGCATTGACTACCGAGGGCTGAACAACATAACGGTAAAGAATACCTATCCTTTGCCGCTTATGTCTTCAGCTTTTGAGAGGTTGCAGGGAGCGTCCGTTTTCACTAAATTGGACTTACGTAATGCTTATCATTTGGTCCGCATCAGGGAGGGGGATGAGTGGAAGACTGCCTTTAACACCCCTAGAGGCCATTTTGAGTACTGCGTTATGCCGTTCGGGCTAACCAACTCGCCGGCAGTCTTTCAAGCACTCGTTAATGACGTGTTGCGAGACATGGTCGATCTGTTCATATATGTTTACCTGGATGACATATTGATTTTTTCTTCGTCTCTCCAGGAACACGTGCAACACGTACGACGAGTGCTTCTGCGGTTGCTAGAGAATGGATTGTTTGTCAAGGCGGAGAAATGCGTTTTTCATGCACAGTCTGTTTCTTTTCTAGGACACATCATTTCGACTGAGGGTGTTCGCATGGATCCTGAGAAGGTTAAGGCTGTGGTAAATTGGCCATCCCCAGAGTCTCGCAAGGCCCTGCAGAGATTTCTGGGGTTCGCCAATTTTTACCGGCGTTTCATTCGCAATTTCAGCCAACTAGCCGCTCCTCTGACCGCCTTGACCTCCCCTAGTTTGACGTTCAGGTGGTCAGACGCAGCTGAGGCTGCGTTTGCCAAACTGAAAAGCTGCTTTGTTTCAGCTCCCATTCTCGTCACCCCTGATCGCTCACGTCAATTCATAGTGGAGGTCGACGCGTCAGAGGTGGGGGTAGGAGCAGTGTTATCCCAACGCGCATCCTCAGACGGAAAGGTGCATCCGTGCGCGTATTATTCTCACCGTTTATCTCCTGCAGAAGTTAATTATGACATTGGCAATCGAGAGTTGTTGGCAGTCAAACTTGCACTGGAAGAATGGCGTCACTGGCTTGAGGGGTCGGGTGTACCTTTCATTGTATGGACGGACCATAAGAATCTCGAATACATTAGAACCGCCAAAAGACTTAACTCCAGGCAGGCTCGGTGGGCATTGTTTTTCGGTCATTTCGATTTTACACTTTCTTACCGGCCGGGTTCCAAAAACATCAAACCCGATGCCTTATCCCGTCTTTTTGAGCGTTCCGATCGTACTGCTACTCCCGAGCCCATTTTACCGGGGACCATCATTATCTCCGCGCTCAGGTGGGAGGTCGAATCGAAGGTGTTGACCGCCTTAGAAGGGGTAACGCCCCCGGCTCGTTGCCCACCGAACCGATTGTTTGTGCCGGAGAGGTTACGGTCAGACGTTCTCCAGTGGGGTCATTGTTCCAGTGTTGCTTGTCACCCAGGGGTTAGTAGAACTAGATTTCTGGTCAAGCAACGATTTTGGTGGCCTGGTATGGCTCGTGACGTCCACGATTTCGTCTTGGCTTGTTCAGTTTGCGCTATTGGTAAGACTTCCAATCGACCTCCAGATGGGTTACTCTTACCGCTGTCTGTCCCTTCAAGACCCTGGTCCCACATTTCGCTAGATTTTATCACCGCCCTCCCGCCCTCTAAAGGCAATACGGTGATTTTAACCGTAGTGGACCGGTTCTCGAAGGCGACTCATTTTATTCCCTTGCCCAAATTACCTTCAGCCAAGGAAACAGCGGTAGCTGTCATTGACCACGTCTTCCGCATACATGGCCTCCCGACAGACGTGGTTTCTGACAGGGGTCCCCAATTTGTGTCCAAATTTTGGCGAGAATTTTGTAAATTGTTAGGAGCGACTGTTAGTCTTTCTTCCGGGTTCCATCCCCAGAGCAATGGTCAAACCGAACGAGCCAATCAGGATGTCGAGAGGGTTTTGCGATGTTTGGTTTCCAATAATCCTTCGTCCTGGTGTCAGCAACTCTCAGTTGTGGAGTACGCACACAATTCTTTGCCAGTGTCATCTACGGGCATGTCTCCATTTAAGTGTAGTTTAGGGTACCAACCACCTAATTTTGTCAGTACGGAATCCGAGGTTTCGGTCCCCTCCGCACACGCATTAGTCCAGAGGTGTCACCGCACCTGGACCAGAGCTCGCAGAGCTCTGCTCCAGGCTAGGTCGCGCACCAAGGCTAAGGCCGATCGCCACCGGTCGAAGCCTCCCCGTTACGTCGTCGGTCAAAGAGTGTGGCTTTCTACCCAGAATATTCCTATGCGGTCCGTTTCTAACAAACTTGCTCCCAAATTTATTGGCCCGTTTTCTATTACCAAGATTATTAATCCGGTTACCGTGCGTCTTAGCCTTCCTCCGGCGTACAGGAGGATTCATCCCGTGTTCCACGTCTCCAAAATTAAATCGGTGATTTCTTCCCGTCTTAATCCGCCTGCTCCGGTTCCCCCCCCGCCTCGTCTCGTTAATGGGGAAACCACCTATTTGGTTAATCGTATTCTGGACTCTAGACGGAGGGGACGCGGTTTTCAGTACTTGGTGGATTGGGAAGGTTACGGTCCGGAGGAGAGGAGCTGGGTTCCTGCTCGGGACATATTGGATCACCACCTTATAGATGATTACAATCTACAGGTAAAGCAGGCTGGGAACGTCAGGTGACGTCCTAGGGGAGAGGGTACTGTCACGGTAGGAAATCCAGTGTTTCCTCCGTGTCATGTTTTGTTATTGTTTTTGTACTTACGTTGTCTCCATGTGCTCGTTTAGTTGATTGTCATCACCTGGGTGTTGATTGTCTCGCTCCAGCTGATCGTCATCATACCTCTGCTACTTATACTCACCTCGCTCTCTCTCTGTTGTCAGATCCTCTCTTATGTCTCCATGCACTAGCTGGATTACCGTCCTCCGTGTTTGTGTGCCGGTTTGGATTCGTGTTGTCGTCCGCGTGTCAGTGTTCCGGTCTGTTCCTGGTTCCAACCATTGACCACCTTCACCTGCACCGCTGACTTCACCATCCCGCTCTTCTCACGCCACCGTAGTCCTTCCTTGCCATTGCCAACACTCTGGACACTCTTTATCAATAAACAACATCTGATTGCCTGCAATTGCTTCCTCCTCTTTTATCTGTCGTTACAGTTTGAGGTATAGATGTTGCTTCAAAAACATTTTATTTCATCATTCACTTTTATTGGGAAGGAGTACGATGAATGTTCTGGTTAAAGATTCGGTATGACATGAGGATGAGTAAATGAGTTTCTGTGCATGAACTACATGGGATCCTTATTTTTTAGAGATGAGTTCTTTGTAGGACGTCTGACTCATTTCTCTGAGCTGAACCAAATCTGTCCCTTCCTGAGCACAATGTTCTTGAAAGAAGGGACAACATACATTTAAGCAATTCGTTATAATTTCATTGTCCTCCAAAAAACTACAAATGACCTCAGAGGGGTTCAGTCATAACTTTAGCGAAAATAGGTTGCGATACTGCAACAGCGCAACATCAAATCAATGTATTTTATTTGTTTGAATACAATGGGAATGAATGAGACATATGTATTTTTTAGAAAAGTATATTTTAATTCAGCAAGAATGCATTACATTGTAAATACATTTATAATGTTACAAAAAATAGCTGATTTTGAACTTTCTATTTATCCGAGATCTTGAAAAAAAGGTATCATGGTTTCCACAAATAAATAAATGAATAAAGTTTTCAATCAGAAATGTTCATTGAGCAGCAAATCAGCATATTAGAATGATTTCTGAAGATCATGTGACACTAAAGACTGGAGGATTGATGCTGAAAATTCAACTTTGCATCACAAAAATAAATTACATTTGAAAATACATTGAAATAGAAAACGGCTATTTCAAATTCAAAAAAAAAAAATATTTAACTTTTTTTTTCTTCTGTTTTTGCTGTATTATTAATTAAATAAATGCTGGTTTGGATAGTAGAAAATGCTTTCAAAAATATAAAAAAATCTTACCGACCCCAAACATTCAACAGTAGTTTATACCATGATGCTGAATGATTACCACATTCATGCACCATGGATTGAACTTCAAAGAATGTCCAAAATACCTTTTGACTCTTTATATATATAATACACTATGGTATTTACATGCTTTTCCAGTACTTCAAATAACACTGTGGTACATGGTACTATTCGTAAGTGCACAAAATCAAAGGCCTCAATATATCTCTGATGTTGTCTTCCCTCAGACGTTTTCCAGAAAGTTTCTCAAAGTTATCCCTTTTTCTTGGTTAAATCTTGATGTATTGGCTCAGTTTGTCCATTTTCCCCCCTTTTAGACAGGAACAAACTGGCACTGTCTGGAATTACTGATGCTTCAGCCCCTGCAATGACAGGAAGCGATGGAAGAGAATATGGAACAGCAGACAGATAAATCATATGACACAGCAGCCTTTTTAAATGACAAACATTCTGACCCCCAAGTGTCCTTTTGGTCAGTTTAATACTCACCCGTTTCCCTCGGCTCATCGCTCACACACAAACGGATGTCATACCACAGTACAGACCCTCCTCCAGACTCTAGGCTTCCTAACATAAGTCAAAACAGAAACACTATATTTACTTACTACAGAAATAGTTATCTTAATGTGAGCTTTATGTTTAAGCATTTGGTAAATGCTATTTTCTAATACTGACATACATTGCATTCAAGAGACCTCTTATTCGTTCTTTCTTTCCCTGGGAGTCAGACCCATGACCGTGGCATTGCTAGCACCAGTGTTTGAGCTTCAAGGAAGGCTTAGTAAGAATTAGAAAAATCTCTTCTGCTCACCAAGGTTGCATTAATTTGATCAAACATACAGTAAAAGAGTAATATTGTAAAAAATAATAATAAATAATTGTGTCAACCACAAAAAAAAAAAGTTAACAGCTTAAGCCATTTGTAGATTAATGCTTATTGGAGACGCGAACCATTTCAAAGATTAATTTCGATTTGGTGAACTGGTTCAAGAAGATCCGGTTACATTGAGTGATTCGTTCGTGAACCGGATATCATACACTGCAGTGAACAATTGACCCAGAAGATTAGGAAATGCTGAAAAAAGTCGTAGTTTTGGCTATTTTTGGACCAAAATGTATTTTCAATGCTTCAAAAAATTCTAACTGACCCTCTGATGTCACATGGACTACTTTGATGATGTTTTTCTTACCTTTCTGAACACGAACAGTATACCGTACACACAGCTTCAATGGAGGGACTGTGTTCCGAAGATGAACGAGGTCTAACGGGTTTGGAACGACATGAGGGTAAGTTATTAATGACATAATTTAGATTTTTTGGTGATCTAACCCTTTAAGTAATAACTGAACCTTCTGAGGTCATTCAAAAATGTTTTTCAGGGAGAGGGTGATTTTGGTAGAGCAGTGAAATAATAACGAATTGCTTAAGCAGGGTTTTTTTTTTTTTTTTTTTTGAGAACATTGTGCTCAGGAAGGGACAGATTTGGTTCAGTTCAGAGAAATGAGTCAGACGTCCTACAAAGAACTCATCTCTAAAAAAATAAGGATCCCCCGTAGTCCATGCACAGAAACTCATTTACTCATCCTCATGTCATACCGAATCTTTAACCAGAACATTCATCGTACTCCTTCCCAATAAAAGTGAATGATGAAATAAAATGAATTTGAAAACATATATTGCTGATTAGCTGCTCAAGAAACATTTATTATTATCATCATTGTTGAAAGCAGTTGAGCAGATTTATATATTTGTGGAATCTTTGATATATAGTTTTTTTTTTTTGTTTCTTTGTTTCTTTGTTTTTCTGGATGTTGACGAACAGAAACTTCAAAATAACATTTATTTGAATTTTTATATTTTGTGTCATTCTAAATGCCTTTACTGCTACTTTTGATCAGTTTAATGCATCCTGGCTGAATAGAAGTTTTAATAATAATAAAAAAAGTGACGTATTCGCATTCAGATTAAATAGAATTCTAGCTTACCGTGGGAATCGAACCCATGAGCTTCGCATTGCTAGTGCAGATTCTACTGTTTATGCTACAAGACAGGCTTTAAAATGTAAACATGACATGACACATTTCAGCAACTGCTTTCCTCCTTGTTTTGTTTTTTTCCTAAGTTGAGCAAATACAGCTAGTTTTTGTAAACCGTATTTGTGTTTTCAACAAACCTTTCCATCAGAGGTAAGAAGAAAGCCTAAAATCTAAATTGTTATCTTTCGCATAAAACCATGTACACAGATGCCTTCTTTACACCAAAGCTTGTATACAGTTTTGTTTTTCTATGCCTTTATCGTAGAGGTTGATGTTTTATACCCCCTTTATTGGTCTGCTTGTTCTCCTAGATTTGACTGTGTTTAAAGGAAGCTGTTTTTGGCAGTGTTACAGGGGCCCATCTTGAGCAGTTATGCCTGACTGCGGCTCTGCTGGAAAAATCGGAGGGGTCTTTTCAGCTCTTGGAGCTGCCTGAGGATCAAGCAGGTGTGCGTGCAAGGCGTTTCATTATTTCTCTGAGCCTTCATCTGCGTTGTTCGTGTGTGTTATTGTTGTTTATCTTCTGCATTGTTTGTGTGCACGCTTTCGAGCTTCATATTAGCCAACTGTCGCAGGCCGTTCTGATGTGGGTCCAGTCGCCGCCGGTGTTCAGGCGGTCATGGCGGGCGATCATGCGTCCTCTTTTGCATTGGAGAACGAATGGAATGTCGAAACTCTCCATAGGGCAGGTGCTGCTTTCTCTCCTCGCTGTCCTCCCATCTGCCACATTAACGCACCAGGGTTTGTCATTCCCTGATATTTTTAAGACAGCAGCGAAAAGTGGAATAATGAGCTCATCTCTTTTTTTGGTTGTATTTTAATGATGACTCATTTCTTCACCAGGACACCGGACTAAGCCCAGTCATATTTAAAAAAATTTAAATAACCTTTCCAGCCAATCCCAGTTATTACTACTTGATTCTGGATACACACTTTCATTAACTTTCTTTTACACCCTAGACAAAGTTCCAGAAATTGGCTGATAAACTTGGGGGCATTCGATTTAGACATGGCTACTCTGTATAATTTGCAGCTCCCTGTCAACATAATTTCACTCTGCCCTAATCTAACCTTTTTTGTCTTGGACAATTGCCTTCCATGCTGCAAATGCTAGTACGAACTTGCCGAGGAAACCTTTCGTCCCTTCCTCGGTGACCCTGAACCCTCGTTAGCATGATGGGCTCTGTCTTAGCTGGTGATTATAAAGTCATTTTACGGTCACATGACATTTTGACTGCAAAGAAAATGAGAGCATTTTAAGTGCTGTTGGTGTTATAGGAATAGTTCGTTATGTTTCAAATCCATATGATGCAAATTTGAAGAATTATTATTTTTAGGAGGATTCATGGTGAATTATACGACACTACTGTTTAAAAGTTGCAAGGCTGCATTTATTTGATTAAGCATGCAGAAAAAGCTGTGATGTTCTGAAATATTTTTACAATTTAAAATAACTGTTTTCTGTGTTATTATATTTTTTAAATATAATGTCTTCCTGTAACTCAAAGCTGAATATTCAGCACTGTTACACCACGTCACATGATCCTTCAGAAATCATTCTAATTTGCTGATATGCATCATACTTTATATATATATATATATATATATATATATATATATATATATATATATATATATATATATATATATATATATTTTTTTTTTTTTTTTTTTTTTTTTTTTATTAGAACTGCATTTATTTGAAATATTAATCTTTTTAAGACTATAAGGGCCCTATTTTAAGGATCTGAAACGCAAGTGTCAAAGCGCGAAGCGCAAGTAACTTTGTGGGCGGGTCTCGGCGCTGTTGCTATTTTCCCGGCGGGATAAATGGCTCTTGCGCCCGGCGCAAATCTAAAATGGGTTGGTCTGAAGTAGCTTCATTATTCATAGGTGTGTTTGGGCGTAACGTGAAATAAACCAATCAGAGCGTCATCCAACATTCCCTTTAAAAGCAGGTGCGCAAGTTCCATTATGGATTGCTATTATTATGGCGTATTTACCAGGCGCACGCCAGGAGCGGTTCACAGCCGAGGAGACTGATGTTCTTGTAAGAGCAGTGAAAGACAGAGAAGTTGTGTTGTATGGGGATGGGAGAAACCCACCCAAAATAGCGTTGGTTAAACAGGCGTGGGAGGAAATAAACACAATTGTTTCATCTATTTTTTTTCCTGGTTCTTGACGGACAAACCAATTTGTCAGATGTCCTTATATACATATATGTCTTGCCACTATTGGGCAAACAGGTCTGATCCTTAATTACTACAAGTAGCCTGAATAATTTGTAAGCTAGATTTATGCCTATTTTTTCACATCTTCGTGGCACACCACAATGATTTCCGTCATCTCATGTGTTAATATTTTTTTAGTGTAACAATTTATGATTTGCAAAAATAACTGTTGCATCTGTGTAGATTACATGAGCAAAGTGTATGCGCGTTGTGCACGCTATACATTATGGTCAAGCATGCGCCCTTAAAATAGCAGAATGAACAACGCGCAACGCGCCACTGACTTTAGACTAGTTTTTTTCTGGTCAGTGGCGCAATTGTTTAATGGAACAGCAAAATAGCACCAGGGATTGTTTGCGCCGGATCACGCCTCCTTTTTTGCGCTGAACCGCCCAGGGAGCGCAAGTTCACTCACTAGTTTAGCGACGTGCTTCTGTGGAGGGAAAAGCGCGCTTTGCGCAGGTGCAAAATAGGAATGACACATGCGTCGGTGTACAAAGTGAATTGCGCTGGGTGCAAGATAGGGCCCTAAATGTATTTACTGTCACTTTTGATCAGTGCATCCTTGCTGAATAGATGTATTCATTTCTTTCAGAAAAAAATAAATACTACTGGCCTCAAACTTTTGAACCATAGCGTATTTGCATTCAGATGAAATATTCTTTACAAAAGTATTCTCCTTTTGTATTCTGTAGAATAAATAACATCACATGGGTTTGATTGACTTGAGGTTGAACAAAAATGACAGGATGTTTATTTTTCAGGTGAATTCCTTTAAATGGAATGTTTTCTTTTTATTGGATCAATAAAGCGCATATCTCTTTTTTTTTTTTTTTTTTTTTTTTTTACTGTGGCTATTTGAAGTCACAGCAATGAAAAGAATAGACAGATATTAGCTGTATGTTTCTGCTCTCACGGATGGGAGGTGAGCAGCACACTTGTGTGGGATTGACATTTAAGCAAGCGATGAGAAATGTGTGGAAAGGCTCGATTTTATGAAAATGAGATGGCGAAAAATGACAGGTTAAGCCAATCGCTGTCTGTCATAGATTATGGTGGAGTTTTTTGGTGCATTCAGTGCTAAATCACATATTATACTTACATAATGCAGCTTTCATTATGGCTAGGGATAACAAAAGTATATTAAATTGACATTGTATTTACACTTCGGGGAATCAGAACCGAAAAGACATAAAGCATATTAGACAACAGAAGTGAACTTTTACTGTACCCTTACAGAACAAAACTATATGGGAATACTGTATACTGTAAAATATAATATGATATAATACATAAAGCATGTAAGACAAAGACAAATCTAATCTTTATAATATTTGAGCTTTTATTGTGTATATATTGCATTTAGATGCTCCCTTTAAAATGTGAATGTACACACACACACACATTATTCATTATAATTTCTAATGTCATTTAATATATTGATCATTCAAATATTAGGGAATATATTTTATTTGCATATGGGTTTGGAGGACTATGGTTTTGCAGGTTTCTGATTGTAATTTAAAAGACTGAAGTGGCTTACTTAGTTACTACCATTCAACAGATGCTTTTCATGTAAGGCAGCTCACAGTTCACTAATTGTAAGGCCGGTCTCTCTGGACCACCCTGAGGTTAAGTACCTTCCTCAAAGGCACTATGATTGTGATCTCAGCTACTTTGTAATTCCTGGCTCACCTTACTGGAATTAAACAGACAACCTTTGTGTTAGCAGCCCAGATCACTCATTATTAAGCTGATACATATATTCACGGAAGCTGGAAATAAACACACCTCCTGCATAATTGGCTTGCCCTTTTAATTCGCCACAGTGATTATTCAAAAATGTCTTGCTTGAATTCATGGTTTGTCATTTTATGTGGTATAAATATTGCATGAAGAAAATATCTCTTGGTACTCTTCAAATTAAAGGTTACTGTGTGCTATGACGGGATGCACTATAGCTGGTTTTGTTTAAGATGCTATTGGAATTATAATGCAAAACTTTTTTACACCTTGCATGACTTTGAATATTGTTCATAACTTTTGCAACTTTTGAAATATTCTGTAAAAAAAAAAAAAAAAAAAAAGCTATTTATTTAATACACAGCATCAATGCGGGGAATTGCCTGCAAGTTTAATAAATAAATAATTCTGTGCATGTCAATATAAAATTGCAAAACTCAGTTATTCTGTTTGACAATATGTATACAATTGAATAAAAGTTTAGGAACAAAAGCAGTGGCCTTGAGTACACTGATTACGTTTTTCATATACTGTAGATCAGCAGTAGAGCTCAATGATACCATCTGCCAATCAAAACGCCAATCAAAATATCCAAAGCAAAATTTATTATTAGCATATTGATTTTAACACTAACCACAGCTCAGAGGTTGATAAATGATGATATATGCTTATGCGGATGCTCATAAATTATTTTAATTTTATTTAATCTTTATGCAAAATGCCACATTCTCAGTGAAGTTTTACACCAGCAAGGGGACATGTTTGGCTGAAAATGTACTCAAGACATCCAAGATGCATGTCTTAATCAATACAAATTTGGAGAAATGTAGTATTCCATCACTTACCCACCAATTGTGCCATCAGAATGAGAGTCCAAACAGCTGATAAAAAACATCACAATAATCCACAAGTATCCTACACCACTCCAGTGCATCAGTTGGTTTGTAATGTTTAAAAGACAATTTTTACTTCCTTTTTAAACTTCCTTTATCCACAATGTTGCTTTCTTGAGTAAAAATGTTATCTTGTCTGAATGAGGAGAGAAATACGTACAGATCAAACACTACTGACACAGTCCGAAAAAGTTCTATAGAAATATGCTGGTGGATTTTGTTGTGAGATGCAACAGTCCATGGACTTTTTCACTGTTGCAAGCATTATTATGGATTAGCGTTGCCCCTCTGGCCAACCTCCAAAATCTTTATATTGCCAGAGTGAGGAAAAGGGCTAAGAAAATCACCTTGTACCCCTCACCCAACCCACTCTTTCTTCGAACTATTGCCTTCTGACCGGCGCTACAGAGCACTGACCACCAGAACAGCCAGGGACAAGAACAGTTTTTTTTCCCCCACAAGCTATATTCAGCCTGAACAATTAAACTCTCATAATTATGCATCGTCCATCTATGTTAGTGCATAGGTTTAAAGTTAAAACATCTTACAGACATGCAACTTTTCACTTCATAAGATGTTAACTTGTGGTGTGGATTACTTGTGGATTATTGTGATGTTTTTATCAGCTGTTTGGACTCTCATTCTGACGGCACCCATTCACTGAAGATGATCCATTGGCAGGCAGGTGATGGGATGCTACATTACTCCAAATCTGTTCAGGTTAAGAAACAAACTCATCTACATATTGGTTGGCCTGAGGGTAAATACATTTCAGTTTTCAAATCTAGGTGAATAATTTCTTTTTAGAGGAGTTTTTAGAGGTTATATGAGGCTAGATAGGAAATTATTGTAAATGTTAGCTAGCTACTTAAACATGATGGTGAATTGTGACTTAAGTCACCCATTTATATATTTAAAGTGAGTACTCACTACACAGTGTGAAATCTGAAACCAATTTGGTCTCTTGATTTTGTGTGATTAGCTCATATGAACCTGTGGTCAGTATTACTGTCAAAGACTCCCAGTTTGAATTCCCGTCAGAGTGGTTCCACCCACTCAGAAACACTGCTAATGTGTCAAATTAGTTTCTGTAGCATGAACTCTTTTGAACACACAACTTGGCTAGATTGACATATCAAGTAAATATCATCTGGCTGACATTACAAATTCATGGAACTGCTTTTCAAATCTGCTATTGAATATAAATACACACTATCCAAATGTGCTACTCTTGTTCTGATTTAATTTGCTTGCTCTATTATTAATCTTAATTGCCTTACTGGCCTCTCAAGTATATAGCTCTCAACACCTGATTTGAATCATTTACAGAATACTAGTCATAACCTGGAGAGCATGGCTAAGATATTGGTATGTTAAGACGTTTAACCTTTAATGTGGAGAGTCTGGAGAAAAGATTATTATATTATTATTATGATTATGATTATTATTATTATTATTATTATTATTATTATTATTATTATTATTATTTGGTTTTTGGTAATAACAATAATAAAAGTATTTCAGATAGGACCACTTTGGCAAGTTACTTGAGTTTATTGAACACAATTTATCTTTGGCGGTATGGTTCCTTATGGGGGTTCTTGCTCCCAAATTAATTGAACATACAAGACATTAACCCCCCAGAACAATCAGCTTGGATTTACATGACAATTAAGACACTTAATACATTTCTTTAAAAGCATACAGTGGTAATCATGTAGATGTGGCAGCGGGGCGTCTATCCTGTAGCTTGTTTATGAGGATGAGCGTCTCTCAGTGGACCTCAGTGAGGTCCATGCCAACAGGGACTTGAAAGCCTTAGTGATCTGAGCCATTTGAGCATACTTACCGAGCAGTAGTGCCACGTATATTTGTCCCGTGTCTAATTGGAGAATGGTAGTGATTGGAGCCATTTGACAACTGTTCGAAGCATATGCTTCCGTGGCCTGACTGAACTAACGCTGTGCTTGATAATAATAATAATAATAATAATAATAATAATAATAATAATAATAATAATAATAATAATAATAATAATAATAATAATAAATATTTCTTGAGCATAAATTCAGCATATAATGATTTCTGAAAAATCATCATGTGACGCTGAAGACTGGAGTAATGCTGAAAATTCAGCTTTGATCACGGGAATAAATTATATTTTAATATGTATGAAATTATACAGCAATTATTTTAAATTGTAAATTTTAAGATGAAGCCTTGGTGAGCAAAACTAAGATAAATAAACTGAAAATATTTTAAATACCAGTGAATATTATTATGATATACTGTATATTATAATAACATTCAGTACTATTTAAAATATTTTCAGTTTTTTAATAATTATTTTGCTCACCAAGGCTGCATCTATATGTAAAATTATAAAATATCGGACACATCTTAAGAGGTCTTTTTTTACAACAGTGCATGACTTAAACCTGGAACTGAATATCACTCCCAGCATGAGTCTGGCCCACAGGAGGAAGAAATAAGACGTGACACCAATATAACTGACAAAACAGATGCACACTCCATAATGCACCAGCAGGACACGGAAACTGACGTTGCTTTTGTTTCCCAAGGCGTTAAGAAAGGCTTTAAATAACTCATTTGGACATATGGACGACATCACTGCTTTACTCGGGATGCTTTATGCATATTCCACATTGTATTACACAGGTGCAGCACAATAAGAAATAAATAAAGAAAGCCTCCTCTTGTCACTTACTTTCTCTCTCTTGTTGTTGTTTCTTTATGTTAGCCAGGCCTGTGTCTCTGCCCACCTGTCTTCTGTGGGCACAGATTGGGGCAGCAGACACCCATGCGGGTATTTAGATTTGTGCACAAAGCCTGTGAACAGGAAGTTGGAGGGACTTGCATCAGGGCCCATCTGCTCTCTACAGCTGGCTGCCTGACAGCTGGAAATTGATTCTACTGAGATTGGTACCTGTGTCTCAGACTCAGCACCGCATACAGCCTGACCAGTGCATTAATGCAATTAATTTAGCCTGCAGTCTAAAAGCCAAAGATGGAGAGCGAGAAAGAGAGATGCCAATAAAGTCATGCCATCAACACTATCATACCATCAACAGTAAAGCTGATACAGCACTTTGAACGGAGAGAGAGAGAGAGAGAGAGAGAGAGAGAGAGAAAACTATATTGCTTTATCCATGAAGTTCATGCATCTTCTGAAATACTTATTGTTTTAAGTCTGACATAAGCAACAAAAATAAATAATAATAATAATAATAATAATAATAATAATAATAATAATAATAATAATAATAAAACAAAAACAAAACAAAAAAACGTACAGTATAACACACAGTGTACAGTATTACTTGTAAGACTCTGGTTCATGTTTTGTGTATGTTTTGCTCCTCAAGTGCCTCCCTGTGTTTCCTTATTTGGTCATGTTCCTTTTCTCGTTTAGTTTGATTATGATTAATGTCACCTGTGTTTATCAATTATCCATTCTATATATTAGTTTGTGCTTTTGTGGTCTGTTACTGTTGGGTCTATTTGTTATGTGGATGTGTTTCCTCTTGTCTGTAGTGTTGATGTACCCTCGTCTCATGGATTAAAGACTGTGTTTGTATATTCCTTGGTTCTGGTTGTCCTCGTGTGTGTTGTGGCATTACTAAAACAATGCATTTCTGATTTACGATTTTAGGATAACTATGAAAGATTTTAAATAACTTCAAATATTGACTAGTTTATTATCTAGGTTACTTTTGAAGGTCATACCAGAGCAATTTCCAGAATTGTTTCCAAAAAAAAAAAAAAGGTATTACATCAGCATATGCAGCTAATTTCAAATGTCCATCAGCTTATTAATTATTTTTTACATTCAGTATTTTATTTATTTGTCTGCAGATAATTCGTAACATTCAATATTTTTTGTTTATCTTGTTTTTTAAGGCGTTTGCACGTACTTAAAATTATTTTACGTCATTTTACAAGCCTGAAACCACCTATATCAGAGATGATAGAAATATTTAGCTTCTTTTTAAAAACGTTTACATGTTTGTTCAGAATCATGTATTTTGTGAAGTTCTGAGTTATTATTAAGAAAACATAGGCTTTCGGGGAATATGTATTTGTACATTTTAATCCAAGGCGTAGGCTATGAATAGACTTCTGTTGAAGGTGTGAGTCAAGCCACATGTAGGCACTCTAATATCATAAAGACTTCGGAGTCTAGGAACCAAAAACTTAAAATACCTTAGTGTTGCAAATCAACAAAACATTGCAGTGGCAAGCTGTTGATGTCCAAATAAGACAAAATCTACAAATTGCATTTCATTTGTTAACATTACTGTCTGCTTTACCGTTCGTTCACTACGTGTGCACTGCACTGACTAAAACAATGTGCCATTTGGTTGTACCAATAAGGCAAAAAATGAAAAACACTTGAGAGAGGCTAAAATGTGTTCTCTCTCCCTGTTCCTCTCAGACTGAGCTGCTCTGATTCTAGCACAGAACTGGTACAGGATTGATTAGACTCCAGAGAGAGCGAGAGCGAGCAAGGTTTGATGTGTGAGGATGTGAGCGAGGCTCTCAGCAGGCCAGGGACGAGCTGAGTGCTGACAGTCAGGAGTCTGCAGGCGGATGGATGCTGAATCAGCTCTCCTCACCTGACCACAGAGACACTGAGTCTGACACCAGCAGCCAACGGCCTATAAAGACGTGCTGTGTGTTCACAAACAACATTACAATAGTACTTCAGGTGAACGCTGGCGTGCGGAAGAACCAAAAGAGGAATACGACAGCAGTGATCGATCATGACAAATGTGACTTGATTTCACCTTTGAGTATCATCGATTTTATGCGATAGAAAAAGCATTAAAGGGATACTCCACCCCAAAATGGAAATGTTGTCATTAATCACTTCCCCCATGACGTTCCAAGCCTGTAAAAGCTTCGTTCATCTTTGGAACATAATTAAGATATTTTGGATAAAACTGGGGATGCTTTTGACTGTCCTATTGACTGCCACTTATACTGTCAAGGTCCAGAAAAGAATGCAAGACATCATCAGAATATTCAGTCTGCCATCAATGGTTCAGCTGTAACATTGTGAAGCAACAACAAAACTTTCTTTATGGAAAGAAAACAAAAAGAACAGAAAATAAGTCTCCTCTGTTTCTCTGCATACGCTGAGAAGAGTGTACACTGCTCTCGTTCAGTGGATATTCTCTAAAATGGTGCTATGGTGATGCTCAGAGACATAGAGAAGACAAATTGTTAAATAAAGTCGTTATATTTCTTTTCTTTATGTATAAAAAATATTCTCGTCGCTTCATAACGTTATGGTTGAACCACTGATGGCAGATGGACAAAACTTTCATTTTGGGGTGGAGTAACCCTATAACATTAGCAACACAATAAAATAAATGGAATTGTAGAAACTTACTGTGCAACATTTTTATTATCCAGACCTTAAATGATTGAAACCCTTTCAAAAACATTTTGAAACATGGTAAATCAGTGAGGAGTCATTTTTTATTGAATATAGCTTTCAGTTATAATGGAGCAAAAGAAAAATGCTATGGCAATGCTAAAATCGTAATTTTCATTCACTCAGATTTTGGCTAATGTGTCTTCTTTCAGTGAAAACAAAAGCTCTAAAATACACCTTTAAGTGTTTATTTCAAGTCTCTCTCTCTCTCTCTCTCTCTCTCTCTCTCTCTCTCTCTCTCTCTCTCTCTATATATATATATATATATATATATATATATATATATATATATATATATATATATATATATATATATATATATATATATATTTAACTAGATAATGACTCGTTTGCGTATTTAAACATTACATTTTAGATATGTAATTCAAAACAACGATCTTATGAATAATCAACTGGAAATACTGTAATTTTTAGTAAAATAAATACATAAATAACCTTATTTACCTGAGTCTTAAAATAATAATAATAATAATAATAATGATTCTAATTAAAGCTAAGTTACCACAGACAGAAAAAGAAAAACACCCATAAATAATGAGACTTGATAAATCCTTGCTAAAGAGTTTCTGTTTTAGTTTGTGACTGCATTTGTACACAGTCATGAGATGTTTGTTATAATCTTAACGGCATCATAAGGACTTTGAAAGAAGAATGTGGCCTAGAAGCAGAACGTGTAGTGGCCCGAGGGGCCCAGACTTAATCAGGACAGAGCCTGATGGACTATCGAGAGAACACAGTGAGCAATCTCATCTCGTCATCTACTGAAGAGTGAAGGCACCTTCGCTGGATTGGTCTGGGCTGGACTGGACAAATATCCATGTTTTTATAAAAATAAAAAATAAATTATATATAGCCTATAAAACAATACTAAATACATAACATAAAAAATAAGCAATAAATTAAACAAAATATAGATTAACGTAACAGTCTAATGGTTTGGTTCAGGTTATAAAAATTTTACTACTAGAAATGTCAAAAAAATAAATAATTGTGCTCTGTAATGCTTTTTGTACACGTCTTTAAAGCCTCTTTTACACCACGTTGGACCCAGAAAATTGCTGGATTTTAGAATTTAAAATTTAGAACATTGCCGGATTGCCTTCTGTGTTAACCCAAGTTGGTGAAGGTTTAAATGTAGTCTCAGCCTCAGATGTCATGCCCACGGACCGCTGGCTAAACGTTTGATCCATACAAGACACAAAAGTGGAAACACTTCAGGAGTGTCGAAGTCATCATCGGATTGGTTGAATTATACAGGATTTCTGGGAGACGTGTGTGTCACGTTCTTTAACGTTCCGCCTGGAAACAAAAAATGCTGTTGTGCCAATCCCCCTCACTACCACCTTTGCATCTGTGACAACGAGCACTTATCAGGATCAACTAAACACTGGATATTCAAAAGTATGTGAAATATTTAAAGTTCGTGGGATAGAATGTTTAAAATATGTCAGAGATATTTACACACCGGTCTGTTATTTTGGTGACATTTCCACACCCCGAAACGTTGCGCTAAACGAAACGAACTGCTACTAGCTGTTTGACATGTCAGTCAAACGGCCCATGGGCGGGCCTTGGCCAATGAAAGCTGCCATAAGCCCCTTTCACACTGCACGTCGGACCCGCAATATTTCCGGAACATTGCCGGGTCGCCTTCTGTGTGAAAGCAACCACGTCCCGGGATTGATTACCGAATTGAACCCGGGTCGGGGACCTAGTAACATTGCGGGGTTCGACCCGGTACGAGCGCTGTGTGAACAAAAGCAAGATCTAATTCCGTGTCGAAATGATGACGCACGTTATCGTGCGACTCTTTTACTGGCTGTTTTGAAGGAAGATCAACGTTCGCGACGAAAACATATGTGCAAACTGTAATGAAGCAGAGATCAGTTAGTTCCTCACTTTCCACGCTGAAGCCGAGATCGTTTGCTTGCTTCAGTGAAAATATAACGTGCCTAATGTTTTCGACTTGTATATTACACGTCACGCGCTGACGTCAGGCATCGTTACGGGATCTTTACGGGTTGTGTGTGAAAGCACGCACATATCCCGGGTCATCACTGGCAGTGTGAAAGTGCAAAATCTAGCGACCAGGGAACAATTTCAGGAACACTTTACCCCTGTATTTGCCGGAATGGCAGTGTGAAAGGGGCTATAGATTGACGTTCTGGCTATGCGAGACTTAGGTTAACGTGCCTAGCGTTTTCGACACGTCACCTCCTGATGTCATTACGGAACCTTTATGGGTTGTGTGTGAACGCACGCACATATTCCAGGAAATCACTGGCAATGTGAATTAACCAAAATCTAACAATCTGGGAACAATCACTGGGAGGTATTATCCAGAATCTCAGTGTGAAAGGGGCTTAAGTGTCAGTTCCATGTATTTTATTTTGAAACGTAGTTGCTTTTAATTTTGAAGTATCATAGGGTGACCAAACGTGCCATTTTCCCAGGACATGTCCTGCCCAGGATTTCAATATTGCCTAAAATATCCACGTTTTGGCTTTGTTTGCTCTGCACAGACCAATTGTTGTATGACAAAGTGCCGTGAGAGCTCTAGACAGCACCAGCTTCTTGTTCTTTCGAAGCGAACTCACGGTACTTTGATGTCATACACCGATCGGTATGCTAAGTGCTGCTTCAGGTCGAACAAGTCGAACATGTCCCGGGTCATCACATGTATTTGCATCGCTTTGACCATTCTCTATAGATCCTACCTTCTCAGGCACCACGATTGGTTGATTATGTACAATGTCTGCATATTACTGGTCAAACGATCATTACCTTGATTAAGTATGAAAACAGGAAACCAAAGCCAAAACCTGGATATTTTAGGCAATATAGAAATCCTGGCCAGGATGTGTCCTGGGAATATGGCACGTTTGGTCAGCATAAAGTATCAACATTTCTTGTGAGATCTTTTGTTTTTCATTGGACCTCCAGTGTTTGAATGCTGAAGAATACTTCCTTCCCTTTCCAGTATGGAGATAAGGAATCATTTATCAATGCAGTGTGTGTGCATCACATCCTATCCACAAAATAATGACCTTTCCCAACTGTCTTTGGCTGTATCTTCTTGTCAAGTGATCTTGTTGCATTGTTTACCCTTGCGCATTTACAGCCCATATGTTTGCCTTTGTGTTTATCATGTACTTTCCGGGCCAGTGTTGTTGTCTATAGTCACAGTGAAGTTGCTATCTAGAGTTCTTCTAGTCAGGCCTCGACTATCTGCTCAAATCCTGCTTTGTTTTGTATGTGATTGGAAGCTAAGCCAGAGGGAGACTGAGAAAATGACAGAGATAAATTGAATGTATAGAGGAGAAGGAATACTAAAAGAGATCCTGACAGAGAGTGAGAAAGATTTGGGGAGCCACAGTTTCTTATCAGTAAAGGTCACTCGAGCAATTACTCGACATATTGATGAAGGCACGTTATCAGAAGGCATGAGTTCTGTGGACTGAAGGTCTGTTGTTATTCTTCATGGGAATACATGCCTGAAAGTCTTGCTCCATGACTTTCATTAGTATAAGTATAAGGTGAATTCAAGGTCTTTCAAATATTTACTGTAATAATTTGAGCTCGTTTTCATGGGCTGCATGTAAAGTGAATTCACTTGGGTCATATAGAGGTTGAACTCAAGCTGCAAATATTGATCACGGTGAAGTTAAAATGTTAAACAAGGAAACAGTAATTACATATATATGGGATTAGAGGTCAAAACTAGTGCACGTAGAAAGAAGGAAAGAAAGAAAGAAAGAAAGAAAGAAAGAAAGAAAGAAAGAAAGAAAGAAAGAAAGAAAGAAAGAAAGAAAGAAAGAAAGAAAGAAAGAAAGAAAGAAAGAAAATTAGGTTTAGCTGGTTTTCTTGTTAGCCTTCATTATCATATTTATTTATTTATTTATTTATTGTATTTTAGAAAACATACAAAATCATAAAACATTTACATACATACACATTTAATATAGTTATCATGAATTATTGGTTATCAAAGGATATTAATTTTGCCATTATATATCTCAAGTTTAGGATTTTAATAAAAAAGGCTCCATCATTAATCAAAAATACAGTAAAATCGGTGTGCATATTAGTTAATATTATTTCAATTTAAAATGTTTTATATGCAAATGTGTTTTAAAATGTTATTTATTCCTGTGATGAAATCTGTATTTTCAGCATCCTTCCTCCAGTCTTCAGTGTCACATTATCTTCAGAAATCATTCTAATATACTGATTTGCTGCTCACAAAACATTTCTGGTTATTATCAATGTTGAAAACAGTTGTGCTGCTTTATATTTTTGTGATGATGATGATGATGATGATGATGAACAATGTTTATTTAGACTAGAACAGTCTTCATTGCCACTTTTTTTTTTTTTTTTATCAGTTCAATGGAGCTTTACTGAATACTGAATATACTTCATACTGACCGCAAACTTTAGAATGGTAGTGTATGTGTGTGAACATATCGTGTAACGGTGTGTTTTCTTTCTCTCTTTCTTTAGCTGTAAAACTGGTAAGAATCCGATCGTTCACCCTGAAAGTCTTTTAGAGTTCACTTCTGAACTTTCTCATTTAGCAGATCGATCAGTCGCTGAGGACTCAGTCCAGCAGTAATGAATACCCACTGCTTATTTCTCTTTCTCTTGTCGCTGATTTTAGCGTCCTGCTGAGAAACACTTGACTTGCTGAAAAGAGGAACACACACACACACATTGACATAGTTTACAATATGCAATTCAGTATCTTAATATTTCAACATGCACTGTGGTTTTACAGTATCGTTGTTTACTGCTTACCAGGGTAAGATTTATAAAATCATGAGAATCATATCACAAGCTACCTTGGTATTCTTTTTACATGATTTTTGTTTATATTTTTTGAGTACGCAAGCGTGTATGTAGATGTAGGTGGCATCCAAACTAGCAGACGTAACTCCACTTTTGATTTCGCGATAATTGAAACTTTAATACACTCATTTATTTTTTAAAGACATGTCAATCTCTGTCTTCTCACATCAAGAGAGTCTTTAGGATTTATTTTCCTCTCATGGTTTCCATGGCAACACACAGTTCCAAACCGAGAGCATGAGAGTTTTTTCCTCATTTCCTCACATCTTTTTACTCAGTGGTAATGTGTCAGGTGAAAGATGCAGATTTTCTGACAGGCAGATGCCCCGGGAGGAGGCCACAGGAATGAATGAGGGGAAATTGATTTGTTCAGACGGCCCGCGAGGCAGAGTGGGGAGAAGGATCTGTACTCGCTTACACTGATTGATTTCTGGGGAGATGACCAGGTCCTGTTCCCCTCCTCACCTGATGGCCCAAGTGAGAGGATAACAAAACGTCCCTCAATCTATTTCACCCCCCTTCCTGATAAATTGAATTGTTACGCATGAATAATCTTTCCGGTACATGGAGCCGAGTTATTCTCAGTGCATTAAAGACCGGAAGCCTTGCCACATTCTCTATGAGTGATGGAATAAAAATCCCCACCCTCGTTTTTTATTTGCAGAGGCTTTACAAACATGAATGCATGATGCAATCTTCAATAAATCTTGAGAATAATACAAATGAACACGTTAGAAAAATAGACAGTGTCGTAAAGTTTGCACACTTCAAGATGATGTGAAATTGATTTTGTGCATGAAAATACTTTCTTGTGTGTGTGTAAATGTCCCAGGACTTATTGAGCACGCTTCATCAGTGTGCATTATTCTAAAGAAAAATATGTTTGTTTTGATCATATTTCATCAGAATATAGTACATCTGGTGTCTGAAATTACTTTCCTTTCCTGCTGACATATCAAAGACCATGCAGCTGTGGAATAGTAATATGATAGTCTAACTTTTCAGGATGAAGTCAACTTGCGCCCTACATTGTTTCACTGCTGAGTTTTCTGGTTAATTTGGAAATAAGGCACATCATGAAAGCTGAAGGTGAAATGTATAATGTTACACTGCTGTTGGTCAAACAAACGGATCCTGCCCTTATTCATTGGCATCCTGTTTCATCTTGCTTGCAGTTATTGAGTTTTCTCATTTGCGGACATTATGATCCTGTTTTTAAGAGGATAGATAGATAGATATTATTAATAGTATTAATATGTTGTACTTTTTATTGTAAGCAGTCTACCTTTATATGAGATATGCCTTCACTTTTATAGAGCTGTAAGAGCTTTCTTTGTGATGTTTGAGTTGAGGGACACACAACGCAAGGTTGTTTGAAAACATGCTTTATTTTGTAGCTTAGAGACACTACTGAAACTGCCTACTCTAGCTGTAAAGAAGAGATAGATGGATAGATAGATAAATAGATAGATGCCTAGATAGATCAGGCATAATGTTTGTTGGAGGTACAGTATTAGTTCATTATGATTATATGTTAATACATTATGACAGTATTGTGCTAATAAGAAACATTCACATCAAAACTAGGACAATATTCTCTGGTGTATAAATAAGAGCTAAATCAGTTTGAAAGTGCTCTAGAAGGAGATCTTGTTCTTGTTCTGATTAAACAGTTTTCACAAGATCCACAATGTCAAATGCACCAGTGTGGGATTGTGGGAACTGAAACACAATTCCTGTTTCAGTATCATGAGCTCTGAGACTTCAAGTCATTCAAATTAAACATTAGTCGCTTTAAGAGCTTTAATTCTGAAGTTTTGCTTTTTAACGTGGCTTTTGCTATCACTCAAGGTAGAATGAGTATAAACCCAGATCAACTCTTACTCTTTCTTTGAAATGCTTTCTTAACAAGGTTAAGTGCACGCTGTTCATTTGCTGTTCATTTGCTGTTAGAGTGGAGCTCAAGCATGGCTGTTTTCCGTTCACATGTCTCTACAGCAGAGGGTGAACCGCCGGTTGACCCACCACCTCTCTCTGCAATTTTGCAACAATACCACCGCCAAGCTTGCAAGCTTTTGGATGGTACGGCCCATCAAAGACTTTGCCAAGTAATTTATTAAACATGGCAGGAGCCTATCACTGGCACACATTGCTTGTGCTTTCTTCCTGCGATGTGCAGAAAGCTCGGACTCCCTTCTCCCCGTCTGGGTGTGCATGCATCCTGTATCCTCAACAAATCCTTTTGCTTTTTCCAAACGTTACACTCAGACTACAAAAGCAAAAAAGTGAATTAAATAATGAATTGTGTGTTGCAAGATATACATAAGGGATAAGGTGCCGTCAGCCAGTCATTATTGCAGAATAAACCCAGACAGAGCATCCAGGAACCAGACATGAAGCTGATTACACGGCTACTTAGCGAATAAATAAATAAATGGATATAAAATATTGATTTTAGTTGAAATTTTTCCATTATCCCAGAAGAAAGAGAGTGGCCAGGTATGGTTTATTGCTCTCTCTCTCTCTCTCTCTGTATATATATATATATATATATATATATATATATATATATATATATATATATATGGTTTATTGCTCTCTCTCTCTCTCTCTCTCTCTCTCTCTGTATATATATATATATATATATATATATATATATATATATATATATATATATATATATATATTTGTTTTTTTTTTCATGTGTGTATATTAATGTACACACACACATTAATGTATATATTAACGTGTGTGTGTATGTATGTTGTATGTGTGTTTGTATATATATATAAATATTAATTTGTCCATCTATTCATCCATCCCCCCATCTCTGAGGTTTTCCTTACAAAAAGAAAAAAAAAAAGATATAATTTGAGGAATGAAAATGGCTGATTCAGAGTTTTTTTTTTTTTTTTTTGTTCCGTGTAATTACCTGAAGGGTTGTTAACTAATTACTGACACGTAACGATGGTAAAACATAAATAAGAGATGTTTGCAAAGGCAGGTACATGTAAATTGATCAAACTGAGAACACACAATGGCCTATAATTAGTTGTTATTGGGGATGATAGGCAAATTTCAGATGAAAGAAACTGCAGCGTCAGGCCCTCGACAGATGTAAATGAATGGCTGTAAATTTGAACATTTTTGGCATAATGGGTAAAGAAGGAGAGAACAAGTAGAACTAATGCCTGGAGTTATAAGTGAATCCACGTCAGTGAGGCGAGTGAATAGGTTTTTAATTTAAGATCATAACAGTGCCACTTGAGAACTGAAGAACATTTCTCAAAGACGTCTCTTTAGGCAGCGCTGTACTAATTGAATACGCCGAGATATAAACGTTTGTGGCAGTTCATGACAGGGCACAACACGGCAGTGAAGTAGCCTTGTGTTTTATTTTTATTTTTTATTATTATTGAGGTAAACATCCACATACCAAAAAAGCTCACTGTGTCCTCTAAGATTCTGGCCTTTTTCAGTCCTGCACTTGAGACACTTGAGACATGTTTACCACAGTCCTGTTTGAGATAGTATTACACTTACAATGGAAGTCTATCATGCAAGTTTTTTAGATAAACACATACAAAATTGTTTGGTAAAAGTAATAGAATGCTTTTACTTGAACTAAATGGTTCATTTTATAACTTCTGGTTCTCACCAAAGTGATTTCTAAAGACCGTTGTTTTTTTGTGCTGACTCCAAACTAAATTAACTGGGGTTTTTGAGAGATTGAATGTAACTTTGCTCAGACAGCGTTGTTAAGTGATTTCTATCTCTTTAAGTGGTTTTGGACCAGCCAAGCAAGTTCTATTGAGATTAATGGGGATGTTAGCAAATAAATTTTCTTTTGGTTTACATGTAAGTTTACATGCAAGTGTTATGGTTGCACCTGCAAATTAATTTTGCAAGTTGCACACATTTTCTTTGTTCAGCAAGTTTGTATGCAAGGTTAATGGTTTCCTTAAAAATGTGTAAAATTATTGTGTTAAATTGTGTTAAATTAAGTGTGTTAAATGTTGACCAGTACAAAGTCCAAAATCTTAAAGGAGACCTATTTTAATTTAGTGCAAAGTAATAACTCAAACACAAGGCATGTTTAAAGTCGCCATGAAACGGAAGTAGTGATTGTAATTTTTTTTTTTTTTTTTTTTTTTTGTCAATTTTGACGTCTATCTGAGTGAAAAGGCATCGCAAATGAAAGGGTGGGACTTGGTTTCATCCTTCGTGAATTGATTGAATTGTTAAAAGTTGGGGCATTGCTATCAAAATGCAGGCAGATCTGAATGTCAGTTTGCAGTTAGTTGTAGGGTTGTAAAGTTGTAATTTCTCTCCACTGGATTCATGGCAACCAGTGTTGCCACAGTTACTTTGAAAAATTAACTTAGTTACTTTACAGATTACTTGATTTTAAAAGTAACTTAGTTACTTTGCAGATTACTTGATTTTGAAAGTAACTAATTACTTTACAAGTTACTTTATTAGTTACAATCAGCAGCTGCCGACAACATAAAAATGAAAACCAGTTTTGCCAACACTCACTTTTTTGGAAGTGTTTTTTTTTTAACAGTGACATCCACAATCTATCTCCTGACAAAGTTGAACTTAAAAACCATTTCCTGAAAAAAATACATGTTTTTACAAAAAATAAAGGCAGTCTTTCTTGACTTAACATTAATACTTGTCTTAGATTTCTCTCCATCACTGAATACTCCTCAATGTAAGAATAAAGAAGCTGTTCTGTGAGGCAGCGCGGCATTGACAGTGGTAGGGATCTTGTTTATTATGGCATGAAATGAATGCGAGTCAACCGTATTTAATGGCATTTCCTCCACAACAAACTGTCCGACTAACTTCTTCAACTCTCCCCCACTTACTGGTTTTGCGCCGAAGTCCAGCTTTTGTGTGTGACTTGCTCTATAAATTTGACTGTACAGTGCTGCGAATCCAAATTATTTTTCAAATTCGATGTAGTGTTTTGTAGCTAGATAACACATTGTCAACCACCAGCACAGAGTGTACAACGGACCTTAATGTTGTCATTTAGCTGACACAAACTCAAAATAGTGACTGTATCTCCATCTAGAAAACGCGCATCTCTCGCCTCCCTCCATTGTTTACGTTTGTGTCGCTGCATGGCATGTACACATGACGTGAACTTCATGCATGCTGAAAACGTGACTTGTCGCATAAGTGACTTCACTCCCCAAGATGCAAGAAGAAATAAATATATATTTTTATTCAGGAAAATTAAAAAAATAGTAACGCACAGTGACTTGGTTAAGTAACTTTAGTAATGCGTTAGACTACTCGTTACTGAAAAAAGTGTTCTGATTAGAATAACAGATTAGAATAACGCTTTACTAAGTACTAAGTTAACGGCATCACTGATGGCAACAGCCTAGCATGAAGAAGAGAGAGACTGCCTGAATGACTGAGCGCTTCCTCCATCAAGTTATATTCATAAAAAAAAATAGTTTGCGATGTCCTAACAGTAATGTTGTGGTAATATCTTAATATTCTTTCAGTTTTTTTAGGGTAGTGTAATCCCCCATGGCTTGCGTCAGCACTGGTCAATGCATTGATTTCTACAAAGCTTCAGTTTTAACCCCTGTTGTTTATCCCAGCGTTTAGCCCTCACATCACTAGCTTCACCCTTGCACCATAGCTTGTGACCAAAAGAGAAGATTAGTTGTTTTTAGGGGGAGGGGAGGTTAACGTTTTTGATTAAAGATTACTAGGGCACATGGATTTAAAATAATAACAATAAAATAATAAAGTGCATGAATCAATTATTTATAATAAACAATACAGTATTCCACAAAAAAATAAGAATTTTGATTTCATGTTGACTGTAAGAAAGCATTTTTATGCATATTTTAAACAATTTGAAGTGCTATACAAAGCTAGATGAAGAGACCAAGAAAAAACATGTCATTTTAAAACTTAAATAACAAATATTAATAAGGAAAGATGTTAGTAAAAATTTCATTAAGTAACTTAGTGAAATTAATGAATTAAAAATTTAGAATTATATACAAAATAAGTTATTTATTTGTTTATGATGTCAAAAGAATACATTGCAATTTGTTCAATAAATACAGAAAATAAATGTTTTTTTTGTTTTTTGTTTGCTTTTTTTTGTTTTTTGTGGGGGGGGGGGGGTGGCAAACTAAGCATATTTTTATGCATACTTTATACAAGTCAAAGTGCTTCATTTAGCTAAATAACAGACTAGGAAAAATAATCATGAGTCATTTAAAACTCGAAAAAATAAAAAAGGTTTATTTAAAAAATAAAAAGCGAGCATAATATACAAAAGAGGTTTTGTCTGTTTTTTTATTATTTGTATTTTATTTAATTGTTCTCTTTTATGATCCAAGAATTGAAAATGAATGCATAAAGTGTGATTAAACTTGAAAACAAATGCTAATTTCTTCCAAAATGGAGTCAAACTTTTCACGTAATGGAAAAGTTGTGGCCTTTAATAAATTAGAAGTCCAATACGCATCTCACTGACTCTTTCCAATCCAATGATTTTTAATGTGGAAGGGTTCAATTTGTGCACTGATGCATAAAATAATTCTTGTTTCCTGTGAAAATTGCCTTTTTGTGATCCCAAAATCTATCCTGTAATCTGTAGCTCTTTCGGAAACACTAATTCGGATACTGCATCCTGTACGTGACAGATGTGATCTCGTGGTTTATGAAGGATCTGATGGAATATGTGTGACAGTATTTGCCGGATACTCGAGTGGTTTTGGCTGATGGGTAAGAACTCTGGGGTTTATTACGTGTCTGACTCAAGGGCCATTTCACTCAGGGCGTCTTGACTGCCTATCTGTGAAAGAGGTGCTCTGGACTTTAAGGCATAAAAGCCCCGCGTAAAGGTCATCGCAGAGGCTGAGTCATGGGCCCATGAGACAGCAGACGGCATGTAGTGGCATGTTTTTATATCAAGGAAACTGATGCGTCGCTGCAGAGTTCAGTCAGAGATAGGTTTTTCCAAACCCATATGCTATTTTGCTTTGCTTTTCTTCGCATATGCTTTGTTTTGTGGAGCAGAAAATTAAATTGTATGGTGTTTTTGGTATTTTTAGAGCTTGATGGATGAACAAACAAATAAATGGACATGAAAAATGTATTAGTTGTTTGTTTTTATAAAACTAATTTGATTATATAAAGCTGCAGAGTTCAGCAACTGCTTTAAATGCCCTTTTTCATTCGTTTTCTTTTTTTATTGTTTAATATTTTTATAATTTATTAAATTAATTGATTTTATACATAATTTTAATTATTCATAATTTAAATTTTTTACAGTATCTTTTAAGATTAAACCAACAATATATATTTAACTTCATATATTTTAGATTTTATACTTATATATTAAATATTTTAGATATCTTAATGTGGCTATATTTTATTTATTTATTTTTATTATTTTATTATCATGATTCACACAAAAAAAAAAAAATGTTGCATGGAAAATATCTATTTTTTTTGTGTGTTCGAAATAACATTATACAGTTTTCACGATTTTCAGTTTTCATATGCACAACCCTCTTAAGAATAACATTAGTATTATAAATTAGTAAATCCTACCACAATATACAGATGCAAGGATTCTGGGTAAACATTGTATGTGCACTATTGGAAATATAGAGAAAAAAATTATTTGACATTGTAAAACATATTTTGGTGTGTGGTGATTTAGGGCATAATAGAGATGGAAATAACAGATTTGATGCAAGTTAATGCTACAATGTCTATTTTTCTTTTTCACTACTTTTTGCAGTTAAAATAAAAAGTGGGTCAGCCTGCTATCGGAAATTAAATTAAATTAATGCATTAGACACTTTTATCCAAAGTGACTTACATTGCATTCAGGCTAACACTTTTCTCCTATCATGTGTTCCCTGGGATTTAAACCCCCAACTTTTGCGCTTGTTAATGCAATGCTCTACCACTTGAGCTACAGGAACACATTTGTCATTTACCTGACAGAAAGAAATCATCATGAATGCATACAAACCGCACAAGTTCAGCTTTGCGCTCACATTTTTTGTTGGTGCGAAGTTCATTACCCACCAAATCAAGAAGGCACGTCAGAAATCACAGTTAGCTTAATTCAGTTGTCTCAAGAGAGACGCTAAAATCAAAGCTGTCACCTTCAGGTACACCTGTACTGGAGTGAAAGCTGAATGAATTATAATTCACACATTCTGTGAAGGACTTGAGACCTCAAAAGTGGCAGATCGTGCATTTTAATTCCAGCAAAACCAGCTCATCAGGAAATCCATTAGGAGAAAGCACTCCATGTCAGGTCGGTTGCATGTCATGCACTTCCCAGCCAGATGGAAGAGTGCGATATCTTTCCCTGCAGTTATTGTCAAAGGCTTAAATCAGTGAAAACGACTCTTTTTGTTCCTCTATAATTACACAAATAGACTTGAATCCATTTGACCAACAAAATCTCTCTCTGCTTAATGTTAATATAGGTTAAACGTCTTTAATGCATATTTCCTTGAAACTCACCCAAGCAAAACGCAGCTTTTCTTTTTTTTTTTTTTTTTTTCTTTTTATTTATTTTATTTTATTTATTTTTTTTGTGGCCCTGGTTTCTGTGTTGTTTTCCCCATTTATTTTCTCCATAGGGAGTTTTGAGCCTTGAATCGAACCAACTAGCTCTCAAGTCAATTCCAAATTTTAGACTTTTATATGAAACAAAAACATGTAAGATGAGGGGAAAAAAGGGCTAAGATGGTGTATTTAATGTCTTTTACATATTGCAATAATGAACCGTAACAGTACAATATGAAACTTTGTAGCCACTGAGTCAGAATCTGCTAGCTAAAAGATAATAAATCAACAACAGTTTTAAAAGTAATTTTTCACTATTATTTACAACAGGATCTGCATTTTCATAAAATATTTCTATAATATTTGTGTTATTTCCATGTCTTGATTTCTTTGGTATAAGAATGAAATCAAATCCATAACTTGTGTCTTCCACATACCGCTTAGTCTTTTTGTTTCGGTAGCTTATGGTAGGTCTGCCTTGAAAGTTTACGTTTATTATAATTTTTTTGTTTTGTTTTTTTCTTCGTCTGAGAAAATGAATGGAATATTAACACTGAAACCCAGCTGTGCTTCTTTTCTCTGTATTTGTTTTATAGACAAAAGACTTTTAACCCAGGGAAAAATTACTTTCTTTTTTCTTTATCATTTTTTTTTAGAATGAGATGGAAGTCTCCTTACTTATTTACTGAACCTTTGCTTTCAGTTACTTGTGATATAAGAAGACCCTTTTACTCTCCTTAAATTGTTAATGATAAGTGAGATGCTCTCCAAACAGATTATATATGGAACTAGAAAAAATGAATTCCAAGAAAGCTTCTGAATTTTCACGGTTTAATTGAAAAATCAAATGAAATAATAGAATCATGTGTATGATAATAAGAGGTGAAAATTTTTCAATTTATCTTTTTTTCATTAAAAACAGGCTTTATTGAAAAGCCTTTCCATTAAGAGATTTTAAAATGCATTTCAATTACAATTGTTGGAAATGTGTATTTCCTCCTCTGTCAAGGTCTTTCCAAAATTTCTCATCATAATACCAGTTTAAATCCTTTTATTTCTTAAAGCCAGTGATTTTAGAAACAATCCCAGTCATTTGTCATCCATCATTTAGATGTAGCTCTTTTCAGGCCACGTGTCTGTGACTCAGTTTGCAGCAACGGTGGGCTTTTATGAACAGAAGGAACGGAGCCACTGTCTGGTCCAGTGTCCCCGGTGGCTCCCATCAACAGATGTGTTTGTCATCACGCTGAAATGCACCCTGATGTTACATAAACTTCCCAAAAAATATGTCTGATGCTGCTGTGAACTAACAGGTTGCCTTAACTAACCTGTTAAATTTCACATGATGGTGGACGAAAAGAAGAGAAAAGAAAAGAAAAAAAGACCTGGAGGTCAAATAATTGCACTCTCTCTCTCTCTCTCTCTCTCTCTCTCTCTCTCTATCCCTCTCTCTCTCTCTCTCTCTCTCTCTCTCTCTCTCTCTCTCTCTCTCTCTCTCATTTCTATAGCCAATCAAAGTTTGTAATAATTCATTTTCATTAAATGAAGTGTCTTAAGCTCTAGGCACTAAGGCTGCATTTATTTGATAAAGCATACAGTAAAGACATTAATATTGCAATTGTAATATTGACAGTGTATTGAAATATTATTACATTTTAAAATATCAGTTTTTTATTGTAATAAATGTATTCTGTTGTAATGTAATTTATTCCTGTGATGTGCAGCTGAATTTTCTTCGTCATTACTCCAGTCTTGAGTGTCACACAATCCTTCAGAAATCATTCTAATATGGTGATTGGTTAATCTAGAAAAAATATATTATTATTATCAATAAAAAAAGATTTTTGCTTCTTAATATTTTTGTAAAAAAAAAAAATATATATATATATTAACAAAAGTTAACAAAAAATACATAAAGTTTTTAATCAGCAAAAATGCATTAAATCAAAAGTAATAACTTTTAGAATATTTACATTTTTTGATTTCTGTAAAAAAAAAAAAAAAAAAAAAAAAAAAAAAATCATGCATTTTTCACAAAAATAATAAGCAGCAAAAACTCTTTTTGACAGTCCAATAACTGGTTACCAGTAATAATTGCCAGTAATTGAACACAAAATCAGTATATATGAATAAAGACTTCTGAAGACTAAACCGAGACTTCTTTGTTATCACATTTTCTTCGGAGTAAATGATCCAGTAATCTGACATTCATCTCCTCTTCTCAGCAATGCCTTTAATGGTTCTTGAATTAGTCATGTGTGTCATATATCAGAGATCTTATGAGTATGAACACACATTTATCAGATTATCTGAGTTGTAAGGCCCACATTTAATTGTATAAGTTAATTGTCTCATCATTTGTGTTCTAAGAGAAAATGTCTACACTAAATGAATCACTGAGAATTTTCTGAAGTCTTTTGAGCTTTGAACGAGTGATATCTGAGCAATGGCATTTCTGTCTGGGTGGGAAAGATGTACACAGACCTGCAGCCTTTGTTCTTCACAGACTGTTCTGATACCTCAATCCACATGCTAAAGTGATACCTGAGTCTAATAAAAACCGCTTGCCTCTAATCACAAACATGTATTTTTCAGTTCCTCGATCAACCTGTTGCTCTTGGCAACTGTGCGCCGTCAGTGTCATTCAGACCCTGTTTATTTAGCATGTCAATCACACTGTAATTATGCAGAGGGGGAACCTCTTGTCAAGCGCTGCCTCGCGCATGCCGTAGCTAACAAAGAGAGTGTAATTAAAATCATTATCCACTAATGACTTCTTTCATTCTTCTTCAAAACCAGGTTCCATTACCACATGGCTTCTCTCTCCGCGTTTACAATGTGACATTTATACCATATAATTAGTGTTACTTGTGCTTTCGGCAGAGTTAAGAGATAATGCTAGCTAAATTTGAGCAAATGTGGAGGTGCTAGACTTTCCTCTGTATTATTTGAAAGCAGGCATTTACCCTGTAAAGCTTGATACATTAAAAATAAATAAATAAAATAATATTTTTTTCCCCCACTTGTTCCACTTTGGAGGGTAAAAATGCTTATATAGTGAAAATATGTTGGGGAAAAACAGCTTAATTTTATTCAGAGGCCCTAGCTAAGCAAAAATATGAAAGTTGTTGCATTTGCTTATAATTATATTTACAAAAGGTGATGCAATTCAGATTGAACTTGCAATGTAAATCAGTGAGTTTTATAATAATATAGCAGACTATTTGCATAAAATTATATAAGCTTGCTTAGTTTTATGATAAAATGTATGAAGTTTCCAAATTTATAAAGCAATGCAGTACGATAATGACTAAGAGTTCACAAGCAAATGTTTTTCAAAATCCTGATAATCAAAAGTTTGATATGTTTTAAAAATATTCTTTCAAAACATGATATATGGATAAAAGTAAACCTAAGTTGCTTCAGTCCAGTAAATGTTAATTCGAAAATATTATATAATATGATATATTATATAAGTTATTCTCGCATTTAATTTATAAAAATCAATAAAGATTTCACAGCAAAAAAAAAAAAAAACGTGAACCACAATCTGAAGATGGACATTTGTAAAATTATATATGTGTGAACTGAAGTGCATATTGTTTTGCTTTTCTGACAATAAAAATGTTTTTCTTATCTACGTGAAATTTGAATAAAAGGAATGTAAAATAAGCTGCCAATTAATTTCTGTGATTTTGTGCATATCTTATTGGCATAAAAATAATTATATTTTCATCTTACATTGCCAATGTATATACTTGCCATTACTCTAATGCACAGCAAAACAGCTTATATGATGTCAAAATGGTATTTATTTTTAAAGGAAAAACTTTTTAGATCAACTAATTACATTTTGCAGAGAATGAAGAACTCGCTTCATCAAATCAGTTTGCCATCAAAGTAAGTGTGTTCAGATTCTGAGGCGATGAACTCTAGTATGAAGACTAGTGAGGGCTTTAATGTGAGTGGACAGGAGAGGGAAAGAGGGATTGTGGGATATCGAGGTGAGTGCAGGGGTTTACGGGATAACTGGACCTTTTGTTGATGGAGTATTGCAGGTGGCGTGGCCATCTGCTGATGGCTGGTAGTGGTGTGTCAGGACGTCCCTGCTGACGTGATGCTGAGAGTTCCTCTCCATCACTCACGGCTCGGTGCACAGCAGGTGAGAATCAGATGGTGTGGAGAGGTGAAGGCAAGCAAACGCTCCATCACGGACCAGCTGATGAGCAGTTCTCTGGATGAGCAACACTCCAGATGCATGGCCAAATCTAAATTGGCAGGAGCATTCCTGTGCTGGCTCCTTTATTTTACTTATTTGTTATTATTTTTTTGAAAGCAAATGAATTACTTAATTTTTTATAACATTATTTATTTAGGCAGCAAATCAGAATATTATAATGATTTCAGAAGGATCATGTGACACTTAAGTAATGATGATGAAAATTCAGCTTTGCATCAGAGGAATACATTTTAAACTATATATATATATGTGTGTGTGTTTGTGTGTGTGTGTGTGTGTGTGTGTGTGTGTGTGTGTGTGTGTGTGTGTGTGTGCATGTGTGTGTGTGTGTGTGTGTGTCTGTGTACTTTTGATATTAGCTTACTTATTTCACTGTACATATTTATTTACTATTATTTACAATTTAAATAAAATATTCAGAAATCATATATTAAGGACCGAGAAGCTTATAGATTATTGTCAATTAAAACAACATGTTTTATTTTAAACAATTTGACTGTAAAAGGAAAAAAGTGAGGAATGCATTTTAATGGGAAAAAAATCTCAACATTGACTAACAACAAAACTTTACAATAAACCCATATGTTCATTTAAATGTTATTATATTGAAAGTATACTGACTAATAGTACTTCCGTTTTTAATAATGTTCAGGTACGTTTAATAGTTTATCCTGTACCATGTATGGATGGAAACAAGAAAATCGATCGTATTTCATTAGCACATGTTCACGTGTAAACGCCTTCCTTATAGCCAGCGTTAGTGTTGTGTAAAACGGTGGTTAATGTGTGCAATATAGCACCACTGTAAGGCATTTCTCATATTTATCGCCACATGAAACCACACATACACACGCAGAGCTGGTCTAATTTTTGCTTCTCTGCAAGGCCTGTTTCATTGTACTGGTTTTCCTGAGGGAGAGCTGGTTGCTGCGGTGGAGCTTTGCTAAAAGCTGTAGAATAACAGAGCACTGTTCACATGCTGCGAGGATAGAGGAAATGACCCGGGCCCTGGAGAGCTGTTTAAAGTTTTACAATCACCATGTGGTAAAAGTTCTCCAGTCCTAGCACAGGCTGACGGCTGACTGAAGAGTGAGGAAGCATTCCCAAACCAACCCATGCAGGACAGGTGCTCGGGCCAGACATTACTCACAACCTGATGTATTTTCTGAAGAAAATTCAAGGGTTCTTATAAAGTTGCTGCCAACTTTTTTAGAAAGGTGTGGGTGATTGCCAGTGTGTTGCTATGAGGTCGCTGGAGTGTTCTGAGTGTTTGAGAATAAAACTTCTGCAAAGTTTCAAAGCTTAAAGTCCACTAAAATAAATATATATATATTCTCTTTAACAGAAAACACTTTTCAAGAACTTCAGTAAGCAGCACCTCTTCTTCCAGATATTGTGAAGTCACAGTGTCAATCATTTAAATAATTCCTATTCACAGAATAGGCAAAGGCTGTGCTGGTTGAGCTGCACTAGAGACCAGAAGTTGCATCCCAAATAACACACTATACACTATATGCTTATATACTATTTACTCAGCTGTGTAGTGTATGCATTTTATAATGCTATTGTCATTCATTAGCAAAGTCTGATAGCCCCTCTCCCTCTGCTATGTAGTTAAAGCTGTGACAATTGAGGGCATCTGTGTGTTTGAAATAGCATAATAATTAAGCAAAACAACTCTGACCCATCCTGTAAAATCTTTGCTTGCTTCCTCGGGGTCTGAATCGGACTCTAATTGCCATAGCAAAATTGACTACATCATTAATATTTACAGCTGAGCATATAAAAACCACAGTTATGGTAAGGGGCATGTCATTTCTGCAACACCTTCCAAGCGGTTCATCAAGCAAGACAAGCTTTGGGTAAAATGGTAACCAATTTGTAACCAACAAATTGTAACCAATCACAACATCTTTTGTATTTCAGAAGGAGGGGTTTCATTGAGACAGGTATTAAATATTGCGTTCCAGACAGACAATAATGTAAAATATGTGAAAATTTTGTTGTTGGACCAATCAAGCATTAAAACCTATTCGACTACTACCAAAAAAAAAAAAAAAAAAAAAGACTTATAGAAGTCTTTATAGGCATTATAGAAACCATTTAAACACTTTCCTGTGGGGTTGCTAATACTGTATTTGTATAATGGTCTCCGTACGGTTCAGGTCTGTATAAAACCGTCTCATATTACATCCAGCATCCTAAAGTCTTAACTTACAGTCTGCAGGATCATTCATAACTGGGAAGACGGGTGAATTGTGTGTAAATATGTGACGTTTAATACTAAGGGTTAGAGGTTTTTTATCACTTGCCTTTCCACTAACAAGGCAGAGGAGAACAGATGCAGCTCTGCAGCTGGCTGAGAATAACAGAATAACACACTGTCAAAGCAGAATGACTGTTATGGGGAAGGAAGTGGAAAAAATATGGTGTGTCCTCTGCTTAAACTCGTCGCCAGGTTCAGTGAGCGCCACGCTGTCACTAACAAAGAGTGAGATAGATGTGCCCAAATAAATACCCCAAACTCCCATAGCAAGGAGAGGTGAAAAGTGAAAGAGAGAGAAACTGCTTTTGAATTTCAACAGAAATGGCTGCGAAGATTACCTGTCCTTTCTTGGCTATATCTTTATTTTTTATTGTGTGCTGACAGTGAAGCTGCATTTAAATGCTCAGAGTACCTACGTAGTGTTCACATACTTAGCAGACGATTTCTGTAAGAGTACATATCATTAATTCATACTTTCATACTTTCACTTATCCACCTCAGAAGTGTTTATTCAGCAGCTGTGCATTAGTATAAATCCAGAAGGTGCACCAGATATGAGTCATTACCACGACCATGTGTTGAAATAGTTCAGAACACTTATACGTAAACTAAATGAACCAAGTCACATTTCATACATACCCAACACAAAATATATGATTTATAAATTATATATTAATTCAATAATAAAGCATTCTGCAAATAAATTAATATAGTTAAAGTGCTGCATTCTGGGTTATGAAAGGTTAATACTTTGGTTTTGGGAGTCCCCAACAACAGGTTGACATGCATGCAAGGTCAAAAAATACATTTTTAAGTGTCTAATAATATCCTTATTTACTCAATGACTCCAAAACGATTCGCTCAGTGTCAGTGATAATTTTTTTCATACCCCTCCTTTGCATGATGCTAATCTGCGGTGATTGGTCCAATCGGTCTCATTATAATGTCATAATGCCTATAAAAATACCTGATAAAGCGCAATGGTGCTTTGTGTACAGCGTTACAAAGGAAACAGATATTTTTACTGCTTCAAAAGCAGCAAAGTATGAATTTGAATTTTCTTTCAGACCAACACAAAAATCAAGTTTTCCCAGGTCTGTGTGCGCTACAAGTGTGCAGGCAATATGCTAATGTTTCATGTTGACATCAACATGATATGGCTTGGGATTCATTTTAAAAACGACTTGTTTCAATTATTCAGAGTCGACTCTTTCTTATTTAAGACATTAACATTGTACACGGTGCACTTTCAGATTTAAAACTTTGCCGAATCAATTTTCATTCACTTATAGCTGATTTACACACTACTTGAAAGGTAATTTTCAAAAATCCATAATAGGGGCACTTGATAAACACTCTCCAGGTGTGTAAAGGAAAATGAAAAGGACAAAGCAAATTTACCCACACATTTTGTGTTACTGTGTAAGATTTACCTGTCCTTTATCTGTGCACTTCTCTGTGAAATGACCATCCTTTTGTTTTTAAAATAACTGTTATACGTTAATGATTAGATACAGGCTGAGCGTCTATGGAGAGGTTTCCATGGATAACAGGGCAGAGGTCGATGCAATGCTGGAAGGCATTATCACCCGCCGTCGGCTGTAAGTTGTGACCTCTGTGTGACCCCGTCAGAGAGTAGATCAGAACCACTATTGCATATAAGACATTTGTTTAAAAGCAGTCGTTTACACACTTGCCCTCTCCCCCGAGTGTTTATTCTGTAAATGAAATATACCATTTACCTTCAGTACGTTTTTCTCTGACATTTCTAAAGTCTTCTTACTTAACTCGTTTAGTCTGTCATGCAGCAGCTTTACTGGACAGACAGTGTTTTGATAACCAGACATAAATGCGTGTTGTCGTGACAGTTGTTATTTCCAGCTGTGACATTTTGTTCTTTTAAAGAGTGAACAGGGGCAAATATAACTGCCATACAAAATGTATGAAAAGCGATTTAAAAACCGGTTTACCTTGAGGGATAAAGCCAAGTGTGTTTTTTCACAAGTGTTCCTGAGGGAGATGGCCGGCAGTGTGAGCAAACGGCAGCTAAATACAGAAACACTTTCTGTGTTTGAGGACGCTCAAATCGGTTTCTTTTGGTCTTGTTGCTCTGATATATTTTCCTCACTCTCTCTTTCTTAGTAGTAGCTGACCTCTAATGGAGAAATATATTGTGCAGTCTGTGATATTTTTGACATTAGAGAGGTAGAATTGGCCTACAATAAGAAAGTTTTTAACCAATATTGTGTCATGTTTTGCATAGAATAAATTGTGCATTTATATATATATATATATATATATATATATATATATAAGCCCATTGTTTTATTAATGAATGAAATCTGTATTTTTTTAATAGCGGTTTGGTTTGCGAAGAATGATACAAAGATTCGTTCATAATGTCAGACCTTTGTTTCGTTCGTGAATGAACGAGACGTGTAAGTGAATGCTTCAAATGGCTCTCTCGAAATGAAAGACACTTATCTCCTGCTGGTGGAAGAGTGTACAAATCCCCATCACTGACAGTCTGTCAAAAGATTTTGAGCTACATTTGATTCAGCATAATCTGTCTACTTGGAAAAGACAAAATAATATGATTTGAAGTCAATTTTTAAAATAAGAAAAATGGGCAAAAATTCACAACTCTGAGTTACATGAACATGATAATGGTAAACATTCAGTTTGAGGCTAATAAAATTAGTTTTTGCACTACATGATAAAAACCTGTTTCTCAGAAGTATGTCCCTTGTTTTTTTTTTTGCCCTGTAGAGTATTGTTTCCTCAGCTGAGGAACTGTCTTTGGTAAAGGAAAGCCTGTAGATGTGACAAACATAACCTGAGGTGTGTATACCATGCACACACACACACACACACACACACACACACACACACACACACACACACACACACACACACACACACACACACACACACACACACACACACACACACACACACACTTGATGTTGTGAGACGCAATGTGTCCCCTAGTGTGCAACTCTCCATGAAGCTCTATACTGCTGATGAAAAGCTGACCACATGGACACTGACGCTGCTTATGATGACTGCGGTCAGTCTATGTCCTGGTGGGTTTAAATAGAAGCCCCTCGGTTGCTGCACACAGACATACAGTAAAGAGCTTTTGCTTTCAATCTTTTTAAAGGAACACTTATCCACTGAAAGTTTTGGTAAATCTGCCTATATGACATTTGAAGGTTTTAGAAAATTGTATATATAAATGTATGTGTGTGTGTGTGTTTGTGTGTGTGTGTGTGTGTGTGTGTGAATTTTCTTAGTGATAAAAATCTACCTCGGCTTATGCTTAAAACTATAGGGAGTACTTTTACATTATAAGGTTACAATTGGGTCTAACAGCTTAACCCAAACTTTAAGTTATTTTTAAATAGATGATCAACACTTGACTTTACAAAAACAATTGTCTGCAAACATGTAAATTGCACTCAACGCAGTTTTTAAATTAACTTATAAACACAATTGCTAAGCTATTATATATATATATATATATATATATATATATATATATATATATATATATATATATATATATATATATATATATATATATATATATATATATATATATATATATATATATTCAATTACACTGAATGTAACAGCATATTTCATAACATTAATATAAGCATACATTAAATAATTAAGACTAACAGGTTTAATAAAATATAATGAGTATATGGTATAATATTCTGGGAAATGCTCTTCTCTAGACTTAATTTCTCTAACTAACGAGCTGTAGACACTTTTATGACTTGCTATATATATTAGTGTTGGGCAATGATTACAAATTATTTCCTGTGATTAACTGCACTGTTATGCACAAAATTCAGTAATGAGTTCAAGAGTAGTGCATTGTGCACTTTTTTCATTTAAAAGTAATGCTATATGAAAAATAACATTTGTTTTGCAAACACTTTAAACAAATAAGGTGCTTTTTTTACAGCAGTATTCCTTTTACATAGTAGTTAAAATATTTATTGTAAATTTCAACTTATAACATTAATGTAATCAAATTTAATTTAAAACCAAAGCTTTTTGCCACTGCCAGGGCATTAACATTTATAGGAAATATTTTATAGTTTGTTATAGAAAAGCAAGATATGCTCAGAGTCCAGAGCCTCGATCGTAACATTATAACAGGCACTTTCCAAGTAGAGACCTGCACTATCGTGGGACCTAACGCTACACAGTACGGCGCGGGACAACACTTGATAGGGTGGTGAGTGTGGGTGCGGGTGTGGGCAGGTAGAGACTCGTGTGTTTGATATGTGGGAGAATAAGGGTGTACTCACACTTGAAAATAATCATGCTCGGGCTCTGTTCAAGAGGGTAGGGTACACCCTAAGTGTAGTGTACTCACACTAGGCAATCTTAACCATGCCCGAGCGCGTTTGACCCCCAAAGCCCAGTTCGTTGGACTAGTGTGATTGCCCCAGTTCAGTTATATATAGATCAGTGAGTGTGAAGCCCTAACCGAACCTATGATACGTGCTGCATGATTGCATGGACATTTTTGAGCAGCAAGAGTAATAATCATTCCTTACATTTATATAGCACTTTTGCTAAGCACTCAAAGCGCTTTACATTGCCCGGGGGTATCTCCTCATCCACCACCAACGTGCAGCATCCACCTGGACGATGCGACAGCAGCCATAGTGCACCAGAACGCCCACCACAGACCAGCTTACTGCGATTCTCCGAAAATACACGGTTAATGTGTCCCGGCAATTGTTCCAGGATCGCTAGATTTTGCCCCTTGCCACACTTCCAGTGATTATCCTTAGCCTTTACTGATCAACATCCCACCCCTCCTGTGACGCCTGGTTTGTCTGTATGTGTATACAGAGCCAGTGAACAAATATATATACATTTGCTCTCTGTTTCACAAACAAATGAGATATTAAATAGATTGGATTTGTGACGGCGATGTCATGATACTCAATTCTTGATATAGCAAATGGAATAGGAAAATAAAGTCCAAAGAAAATAAGTTGGAACCAAGCTCTGTTCTTTATTCTCTTACTTTTAGTCTGTAAAGTGCTGGTATCTTGACCCGGTTTGACAGAAGTGCGGGGTGACGGCTCATACTAGTCACGATCCCTCTGGAAACTAAAGGAATATGCAATGATCTGCCATATGAACAGCAGAGAGGGACAGAAAGATACATGGAACTTATTTTATATTCTTATAGTGTTTCTCTGAACTATTTGTAAATGTATCACTATTCTTTGGTTTTCTGTTCTCCTGTTCTAGAGATCTGCACCAGCATTAAAATGAATTACAAACTCGAAACCCAGAGTCATACTGATGAAAACTGACCCAAACTTGACTTCAAACTTCAAACCTCCATTCTAGTTCTATTCAAGGTTGATAAATTATTCAATAACTCACTCATAACAAATCTATTTAGTTGAGCAAATGATTCACTGATTGCCATAATGATAGTTTAGTCCTTTTTTCGTTCCTAAATGAATCAGCATTTTTGAGTGAAACATTTAGTGAATGCTTCAAAACTTATTCTTGAGTCAATTGAAAATGTACTTTTTATACTCTGAAATACCGGGGTATAAAAAAAAGTATCTATAATACTGTACGTGCATACATATAGATACATTGTGTAGGGTGTAATTTTGGGAACAGAAAAAATAACTTTAATAAAATAGAATTAAAATATCTGAATTATATTAAATATTGCATTAAAATTATGTGTGTGTGTGTGTGTGTGTGTGTTAGTGCTGTCAAACAATTAATTGCGATTAAGCACTTCCAAAATAAATAAATAAATAAACTGCTCACATAGTATGTGTGTCTACTGTGTATATTTATTATGTATACATAAATACACACTCATGCATGCATATATTAAAAAAAAAAAAAATAATAATAATATATATATATATATATATATATATATATATATATATATATATATATATATATATATATATATATATATATATATATATATATATATATGTTTATATATTAAATATATTTCTATATAATATAAATTGTATTACTTTTTTATAATACTTTAATAATTTATATATAATCATATATCAGGTAATATATAATTTATTATAATTTTAATGATATTAAATTATTATATAAAAATGATTTGCAAATTATTTTATTTGTTTATTTATTTATTTATATTGTAAGCAAATTAGAACAACTGGATGTTCATTTAATATCGACTTTCCTCTGACTGTTTAATTTAACTTGAGCACAGGATATTTTTGTTTCGTTTTGTTGTTTGTGCAGCAGATGGTGGCTGTTCTACCACATTAGTAAATAAAAAGCTAAATTGTAAGAATAAAACGATAAATTGGGTGTAGAAAAGAATTCAGCTCGACACTCACCGAGTTGTTTGCGGTGTGTGATTCCTTCACCTCGACAGTCCCGTGGCGAATAGCAAAGGCTCCTGCCACAGCATGCTGGGAGCCATAATTATAATGTCTAAATTCAATGATCCCGCTCACAGTACCTTCTCCCCAATCCCATTTCCTGTATAATTTCAAGTTTGCTTTGTCAGTTTGCCAATAAGCGACATGTTTGGGCCGTTACCTCAGGAGCTTTTTTGAAAAGCTGTCGCCTGTGTTTTTCTTTGCTAGTTGTGTTCATTTCATTTTACACTTCAGAAGCTGTCAGCCTCAGTGCATGGTTGGGATGGAGGCATGGAGTAGCTATTGTTTCTGGTGTTGTAAGCTTGAATTTATTCACTTTGGTGTGTCCCCGCACCGAGATGTGACATTTCACCGCTGTGTTTTTAGACAGTTCATCCCTCATTGCCAAGTCTGGGGCCTAGAGAGGCAAAAAAATGTTTTGTGATCAGAATTAGGGCTTTCAGCTGAATTCAGATGCATTTGCTGAAGGGGCGAACAGTGCCTGTGGGGCAGAAAATTACTGGTGTTAAGGTTTAGTTGAGGTTAGGTCTTAGGGTTTGCTTCTGTGTAAATGCAGCACCAGAGCCACCTTACTCTTTGCCTTTGTCATGACGCTTAGTATCTTGTTTTAAACAGATGGTTTGACAGCATGGTTTTTGTGGTGCCTTTGCAGACATAAAATCTATCAAAATAATTTATGCAAAACAGTACTTCTAAATCACACACATCTGAATATCTGGTTTGATCTGTTTTGGAACAGTGTTGTAAATGCAACTTAACTACTGATTTCTAGTTGTATCCTCCTTTTGGAAGGCGAACAAAGTAGTTTCTCTTTCACAACGAAACACACCTCATCTCCTGCGGCAACAGCGAGAATAAGTTCATTCATTGTATAATTTATTTAACCTCTTGACGTTCAAAACCTGTATGACTTTCTATCTTTCATGGAATACAACAGAAAAATCCTGCAAAATGTCCCTATTTCAGTTAAATTTTATTAAAATAAGTTGAGAATAAGTTACTCTTTGTGCGAACATTTGGGCGTGTTATGCAAATCTTCCCACAGAGTGACGTAGACATGTGGGGGCATGTTAGAACGAGGCCTTTTATGTAAGAGTGGTTGACTCAACTTTTATAAAGAATAACTCTGTGGATTTGAGTCTTTAGTCTTTGAAACTTAACAGATCTTCTTTATGCACTAAGCTTGTAACACTCCAAAAAGGAAATAAAAATGTCATATGACCCCTTTAATGTATTCAGAAATGAAAAAAAAAATATATATATATATATATGTATATATATAATAATAATTCACTCATTATCTATATCCGGAATCTTTTGTAGTCATATGATTACTTTGTGTGAGGCAAAGATAAAAAGTTACAGTATTTGCAGAAAATCTTCCTTACACTCCATTTTCTATTTAAGTAAGTCACGTTTTGACATTTGTTGGAGATTTAGCAAATAATGGCTTAAGTATAGTCTTTTTCTCACACAAAAGCTTCAATAGACTTGGAATAAAGTGCACAAGTCAAATGGACTGCAGTCACTGTGTTTTTTGGAGTCTAACAGCCCCAATCCCCATTGTGTGGACATTCGGCTGGATTTTTTCTTTTGTGTTTGACTGGAGCCCACTGTGTTGTCTTTCAGTCTGCTGTGCTCTGTCCAGCTGTTTTTGAACACAGGAACATGTGTGAACATCCAAATATGCAGATTTATACTCGACATACAACCCAACAACAAGTCGATTATGAAAATAGTAAATAGTAAAAGTAAATGTTGTCAAGATGTTCAGTTTTGGAAAGAACTGCAAGTTGAAGAAGTGTAATTTGAGTTTAAATGCCTGCAGGAAGTTGTTAATGCAATGATTTTCTTCCAAACACATTTCAGTAATGGCTGCTATGCTTTCGCGTTCAATTATTGCTCGAATCTGGGTTCACATACGCTCATGTGTCCCAGTTGTACACACACAATTATATCGGACTGCGGTAAATTGCTGAACGTGGTAATAACTGGATTTCGACCAAGTTCTGGATCAGGATATGACAAGTGTTCAGCAGTTAATTAGACTGGAGAGTAGAGCTGGAGCTCGCTGCTCATTTTTTGGCCTCCTAAACCTTGACACGTAATGTAATATCAACACTGTTCTTCAGGGCTTTCTCTCCATGACCTAAAACTCTCCTGACAGTGTGGCTGACTTGTGATTCATCAGCTCTGTTCCAACACCTAGCCAAGGCATCGCAGGTTTGCTCCGTAAATGAAGGCTGTTGCAATCAGCCGGTAAATTATGCTGTTTTTAAGTTGCCTCATTTCAGAAAAATCGAAGGCAGCATTGCATCCTTTGCAAAAAAAAAAAAAAGCAGTGACAGAATGCTGTGCAACAAGGTAACTATAAAGTTTTTCGCAATAGATATAAATAATAAGAAACAGTAAGAGCAGTTTGCTGGAATGCTAATCCAAATCCATCCAGCAAAGTCAACATGGATTTTACAAATGCAGTTATTAATTCAATAATGAAAATTATGGATAAGATATCCCATTTCTTAACCTTATAAAGTCTGACATAGAAAATTATATATAAATAATACAGTACAAAATTAGTAAAAAAAAAAAATAATAATAAAAAAAATAAAAAACTTAAAATAAAAGAGTAAAAAATAAAAAGTGTTAGAAAAATATATGTAAAAAAAAAATATATATATATATATATATATATATATATATAAATATTTTATAATTATCAATATTTGTCATATTTGTTTTATTACAAATATACATGTTTTTATTATAACTATAAGTTAATAATATTATTATAATGAACAGTGATTATTGTATTCAGTTAAACATTATTATTATTATTATTATTATTAATGGCAAACAATTATATATATATATACAGCCCATTACTTTATCAAAGTAGCAAAGATTGTCTAGCAAAATATATATTTGACATTTTGGAAATTATATAAAAAAACTTTTTTTTTCTTCCTTGAAAGCATGGATAAACTACCATGAGGTGGTCTTTAGCATGCATTATTTTACCAGCCATCATTATTGGTCAGATATTCAGAAGTGTATCCATAAGCTAGTTTTGAACAAGGTTATTGGCATGCTTTATTATACATTATACACTGCTTTAAGTGTGAGTGCTAGTTGAATCTTGAGTGAAAGTTTCTACCCATGATGAGTATTTCAAATCAGTCTCCATTTCTGCTTTAGCTTCCTGCAGTATATAAGCAGCAGACAGCGAGGGAGCTCGTTATGTTTTGGAACAGACCTCACGCTTCATGTGGTGCGCACTGATGCTGTTTTGTCTTTCATTTCTAATTCTCTTTATCTATGCAGTTGGCAAAGCTTCAGCTGTAACTTTCTTCATTAACCTCATTACCAGCAGTGTCCATCAGTCATCTGTTTTGTTTGGCTAAAAGCTGTGAGCTGTTGCTTCTAAGATTTACCTCATGTGAAGCAGTCGATACTGCTGCTCTCTGTCAAGTGCGCACTAGATGAAAGTGCAGAGAAAGGAACTGCGCACTCGCATCGCCTCACGCAGATTGATGAACGCTCTTATTGATTGTGATGTTTCAGTGTTGCAAAGATATCATGTTTTACCCAGGTCTTGCTTGTGTTCACCAAAGACTTCATGAAAGAATTGTTATTTTTATGTTATGTTATTTTCTTAGAAATGCAAAGCTTGTTTTTTTGTTTTTTTTTAAGCCCCCCAAAAATGAAACTTCTGTCATCATTTTCACACCATCAGGTTGTTCGAAACCTACTGACTTGTGTTGCTTTGCATGTGCTAAATCAAAATCCACTCATGCAGCCCGTAAATAACCTTGAATATGTCTATTCTAAACCATGCATACTTAAAGTTCCTTCTCATTTCACTTTCAGATAAGTCTTTCCTTGAACTTTCCGTCTCTTCATCCCTGTCTATGAATAGAAGTTTTTATCCATTTGTTTCTGTTAATAAACTGCCTAGCGGTTAATTTTCAGCAGCGATTAGTTCCACTCAGGTTCAGGTCAAGCGTCGTCTAAAGTGGAGCACTATTTCTCTGGGGTTCAAGAGTTATGTGATGGAAGCTTCATAATGAAATGCTATTGTCATGGTGCCTGTCTCTTATTTGGAGCGGTGAAAGTAAGTCAACAGAGTCAAACTAAAGGCCTCAGCCTGTCAGCGCTGAAATATGTCTGTGCTGAAATGGCTTTTAGGGCCAATAGATCTGCACCTGAGTCCTTGATCTGGTTTAGACATGTTGTTACTAAATGTATATGTATCTATCTATCTGTCTGTCTGTCTGTCTGTCTGTCTATCTATCTATCTATCTATCTATCTATCTATCTATCTATCTATCTATCTATCTATCTGTCTGTCTGTCTGTCTGTCTGTCTGTCTGTCTGTCTGTCTGTCTATCTATCTATCTATCTATCTATCTATCTATATTACAATTTATACTAGCTATTTCTATCTTAAAACATTTGAAAAGTAATGTATCTCTGTGATCAAAGCTCTATTTTCAGCATCATTACTCCAGTCTTCAGTGTCACATGATCCTTCAGAAATCATTCTAATATGCAGATTTGCTGCTCAATAAACATTTCTGATTATAATCAATGTTGGAAATGTGTGCTGCTTCCAAAATAATAGCAGTTTTGGACATTATAAATGTTTTTACTGCCATTTTTGGTCAATTTAAGGCAACCTTGCTGATTAAAATGATAATTTATTTAAAACTTTTGGGTGTAAATACAACAAAAGTTTTTTTTTTTTTTTTTTTTTTTTTTTTTTATTGTGTGTGTTGTATATTACATTATTTCATATTATAAATATATTTTTGAGGCCAATAAGGACTACAAAGTTTGTCAGATTTAAAATGTTTTGGTATTTAAAATTATAGCAACTTCTTACCAATATATATATATATATATATATATATATATATATTTATTTATTTATTTATTTTTTTATTTTTTTATTTTTTTTTTCACTATAAACGTATTTCATTCAAAACTGTGAAATTATGCGTGAGCTATGACTGTCTGTCATTGATGCAGGAATAAAATGTGAACACTAACCACAGACCTTATTTTTCCTCTAATATGAAATTTAACACAGATTGACTGATGACATCAAAAGTGCTTGCACAGACTGGATGTTCAGTAATGTGATGCTAAAGACTACAAGTCCATGTCCTGATTCTGAAACCTAGTAAAACAAACAAGTCCGTCAATGAAGAAAGATGCTTTCTTGGTCCAGATGACGTAGTTATCAACTAGCAAGGCTAAGTGGGTCATGCTAAGCAGGTGAACTGTGACCCCTTGTACAAAACACACTCGCATTTTCAGGAAATGTAAAAACCACAATCATTTTGGAGGAGAAATAATAACAGGCTGTGTCGATATAATGCAGTAATCATAGCTCTGAGGATTCAGAAATCTCACAGGAGAGAAGAGGTCAAGAGGAACTCAACTGAAATTGTGCTTTAAAATAAGCCAACACTAACAGCTCAGAAAAGCAAACAAGGTAAAGAGAAAATCTGAAGAAAATAAAAACCAGAAGTTGCCCAATGAAGCCTGACGAGGGCAAAATCTTCTTAAACTAAGTCGTCACCTAGACGTGAACCAAAAAAAGTGTGATGTCAGGGCCGTAATAAACAGTGCTTTCAAATCAGACGTGCCAAAGAGCAGAGCAATGGAGTCGCAGAGCACACAGGAAGAGATCCCGGTGCTCCGACTTCTTCATTTCCTTTTTAGTGTGGCGGCTCGGCCCTGGAGGAGTAATTACTTTAAGGAAGCTAATAAAGAATAGATTAGGCTGCAACTTTGAAGAACTCATTTCAAATGGTGCATAAGAGTGAATAGGCAGTCTGAAGGCAATATGCGTATGCATTGGAGCCCGGGGAGAGAGACAAAGAGGGACATGGAAGGAGGAGGAGGAGGAAGAAAGAAGAATGTGGTGAATGGGTTCTGATTTGGAAACACTATAAAAGGTTAATTAGATTTGTTTTTTTGTTTTTGTTTTTTTTAATCCAGCCGAGATGTCTTTGAGCAGAGTAAACAATGGATTCATCATCCAAATGGATTAGCTAGCTTGCATGTGTGAGGCGAAGGAAGCCATTTGCACTTTTTGCTAATTGATTTGACTGTCGTTTTTTCTGTGCTCTGCTATAATACGTAGCAATCACTTAGTAAACAACAACGGTGGCCTCTAATAATGCCATCACGAAATAATGCCGTTCCTATGGTTAGGCATTATTACTTTAAATCAAAACAATGTATTTATTTATTCAGGAGCAGGGTCATAAATACCTCTTACTACTTGTTTTATCTGTAATTGAGAAATTGCAAATACAAATATTTGTGAAAAAAAAAAATTGAGATATAAACGAGAGAGATGTTTATATGATTATTTATTTTGAAATTGAATTGACATTGAATTTTTATTGACTGATTCATAGACATTTTTAGTGTTTGGAAGGGTGTGACTGGGGTCCAGCAATTTTTGTAGAAAATTTTTGTAGAAGTTTGGTGATGCACGAAAGAGAAAATATATGAAGCCAATAAACAAAACACACAAATTGTCATATTGCAGAAATTTTAAGAGATATATTGCAGGTTGGTTTATATTTAGATTGCTAGCTAGTGGGGTCGACAAACTGGACATATGTCTGCTGTTTTCTCAAGGATCTGTTTTCACTTTTTGGGGATGAATGAGGTTCAGAATGAGCATTGGAGGTTAATGTTGTTCAAACAGAGTATTTGAACTTCTATACCTAAACCTCAAAGGGTTAAATATAGCTCCTTAAAAGACAGAAGCGGGTCTTTTGGGAATTGCGTTAAAACATCAAACTAAAAATATCAAATCTCTTTAAATTAGTCTTTCAAACGCAATGAAGCATTCGATGCTGGTGTCTGTTTGAAAAAAAGCAGGGATTCTGGATTAATCTTTGAGCATTCTGCCTCACCCTCTGGCAAAAAGTAAATAAATCATGCGAAATTACAGACGCAGCGTGCATTCGGAAGGAATTGAGTGGAATTGAGAGTGACGCCCTGGATTTTTAAAGCCTCTCACCATTTCCTCCGGGTGCAGACGAGTCCCTAAAAGTCATACGAGCAAAATTCTCATTTTCCAAATGTTTTTTTCTGGATCTGTCTAGCTTTGTGTTTGGTGCCGCTCGCTCAAATTGCTGCACCGCTGCTGCTTTGTTCATTGCATTCAAAGCTGCCAAAACTCTGTCAACAGAGTGCCAAATAAAACTATGAAACAACCCACAATAGCTGAAACGGATCGGCAGGCCACCCACATGGGCTTTGTATTCATATTGCCTGAAGCTATTTTAGAACTAAAACGTTTTGGATATTTAGAGAGATAGACACTGACCGGTGTTGACATGCATTTTTCCATTAAGGTCCATATTCTGAGGATCACAGATGTGGTTACTATGAAATGTTGTAGTATTGAAAAGATCTGCATTAAACTTTTCCTTTTGTGATGGATGGATGGATGGACGGATTGATAGATAGTGAGGATGATTTTTAATTACTTTTAAATAATTATACTCCACAGCTACTGTAATGTACAATATTTATGTATGCATGGTAATACACATAAATATAATGACAAATAATACATTTATAATTAAATTAGTAATTATAGAAACTTAATTGTTTATGATTTCATCATAAACAATGATGAAAATGTTAATTGTTGTTGATTCAATGTCAAAGTCAACTGGCTGAAGAAAACCACGCTGAATAGAGCTGGGAAACAAGCTACAGACGATCTATATACAATAAATGACTGTGTGACATGCACAAAAGTATTCAGATTTCAAACCATATATATATAATTTGAAACACAAACTTGATTCAGCATTTAAGTTGCATTCAGATTAACATTTGGTTTGAAATCTGAATACTTTTGTGCATGTCACACAGTCATTTATTGTATATAGATCATCTGTAGCTTGTTTCCCAGCTCTATTCAGTGTGGGTTTTTTTCAGCCTGTTGACTTTGACATTGATTTTGTACTTCTGTGTTGACAACTATGTATAGATGAATATCACTATCTTGGCCTTTACCTTCTTGGAAAGACAGTCAGGTTCTGGGCTGAAATATTGAAGTAGCTGACACCTGGTGGAATTCATTATGCCATAGATCTTAACAACAGCCTCTGGACTGCTAACAGCAAAACAGGCCAACGGCATCAACAATCCACCCCCATATTTCAAAGCACAAAATTTAGTAAGACTGCTGAAAATGACTGCTGAGTGTTGCCTGCACATTAAACTTACCACCGTCATGCGAGAGTGCTGGTGGTTCAGTGCTAACTTATTCATATTTATATTTTCAAAATAAAATAACTAAACACTTTTTCTTCTTAAAAGACAGTTATTGACATGCCTATCAATTTTAGTCTTCATTTGCAACAACACTAATAGTTTTAATACTCTTAATACACTAATTTTCAGACATATCTGCTGGTGTTCAGGCTGTCCTTGTCTACAAACTCATCTGCGGGAGGCATGTGCGTCCCAACGCAGGAGGAAACGGGAAACGCAGGAACAGTGGTGACTGGAGCTCATTAATGAAAGCAATATGCCCGTGAAAGCGCATCAGAATTCTTGCATGATAAATGTGCTATATTTGTTTTTTATGAAGTGAAATTAACTAATCTTTTCATGGCAGAGAAAGTGTGTTGAGCATGCAGCAGCGGTGTTTCTTACTCATCACATCCTCCCAAACTCAAGATTGAGACTATTTGCAAGAAAAGTCGAGGAAATTGACTGTGGATCCTTCGCAGTCAAAATTAAGAGGATTAGTGACTTTATGCCTTGATGACACACAATCATTTTCAAACTGAAAGCTACAGCATGCGCTGTGAAAACTGTAAAGAATTTAGTTAATGAGTTACACATGCTATTGTCAGTAGTTCGACGAGTCAGAAGAAAGAAAGGAATTGCAAAAATAATCACCCTCAGCGCACGAAATTAAAGCATTTCATCTCACTATAAAGCATTAAAGCATTTGATAAAACTATAATAGACTTTTAGATATTAACAAGGGAAACACATATATTTACAATACCAACAGCTGGCATATTCCCCTGAGGACATTTTATTTGCGTAAAGGTTGCTCTGTCATAGCCGGAGAGACTTTATCGACCTCTCCGTTATGATTCATTGAAGTAGCAACTTTGCCTCAGATGTTTCTTCTAAACCGCTTCTAAAGGAAAAGCAACAAGGGACAACAGAATGGTTCATGTGAATTGTAATTCAGACTTTTATGAATTTAATGACATTTTGAGTTTGATTTTAAATTTTGGTAACAAAACTAGAACATCGTTTGAAAAATTGTGATCTCTTCTGATGTTACAGAGGAAACGTGAAATTATAGGGATTTTTTTTCTGGAGAAAAATCGGAAGAGCATTAACTACATAACAATGTAGATATGACTCACATATGCTACTTCAAAATAGAAATACTATATAATGCAAACCGTTTTTATAGGTAAGCAAACATCCAAAGATAAATGACTAGCAAATTAATCAACTTGCATTTATTTATACTTCACTTTATAACATACAAATTAATTGTTTCAAATTAGCTTCACAGTAATAAACAATAAAATAACATCAGTATTAATGTTGCAAAGTTATTCAGTTATGAAACTAATTAAATATCAGCTGCCAAGCAGCAGTGAAAAGACATTAGTGTCTTCATTCAACTCAATTTAGATCAATGTTGATTTAATTTAGTTCAATAACTGTGTGAATGTTGCAATGTTCATTATGAACTCAGTTCAACTGTAAAAGGAGCTCTACAGAATATAGTAGTGCTATTTTTCACCTCAGTTTAGTTCAGTTTTGATTCAGTTTAGTTCCAGAATAGTGCAAAATTAATTCAATGATTTAAAAAAAAGCTCAAATCAGCAATAAGCAGCTCTAGAGAAGACGGTCACTATTCAGCTCAAGTCGGTAAAATGTTGATTCAGTTCAGTTCAATGACTGTGTTGATGTTAAAGAGTTTATCCATTATCAAACAAATTTGACAGAGCCATAAAACAACTCTACAGAAGACAATAGTGTCATTATCCAGCTCAATTTAGTTCAAGTTTTGCTCTTATTCAATACTGTCAGTGCAGTCATATTAATAAATCTGCGGTTACTAGACTTTGAGCATGTAAAATTGTTTCACAGGCTGTAACGGTTGTGATATGACGTCACGCTGTGAACCATCTTTTTAAAAACTTAAATTCAACACATAATAAATTATAATACATCTGAAATGTAAGAAACATACAATCTACCCTACTATACTGTAGCCTTGCCGTTTTAAATGCGTGTTCTTTTGATTCAGATATAAGGTCATGTTGTAATTTAACAATAGTATCATGTGATGCAATTTCACCAAGATCGAACTCTAGAACAGAGCGAAACACAATTTTTTTTCCCAAGGGCATGCATTTCCGGTCTGACGCATTCACATGCATATGAATGGAAGTAAATGTTGTAAGATGTTTTTTTTTTTTTTTCATCTTTCTTTTGGGGTAAAAATAACGCATGAAGTCAATAAGTTATTCTATAAATAGTCATCATTATATGCTTTGATATAAAGACAAACAGTGTGAATTACAACATTTAAAGTCTTAGTGGTACACTTGTAGTAAAGAAAATTAAAAATTACATATAGATATTAGATTAGTTTATATGTCTTAGATTTATCAAATAAAGCCTTATTCATATTGAAAAGAGAAGTATCTTGTGTTTTGTGCTTACAAGTTAATGTCTTAAACTGCCGATCTTGTTATTGTGCTAATTGATAGTGTTTTCACTATAGTTTGGATATTAATATCCAGCGCAGATTTGATGTTAAACGGCTCGTTCAGTGAATCGCAGGGCATCTCAGTGATCAGCCGTGAAACAGGGATTCTGTTCAAATTCCCTTTAAAATCTTAAATGATTCCCTTTGAGCCAAATTGACCTGTTTCCCTTACAAAATGATGCTCTAAATAATAAATTGCCAGTAGGTGGTGGTAATGTCTTAATGGTTAAGCCATCGTGTAATTTATTCATTCATTAGATTTGTTCAAAAGGCCGATTCATTCAGGAGTGAAGTAAATGGTTCTTTACGAATGGTTCATTGAATCATTGGATTGTTCGACTTGATGTGGCTCATCACCATCGATCGGTGTGTGACATCAAAGTATCACAAGAGCTTAGAGAGCAGACGACTTGTGATTTTGAATCACTCTCGCGGTACTTTGATGTCATCGGTCTGTGCAGCACCACTTCAAAGCCAACACATATGCCAATGGTTCAACATGCAAAATGGTTCACCAAATTCATTCAAAACGTGGATTAAGAAATGAAATGGCGCTGTGGGTTGCTCAGAGATGAACAGTCCGGCTTTGCCTTTATGTTTTAGTTGGCAAAATTTTGCAATTTTAGACAACATTGTTTCTAAAATAACACAATATTAACTTCTTAATGAACTGTTGTATAAGAGTATCACATTTGCACTAATGTGATATTGTACTTAGCCTAATTCTCGTGTGATATTTTTTAACCATGTGATGTAAATATGATACACAATCTCAAATGTTTTGCCCCATATCTTGAATTTTAGGGATATTCACGCATTGTTTTTCTCCATAATTAATTAATCTAATTAAAGCATTAAATTACCAGCCCTAATATATATATATATATATATATATATATATATATATATATATATATATATATATATATATATATATATATATATATATATATAACATTGTTCAAAGTACAAAGCAGTTTATGATCATTTTACAGTTCACCTTCATCTGACTGCTACATTTTGCCCTTCTCTTATACTAGCATGATAATTAAACTCACTCATGACAATAACAAGTCATTATAACTCCCAGGTAATCTTATATAAAGCCACCATGTGATCCGTGTGTAAGAGCTCATATGTGTGTGAGTGTAAATGCCACACTGCCCAACCGACATGTCACACGGAGCAGTGCAGACGTGATTGGCAGGTGTGACATTTACCCTTATAATTTCATCCTCCCCTCTCCCATCCATCTATGTCCATGTCACACACACACACACACACACACACACCTCTGCTCACAGCTCACACTCTGCTCTCTGTGTCCATGCACCCTTCATGTATACAACATGACTAGTTATCCACACGTCAGATAATCAACATATTTTTTAAAACTCTGTCTGTGTGTGTTTCCCCATGTAAAAAAAAAACAAACAAACAACAAAAAACAAAAAAAACATAGTAGCCTATTTCCATTATATAATTAAAGTGCTTTATTTCTGTACAATTTTGTACTTGATTTTTTTAATGTTTCTTTAATACTTCTTAAGATAAACTTAATATCATCTAAGTGTACTCAACTAAGCTATTTTGGGACACTATGAATATGAACTAATATGCACTGTTTGTACTGTGTGTATTTATTATGTATATACTGTATAAACACACAAACAATATATTCTCCTTTTATATACATGCATGGGTGTGTATTATAGACATAAAACAAATATACACAGTACACATACACTGTGTGATCAAAAACTTTTATTTTGGATGCAATATATATATATATATATATATATAGTCATTTTAAAATTTAAATATGTCTTAAATATAATTAAAGAAAAAAAAGTACAAAATATTTTAGACACAATTTTAATGTTTTTCCCTTTATTTATATATATTTTTTCTTTGTTTCTTTTTTTCGCAAGGTTAATTCAAATTCATACTTTCATTAATTCTCTGCATGTGTCCAGTGTCATTGTACCAGATGACAAGAGATTTTCACAAATATGTGACATTGAAAGGTCTACTTCAAGTCAATTTCTCAATTGGACAGCTCCTCCAAGAAGAGCAGTCTGCAAACACAATTAAAACTGTTTAATTATCTACCTCAGTGCAGCTCGATTGAATTTGCATGAGCTGAATTGAGAAACAGGAGGATGTTTTCATACGGGGTCCCTTGATCAGATGACCACAGGTTAGAAAAAAAATGGAACAAAAGTGGACTTGAATATATTCATATGGAGCAATTTTGAACTGAATTATTGCAATACTAAAACATCTGCTGCATAATAAACTTTCTCAGAGAAAGGCTCTTTGGCAGTGCATGAAAGTGCTAAAGAAAAATCATGCTGCAATGTTGTGTTTTACATCCAGCAAGTTTGCAGATGACACTATAGCCCCTTTCACACTGCCATTCCGGCAAATACACGGGTAAAGTGTTCCGGCAATTGTTCCCGGGTCGCTAGATTTTGCACTTTCACACACAACCGGTAAAGATCCCGTAACAACAAGTGACATCAGCACGTGACGTGTAATGTACGAGTCGAAAACGTTAGGCACGTTACTTTGACTGAAGCATGCAAACGATCTCTGCGTCAGTGCGGAAAGTGAGGAACTAACTGATCTCTGCTTCATTACAGTTTGCACATATGTTTTCGTCGCGAATGTTGATCTTCCTTCAAAAAACCTTCAGGTCTTCAGGTATACGGGTGAACTTCTACCGGTGTGCGATCGAGAAGATCCTGACCAGTAGTATCACAGTCTGGTATGGGAACTGCTCAGTTGCTGACTGCAAGGCAGTGCAGAGGGTGGTGAAAACTGCCCAAGGGACACCACTTCCTGCTATTGAGGACATCCAGAGAAAACGTTGTCTACGTAGCTGTCTCGCAGCATTCTCAGGAACAGCTTTTTCCCTACAGCTGTCTCCTTACTGAATTTGTCCCATTGAATCCCCCGTATATCCTGTACTTACTGCTTATTGTACTTCTGGTTAGATGCTAACTGCATTTCGTTGCCTTGTACCTCACATGTGCGATGACAATAACGTTTAATCTAATCTAATCTAATAACTGGTTGTTTTTGGATCATGATTTATAACACTTTAACAAAGGCTTTTTTAAATGCCCTATTGGAAAATTAAAAGCAAAAATACTTCCATAACCATCTGGGCTTAAAAAGTGGGCATCAGTGTGCTCTATAAAGGGTCAGTTGGCCTATTAGTTCATATAGATGATGCAAAATGTGATCCCTTTTGTGTTCTGTCTTCTCTTTGCTCAGAAGCGTAATGGTTTCCAAAATATCCCAGTATGTAACTAAAGGCAGCCGCAGTACTTTTCCACTTGTGTTCCAGGCAGTAGAAGTTGAGTCCATATCTGGACTTGTGTGTGATATTCTGTCATAATGTCATGTAAATATGCACTCGTTCGATCCTGTTTGTGCTCCAGGGTCAAACCAAATGATTAAGTCCATGAAGTCGCCCATAGTCAGATTTATATGTTGATCAGCCAATCAGGCAGCTCTAGTGATGGATGTGGTGATGCTGCTCCCAGTGGAGTCCAATTACACCAAACATCCTGCAGCGCTGCCCCCAGTGAGGCCAGTTTGAGTCTGATAACACAGTTGGCCTACTTGATTGAGCATTTGGAGTCACTCTGCCCGATTCTACCCCCTCAGCACATTACAGTGTAGAAAAGTAGAAAAACCGCCTGCGTTTGCTCTAGCTGCTGTACTCACTGAAAGACCTGAGTCTGCCTGATCTGGCCTTTTTGGACGGCACAGCTGTTTTGTCTGTCCTGGTCAGGTCAGCAGTGTCCAGGTGCTGGCGTTACTTGCACCGAGATGTTCTCGCCCCAAAATTATGTGTGTCAGAGGTTCCCTGCTGTCCCAGATATCACCAGCTCATTTTGTCTCACAGATTTTTAGATGTTCTACAATCCACAGGTCCATGTAATTCTAGTCCATGTCCAAGGGAGCATGACTATAGTTACAAAATAGCAATTCTTCCAGTGATTTGATTAAATAAAGCAATAAGCCTCTCAAAGCCTCACTTTACAGATGTTTTACTATAGTAAACAGTTGCTGATAGGCACAAAGTGTAGTTGTTGGTGTAGCTGTTCCAGCAGCAATAATGTAAATACATCAATATTCAAATATTAATAATTAAAGATTGCGAAGAGAAAGGCGTCTCAAAACACGTGAACATCGAATTTGCTTATTTTTGCTCTTGTGCCGACAAATACATACAAAATATGTCAAAATATCCACCTTGGAAATTATGCTTGAAAAAAACAGGAAAAGCACCAGGTATAATTTTTGATATATATAGCAACACTGTAATAATGTGAGAAATGTTGAAGGTGTCTGAATAAATGTAGGTTTGATTGTATATTTCATTTTTACATTGAAGACTATCCAGTGCTATTTTACATTCAATTATTTGCTTTCTGTACCTTGACACCTACAAACTTGAAAAAAAAACTTAAACATTGGTGTGAAACAGGCGTAAGGTTGTTTGCACCTTGTGCAACGTGGAATTAGTTTACAGCTTTTTCAAGCACTTTGTGATGCATTTTGGAAACAGGAGATGAGCCCCTTTTCTAATGCACCACCTAGCTTGATAAACCCCTTCTCAAAGACTTACTGTTTGTCAATCTTATTTGGGTAACACACATCATCCGTCGGCAAAATTCGAATGAGCCATTTTATTCTAGATTAATCTAGATTAATTTCAAGATCACAGTGAGATTAATCTAGATAAAAAAAAAAACACTAATATATATATATTATTTATATTATTATTTTCTTTTTGGAGTGCCCTGGAGATGTTCTTGACTGGTTTAGTGAGCATTATCCCTGTAGGAGATTTTGATAACAGCAAGATGACATTGCATGTTTGTAGATAGCATGCGTCTTATCTACCATTAACACACAACAGTTGTTTCTTGCTTCAAGGATCCATGTTTTGCAACGTGTGACATATTTCTCTCCCTTGCTCTCTTTCTTCCTCGTTATCTGAGTCAGTGGAGAGAATCTACCATCTAGCCTGAGACACAAATCCTTCTTGTCTGTACATAAATCTGGAGTGTGTGTCTGTGCGCACTTACATACTCACATACCTTGTCATATAGAAAACGCAGGCCTTGTTTCTTTTCATGTGGAACGGCACTTTCTTTGTTGTGACAGGACCCTTTCTCAGTTTGCGCTCCTGTTTTGTATCAGACACTTTATCCAGACCCACAAGGCTATGCGCAAATGCGGAGTCCCACCGGTACTGACCAGTGACCAGCCACCAAAAAAAAGCACATTCGTGCTGTCAAAATCACAGATAGCCCACTGCTGCCTGTGGAACAGCAGTCAAAGTTGAGCAACCTCCTGCCTTCATTTCACAAACACACAATCATACATACAGAGACACTCCATTATACAGACATAAGGTCACAGTTCTCCCACACAACCTGAATAAATACATAAAATACAGTCACACCCAGACACTTTTTGTAATATTTTGGTTTAAACAACAAAATAACAAAAGTCCTATATAATAATAATAATAATAATAATAATAATAATAATAATAATAATAATAATAATAATAATAATAATTAAATAAACCATAAAATAAAATAAAATAAAATAAACCATAAAATTGAATCACAGACCTTTTTTTTTATTTTATTTAAAGAATGAAATAATAAATATAAATATTTATTTATTTATTTATTTATTTATTTATTTATTTATTTATTTATTTATTTATTTATTTATTTATACATTTTTATTTATAAATTATATTTATTTATTTTTAAGAATTTATTTCTAAGATATTTCTATGTATATATAAATGCATGCAAAAATAGCCAAAAAGCATGTCTAATCAGCTGGAACCTTATTTGCAGATTAAAATAGCTTTTTGTGAAATTATCCCTGACATTGCGCCAGCAACTCAACAAAACACAAGACAGTCTGAGCACTTACTCCCATGACATTTTTTGTCCCATTTCTTTCTCCCAACTTCCTAAGAGTGATTCCAAATCGGAAAATGTTGTTGTTTAAACTTGCTTCACTTTTTTAGCTGTGTGATACATTTCATCGGCACTCACAGACTGTGAAAATGAATGTTATTCTAAGGAAAATGAGTTACACAGTTGTTATTCCACATAGCTGTGAGTAGCTGACAGTATTTAGTGTGGCTTGTTGCGTCGTTGATTGATTTCTTTAACCTTTTCAGAAGCTCGTTACAAGCGGCGTCTAATCGCATTCACCCTCGTAGACTTGCTCACGATTGCAGTTCAGCATTCTAATCACATCTGCAGGCCATTGTTGATGACTCTCTTCAATCTGAGAATTACCTCAAAGCATCATTCATCATCATATTGTACAGTAGTTATGCTGATGGCACATCAACGCATGCTAGTATTCTGAGGGCATGATTATTATTTTTTAAATGATTAATTGCATGCAATTAATGAAAGGGAGAATATTTTAAAGGAAATATTAGTGTTGCATTTCTATTATTATTATTATTATTATTATTATTATTATTATTATTATTATTATTATTATTATTATTATTATTATTATTAGAATTGTTTGTACTTTTGTCATTTACTTTTAGTTTGATTCCCAGGTACTGCATGCTGGAAAACATGTATGCCACACTATACAGTTTCATTCAGAGTAGTCTATGTGCCATGATTACTTGCTAAAAGAGTCTTAAATTCTCATCTTTCTTCTCTGTCCTCCATCTGTTCATCCTTCCACTACTGCTTTTTTATTTTATTTTTTTATTTTTTTGCTTATGTTCATTTCTCATGGAGCTGTAAGGAGCTGCTGGATGTTTATCAGCCTCTTATCGTTTCTTGAAAAAAGTCTGGCTATGGTTCCCCGAAATTGGAGCTTTGTAGTGTGTTCAATTTTACAACAAGTGTCCAAGCAATCCTCCTGAGTATCATGCATGCTCTTATAAAACACCGGCCGATCTGGGTTCTCTCTGTTTTGCAGGAACAGGGCCGATAGGAGCTCTCTCACTCTGATAATTAGCGCTCGGCTCATCCTCTATACCACATTAGAGATGTGCCCCTGAGAGCAGCTAGTCCTTGTCACTCTCTCAGGGCATAGTGATGATAATTATCACTTGTCCCAGGCAGGGCAGCTCTTGTTAATGTAGCTGTGGTCTTCACTGGTGCAGTGCTAACTAGGCCTGGTCTGGTCTGCTCAGCCACCCAGCAAAATATAATTAGGATGAATTCTCAGACGAGTCAGAGACTTCCTGGTCTGTTGGTATGCATTTGGCTCATTTTATCTCAGTCTTTCCTCTTCCTTTGCAGCTTGTCAGTCCATCCATTGCTCTATATCAGGCGGCAATATTTCCTAAGATAATTAAATGTCATATGAATGAAAAATCCCAAGTGAACTATAAAATGATCCGATTTATTTTATTATTGCATGTTCCTGATCTAATTATAAATGGTTTATTTTTGCATGCAATTCCGGGGGGTGTTGGGTGGGGTGGGGGATGTAAAAGTGGCCCAGCTGACATCACTATTAAATAATGCTTAGCAGTAGCCAAATATTCACTAAGAAATCATTTTAGAAAAATATATTTTGTTTGGTTTAATTCTGGTATATGACGTCCTCTTTCTATGATGTCATCACTTCCCATGACATGTGCATTTTGTCATTGATTGAATCACTCAGCTTGAGTTTAAAAACTCAGATTTTTCTCCTAGAGAGCAATATTTTTTGTTAATCATGATAATCTTCACAAATAAGGCAGCTTTTATGGATTTTTAAATCAGTCACCAGAAGTAGAAAGCTAAATGTAGGCTATAAACGAACTACACCATAAATTGTTTCCAACAACTATTTAGATTTTTATTTCAAATACATCTTGCCTGGAAGTTTGAGCATTTGTGCTTTAATTTAACAAGATACCGAGTTTATCTGAACCTGAAATCAAAAGGCAGAGATATCGTTGCGTCTGATTGTGTCCGTATCATTACCTCTAATGAACATCTGGTCAAACCTTTAAGATTTGTGAAGTAATGTGGTCACATTAGCCACAATTTATTGGCATTAAAGCTCCATTTGTGTTTCAATAGTGTAAGATGTGTGACGAATAGTTCAAACCAAGTGGCTTTCTGTTAGTCATCGTGGTCAATAAAAGTGGCCAACTTGATTTCGATGTGAAATGTGTTCAGAGAAGTCTTTTTTTATCTTCAAGCGTAATTCCAAATTGTGCAGATTCCTATTGAAAGTATTATAATCGAATGTGAAAATTAGCTGAACAATGATAAATGTGATTGAGAAATGCAATGAATGGGACTTTTCTTCAGACCTTTTTCTGCTCTTTTCTGTTTAAATAGCGACGTCAGACTCTTACTGGTAGATGTTGTTGATTGTCATATGAGACAGCCAATCATTGGCTAAGACAGTGAGTTTCTGAAGTAACGTCTGTTGCCATTTACAAGCACATCCAAATTAGTCCTGAAGCTACAGACTCAGTGTGATGCTGGTCTGGTTGAAATGCTCTCTCATTTTCAAAGTAGCTTTCTTTATAAATCTTTTAGCCTCAGTCACCCTCAGATTCCTATTGATATTACTCTTTTCCGACCATAAAAATTATATGATCACACCTTTACAGTATGAACCATAACTCATGAAATGTCACGAGTGGCACTTCTTATTAGCTATGCACCTCTTTTATACTCATGATCCCAAGTGCATAGATTACTATTAAATTTACTCTCCTTCGACCCCCAAAATTGGTTGAACAGTGGTAAATGGGATTGCACTTTTACTGTAATATCAACAAGTCTTCTCATTTGCCATGTTGCATTTTAGTTTATAGATCTGATTCAATTAGCAATGTCAGACTCTTATTATTTTTGATTGTCATGCGAGGCAGCCAATCATTGACTAAGAAAGTGAAGCTCTCAAGAAACGACTGCTAAATCTGTGTTCGACTCCATTTACAAGCACATCCAGAGTCCTGAGGCTACAAACTCAATGTGATGTTTGTCTGGTCGAGATGCTCTCTCCACCATGTTAGGAGTGGGACCCCCATATTACAAGTCTATTGCTGTAGGCTGTTTGCATTGCTTTACGCAAGACTGGGTGATGCCATATTGTCATTATGCTCAGCGCTTCCAAGATGCACAAACACACCACATGTGCGTCATCGTACGTGGTCTGTATGCCGATCGCCACATCTGCAAGCGCTGTTTTATAACCCTATACCCTGCAGAGATGTCTCAATCACTTCTGCATGCGTCCTGGCTCATTCAGAACAGCTGGAGAGAGGTAAATTAGAACCGTGAGCTGTTTGATTTGGCATTCGAGAGATTAGGCTTGGAAGACGCACGGATCCCCTCCGCTGGGGTGTGATTCACTGTGGCAGGTATTTGCATGGTGATGATGCTCATCATTTAGCCCTGTTGGGTGATGGGTAATGCATCTCACTGGCATCCTGTTGGCAATCTCCAGCTCCTACTGTGGTCATCTGTTTGGCGTCAATTCAAACGGTTATGTGTTTGTTGCGTTTCAAGGTGGTCCCACCAGGCATGTTCATCACCTTGAGGAGAGCGTTTGGTGCCAGTTGTTCTCTGGTGGATTTCCAAGAACCCGCAGACAGGCTATTCTGCTCGAGTGTCTCTCCGAGCCCTGGACGCACAGCAAGCTGGACCATCCTAGAATCACAGAGACACAAAAGCAATGAAACAAGGTCCTCATGCATGCAACTCCATCCTGGATACAGTTCACAAACACAAGAAGAGCATTGGGTTGATGTCAAGAAGCTTGGTTTAATTACTTGATCAAAAATTATTAGACCAATCATGGTGTACTTGTGTCAGCAGCTTTTGTTAGCATTTATGTTTACCTGTAATGACAAATTTATATCTATTTTTATTCATTGTTTTGTCCCTCCAACACACTTCCGGCCACTCTTTTGTGAAATGAGTGTATGGGATGGTGCGAGTTGCTCGTAATTTATGGGCGACAAGCAGCAATGAGAAATGCATTATGCCATAATAGGCAATTTTTTTTTTTTTTTTAATGATACAATTTTTGTATTGCTTTTTTTATTCACAAAGCACTACAAAACTGTAAAGAATCTTCACTTAGGATGAACCACAGTGTAGGGGGCATCAAACACATTGAATACTAAGTAACATACAACATTTAATTGTCAGTTCATGTAAATGTTCATGATTTTTATTAATTAAAGTGTCCTAGAATGTTTTTTTTTTCTTTATCAAAGCTTCCATAAAAAATTTTGAACAGCAAAACTGTTTTCAAAGCATCAGATCAGCATATTAGAATCATTTCTGAAGGATAATGTGACACTGAAGACTGAAGTAATGCTGCTGATAATTCAACATGTAAAAGGACCCTATTTTGCTCTTTTAAAATGTCTTGAATTTGTTTTGGTGGTGTAATAGAACATTTTTTTTTTTTTTTACATAATTTACATTATTGCAATACTTTCTCTCCATCCTGGCACAAATGGCTTGATTAGTTCTGGGTTTGATGAAGGCTGCCTTCCGGAAAACGAAATGTGATGTGATTGGTTAGCTGTCCAAGTGTGTTGTAATTGGCGACCAGTTTAGACAGTGTTTCAATACTGCCCCATCCCTTGCCAAAGCAGCAAGTTGCTCTGTCTGCTCTGCTTTAGTTAAGGATGGCGTCAATATGACATTAGTTTGAGCCAGATTAAGACCCAGAGAATATTGAATAATATTGAACGTTGCACAGAATGTCGCAAAAAGAAACTTTGCACGCACGGTTATTGCAAGACATATTACAATGGTAACTTTATTGTTGTTGTTGTTTTTGGCTAAATCACCTTTTTTGCCAGCAGGAGATTGTTGTAGTCCTACAGATCAAGGTTTCCCTGGTAACCGCTGAACACACAGCAGTCTCCGCTCAAAAACTGCTTTATAAGACATTATATTAAAATGACGTCTATTTTTCTGAAGACAGTCAGTTTCCTTCAGAAATACACCCACACTCCATGTATGGGAAACACTGTAATCTCATAATTGTAAATTCTGCATAATCACAAAACCCGAAACACAAGCGCTGTAGTCCAAATGAGCTGTTCGTTGTAGTTCTTGAAAACGTATTTTTTGTTTAAATCAAATATCTCCCTTTGAAGTGGACTTTGAGATTTGCACATTTGAAGATATTTTTTTTATGCCCAAACATACACACTAAAGACTGGTTAAAATTTAACTTAATCTGAATTGCTTTCATAGATTGCAAACCACATGATGCATATACCGGGTGTCAGAAAATTACCTTTTGAACCAACCAAAATAATCTAACTCTGAATCTAAACTCTAGTTTAAACCCTGAGGGAGGTTGAAATGTCCATCTAATTTGGTCCGAGAATGTTCATTGCTCTTATTTAACTTTCCTTTTCTTAATCAAATGACCATTCAATTTAATCTTACTCAAGCTGGGTCAAAATGTCCTGTTGCTTTTAAGTTTCAATTAACGTAATTTTTAAGTTTTTAATTTGAGAAAGCCTTCTCTAAGAACTGTTGCAGACAGTCAATACCTCCATGGGAACCAAAGCAGTCATCAAAATCAAACAGTTCATTAAATTTCACAGCAATGTACTCTCTACCAATGAATTAATTGACACAGTCGACTTTTAAGCTAAGATGTAATTTAGCTCAAATAATAGCTAATGTGCTTCTGTAGTTCAACTGATGAACAGATATTAGCAGTGCCAAAGTCACCAACAAATACCAATGTACATGTTCTGTCAGATTTGGTTCTGAAACAATGCATTCTGAAACAATTTACCATCGTTTCACAAAAAAATTTAGGGCAGTATCTTTTCTACATTGATAATAGTAAGAAATGTTCCTTGAGCAACAAATCAGCATGTTAGAATGGTTTCTAAAGAATTATGTGTCATTAAAGGCTGGAGTACTGATGATGAAAATTAAGTTTTACATCACATGAATAAATTACATTTTAAAATATAATCAAATAGAAATGGCAACTTTTAAATTGTAATAATATTTCTCAATATTGCAGTTTTTACCCTATTCTTTATCAAATAAATGCAGCTTTGGTGGGAATTAAGAGTCGTCTTGCTTACACTCAAACATTTGAATTTAATGCATTTAAAGGCACAATATAAGTATGTTTTCGCCAATAGAGGTCACATTTTCAAAACAATATCAAAGGCAAATTTCGGTGACAAAGAAGTATGCTTCTGGATGAAGTAAGAATACATGTTTTATCACCTGTGCGTTTCGCAGCTATTCAAACAGCAAATACATTAAATTATACAGACACTGCAAGTAAGGAACATTTACAATGTCAAAAACATTATGACTTAATTCTAGCGTGAGTTTAAGCACTCTCAAAAAACTGCCCTTATAATCAGTAAAGCTGTATATACACAGTTTTATGAATGAATCTCTTGTACCATACGTACATCTGCACTTTTTTGTATATGATGAGAGAATTCTCGTCAAAGCTGAATTCACTCACCGAGCGTGCGCACAAAAACTTATCTGAACACCTCTGATTGGCCATTGCATTCATAAGCTCAGTGGACTCATGTGTGATTGGTTAAATGCACTACACTGTAGAAATGTGTAAAAATATCATGGTGCAGCATAGATAAGATTTTAATTGCTGTGGTCAACACATTTCATTTCATTTTCATTTTATTTGTGACAGCCGTAATGGATGTAGTTAAACTGTACAGCAGCATTTGTGTCCATGTGTTGCCATAGTTTCTACGAGCGAGAAATTGAGGATATGTGGATATAACCTCATTGATAGGCGACAATGACTACATATCTAATATGATTTCATGCATACGTTTTGTGTAAAGTTTAATCAACGCAAGTCACCTACCAATACAGATGTAAATTTACCCTTGTTAGCTTTGGATCTGTTCAATGTTTTCTTGTAAATATAATGCATGTGGGCTAGAAACTTCTGAGACAGGACATTGTGAATCTATTCGCCTCTGCCGAAAGAGAAACAGTTTATGATGTAAAAGCTAAAGCCATCACATATTCTTGGAAAAGTTATCATATTTGAGATCTGTCTGTGGTTCTATTTCTGAATTTGTGACAGCAGTCCCTTAAAGGGATATTTCACCCAAAAATGAAAATAAGCCCATTATTTACTCAATTATTAATAATTAGCCATTCTAGGCGACTTCTTTCTTTCAGAGGAATCCAATCTGAGTTATATTAAAAATTGTCTTTGATCTTCCAAGCTGTTTAATGGCAATCAGTTGGTGTTGCAGTCCAAAAGAAGTGAAATAAAGCAGATCCATAATAAAAAGTGCCTCACATGGCTCCAGGGGGTGAACAACGGTGTCCTGTAGGGAATCAATGCATTTTTGTAAGAAACATTATCAATATTCAAAACAAAATAATCACTTTAATCTAGCCTGCGCCAAAAGATGTACACGGAAATATTAAATTAAATTAAATTAAAAAGTAAATATTTTTTTTTTATATTGGTGGTTGGGGGGGTGGGGGTTGACTAGACATAGTTTTAAAAAAAAATATTTGCAGGAATCAAATTGTTCATGATATCTTCTTCAGATTTGAAATAGAAACTCATGAGATATGTGACTTTCAACCCATTACTTTTCTAGATTGCTCCAGGACTGATTTCAAGTATATATATATATATATATATATATATATATATATATATATATATATATAAATAATTTCAGCATGGTAAAAAAATAAATAAAAATCAAGACACTTCAGTGTCTAGAACTTTAAATAGTTTTGAGCATTATCAAATCTGTTTGATACAAAGTAAAGCCCAAAGGATCTTCTTTCCAAAGACACAAAAATGATGTGTGTAACACACTGAAGTAAGGAACTGTTACAATTTTAAGTTAGTTGGGGCACTTTCAGCTGTGAGTCCCATAATGGGGGTGCTGGCTAACAGGTTAACAGGCTCCCCTATAAGATGCTGGCCATTAATGTGTAATGTGTCTGAGTTATGTTTGAAGCATGTCACTATAAGCTTCAGAGTGATGATTTCTGCTACTCATTAATCAGCCGAATCTAGCACAGTACCAGTAATTGTCCCAAAGTGTGCCCGGTGCTGTGAGTGAGTGCAAATACATAGTGGAATGGTTAGCTGAGATGGATATAGTGGAATACCCTAATACTGTGTGTGTGTGTGTTTTCTTGTGTGCTCTTGACATGGGTATGACACCGGTATTACAAGGAGAGGTTGACTTATGAGGACATAACCCATGTCCCCATTTTTCAAAACGCTTATAAATCATACAGAATGAGTAAAAATGCACAAAGTTTCCTGTGAGGGTTAGGGTAAAGGGACATAGAATATACAGTTTGTACAGTATAAAAACCATTACGCCTATGGGATGAACCCATTTTTCACAAAAACAAACGTGTTTGTGTGTGTGTGTGTGTGTGTGTGTGTGTCTCTCTCTCTCTCTCGTTAAAGTTCAAGTTGCTTTATTGACATGGCATTTGTGTTACAGTATTGCCAAAGCACTTTAGATGTGTAAAGAAAAGAATATGAGTTCACCATCAAAGTATAAAAGGGGACACTTTTTTATATAAATGAGAGAAAATGAATAAATACAATAAAATAAAAATATATAGTGTAGTTTCACTGAGTCATCCGGGGGGGGGGATGAACAATTCAACTCAAATTGTGGAAAGAATAATTGCCTATAGTGGTTTATTTTGGGCATTCAAGAAGAAAGTGTTTCTCATCCTCTTTTAGATTTAAGTCACAGTGTTTGCAAAGTCACTGTTCTCTGGTATCCAGGATTTGTTATGTCTTCCTTTCTCTTTCTCTCTATTTCTCTAAGTCAAAACTCTCCCTCTCTCTCTCTCTCTCTCTCTCTCTCTGTCTGTCTCTATACTGTGTGTGTGTGTGTGTACACACACGCACAGTATATATGGTATAAAGAGTTGCATGGACCACTTTTTCATGTGTTTTCATCTGTTTTGAGGCATTAAAAGCTTTGGTTCACCATTAATTGTAAATGTATAAACAATAATAATCAGTACATTATTAACATTTATCTGTTTATACTGTATATTTTTTCTATAAATATAGATATATATCACACTTTATTATAAATCAATCTTTGATATGAAACATGTATCAGTCTTTATATGTCTTATTTTAAATAACATTCTGAAATATTTTTATTAGTCAGGCACAATTTCTGCAGTTTTTTTTTTTTTTTTTTTAAGTTTCTGGAATTTTGTGAATGGTGAGCAAGCAGGCATTGAGCTGCAGGCCAAGCGGGGCTTGAAAACAGTGTAAAATTAGGCATGACCGAACTAGTTATTTGAATTATTTCTTTAGTACTGCATCTGCCAAAGCCTTGGTGGACAGCTCCCACTCATAAACCAATAATTTCTGCTGGGTATCAGCATTTGAGCTGTGTGATTCAGCCCAAGTAAGCAAAAAAAGCTCTGCAGTTGTGTACTTTTTATCATCAACTTTGATATGTATCTGTCTATCTCACACACACACTTTCTCTTTATTCCCTGGTCTCTTGTTCACCCTCACCAGGCACAAACACACACACTGTTTTGAGAGTTTTATTGTTTAAATTTGCCCATGACCTTAAGGAAACTGAAAGAGTAGCTTCCTGTCACTCAAATATAAGCAACAAGTAATAAAGCAACAAAAAAAAAAGAATGGGAGAGAATGCTTCACACCGCCGGCGAGTCCATCCTCCATGGGATGAATGACCTTCTGTCCCTGTACATCACTTAGGTCATCACTCACAACCAAACAGCTCTCTGCCATTGGCTGAACTACAAACTCTGATAGGTGTCAGGAGGTGAAGACAAAGTGCTCTTAATGAAAGTGTGCAGGAATGGGATGTATTTATTGATCGTGTGATAGCCTAGTGGTTAAAGATCAGACCTGGTAACTGAAAGTCATCCATGAACTATCAATTATTACCGACCTGTGTAGAAAAGTTCACTGAGAGACTGTCTGTGTAAATAGATTTCACTAGTTCACGCTTACATATAATAAGCTGAGGTATGGTATGCGTATTGGGCGTACTGTCCGGGGAAGGGCTCCGAGCTCCCGAACCTAGAGTACCCCCCCTTCCCCGTCTATTTATAGAGTGAACTCAAAGTGAGGAGATGGGGTGGAGGAGGGATGCTGATAAAACATCAATGGATAGAGGTAAGTAAGCAATATTTATACTATGGGATTGATTACTTGATTATGGTCCACATGTGTCAATTGTGCTAAGTATCTGACTCGCTCCTCCCGAATCTTGTTAATAAAAACATCATATATTTCCCAAAAATATTTTAGAACAATTACAAGCATATATATATACAGTATATATATATATATTAAGAGCTGTGACAAGGCAAACTTGAAATATAGTGACGTACTGTATAGTAGGGGTGTAACGGTTCACAAAATTCACGGTTCGGTTCAATACGATACACTGATGTCACGGTTCGGTTCGGTTCGGTTCGATACGTTTTAGATACAGCAAAATGTAAAAACATCTCAACTTTTCAGAATGCCGCAAGCGCACCGCGGGTCATGTGACAAGAACTAACCAATCAGCTTCATCCTTTCCCGTAACAAGGTTGAGAGCTCAGCCAAGATGAAGGATCAGCTGATCATAGTTGTATATGGATTGCAATTTTGAAATAAATTTAGTAGCAGAGCTACTGCAAGCGATTTTTAGAGCTGCAAATCCATTTATCCTTCGCTGAAATTTCCGCCTCTCATGGAGAGAGCACGTCATTGTTGCTTAGCAAAGACAGACGCCTCATGAAGGGCTGAAGGCTCCTCAGACGCCTCATGACGCGCTGAAGGCTCGTTGCAAAATGTCGAATGCCTTTAACAGACCAGAAATATAAGATCCTAAAATAACCAACAGGTCTGGTGTTTGGGTTGGATGCCCTGTAAGCTATAGTTTCTAAATGCTGCAGGGATAGTTTGCTGCGTGCATGTTTCTCCTTTTTTTCGTCTTTTCCCAGATAGTACTGACGCATATATCCCAGATATTCCCGCTGGTGTTTTTTTTTTTTTTTTTTTGTAATCCCGCTGGTGTACCCTGTCATGTTGCAGATGCGACATACCGTTGTTTATTTATCCACCACTCTCTTGCCATCACCATTATAGCTTAAAGGGAATCCAAAGTGCACCCAAACACCAGACCTGTTGGTTATTGGAGGATCTTCTCATTTCTAGTCTGTTAAACGCATTGGCTATTTTGCAACGAGCCTTCAGCGTGTACTGAGTGAGCGAGCGCCTGCTGAGTAGCCTAACATAAACATATAAGATGGTGTTTTTTTCTTCTTCGGGAGTGTCAGGGGCGTCAGAAAGCGTCGTACCGAACGGTTCAATACGAATACGCGTATCGTTACACCCCTACTGTATAGCCATATGGACTTATTTATTTATTCAATTATTTATTATTTATTTATTAACTTAACTGTCTCTATTATAATGAACACATTGTATACTATGCAATATATGCTGTCTTCCACTGAAGGAAGAAAATCGTACAGATTTTGAATGACAAAGATTCCATGTACTCAATTTGTGCATCATTAAAGCTGCGTAATGAAGTTCATTAGCTGCTGTCAGGTGACAAATAAAGACTTTATTGCCAGTTTGTTAACATCCTTGGATCAGAGGTTGTTACTCTATAAAGGAGTTTCTCGTCATGTTGTTGTAAAAGTGGCACCTGAGTCAGTCTTGAATGTTCCTCTTTAAGGTCAAAGTCCAGGTCGAGGTCATATTGAAGACTTAAATTGCTGCTGAGGTTGATTGGCTCTGACAGGCTTTTCCCGTGAGTACTACTTACCTCAATATTGCAGCCACGTGGGTTTATTTTGGTGCCGTTCGTGACCCTGTGATATCAAACATGTGGGTGCCGAATCTGTGCTGAGGATAGAGGCTCTCTACCAGCTAAATCAAGCTAAAATTTTAAGGCTTCCCTTGTCGATTGTTTTGTATTGTTTAGTTTTTTTTTTTTTTATTTGAGCTAGAACATGCTGTATTATATCCCTAAAAAGAAGCAGATATATCTGTCCGACTGTCTGAAATGATGTTCTGAGTACTAGACGCATCATGCACAGAATTGCATTAAAACCACAATCACACAGTGTGAGTGTTGATTTATTTAGATTCTCAGCTGCATATCTAGGACATGTTCCATAAATGAGGATCTGGATGCATGTTCCAGCTTGTTCCCTGCTGCGCACGACCTCATCTCATCCATATTTTGCCACACATCTGGAACTGTGCACAAGGGTTAGGGGATGGAAGATATTGAAATGCAAAATGCAAGGTTGGTATCTTTATGAGAGCAGATGAGATCAGAGTCAAATGAGGGCACACGAGTGAATGAGGTGTATTGATTAGAACTGACTGTCACATGTCTGTTGTATCTATCATGAAGGATCTTGTTAGGGTAGATATTGAGTTTTATACTGTTAAACAAATCAAGACAAACTGACACAGGCTTTTAACGTTTAGAGAAATTAAACTCCCTTAAAATACACTATGAAATTTGTTTAAAATACACTTTAAAATTGAGTATAGTTGATCCAAATCATACATCATGAAGATAATATTTATTTCCATTTCAACTCAAATCAACAATTGTGCTGAGGGGGTATGACATTTTAAATATTTATGCAATAATGACTGCTTTGTTTGAGGCCATTTACACAATAGCTGTGACCATGGACCACAAAAGTCTTAAGTCTCTGGGGTATATTCGTAGCAATACCCGAAAAAACATTGTAAGAATCAAAATTATCGATTTTTTCGTTTATGCCAAAAATCATTAGAATATTAACTGAAGATCATGTTCCATGAATATATTTTGTAAATTTTCTATTAATATATCATTTTTTTTTTTAATTAATTTTTTTTTTTTTTTTTTTTTTAGTGTTTTGTTGTGTAGTAATTTGGATTGCTTAGAACTTAATTTGGACAACTTTAAAGGTGATTTTTTTTTTTTTTTTTATTATTATTATTTTTTTTGCACCCTCAGATTCCAGATTTTCAAATAGTTGTATCTCGGCCAAATATTGTCCTATCCTAAAACCTAAATCCTGTCCTGATCTATCTTAAACCACACATCAATGAAAAGCTTATTTATTCAGCTTTCAGATGATGTATAAATCTCAATTTAAAAAAAATAATAATAATAAAAACGACTGTGTTTTACATACACACGTGAAATAATATTAAACTTTTTTTCCCCATACTTTGCATGATTTATAATCATCTGAAATTTTGTCAAAACAAAAATATTCTTAGATGTGATAGCTGATATTTTTGTTGGTTGTGGTGGTCATTAAAAAAATGTATTTTGATTTAAATATGTATTTATTTATGTATGTATTTATTTAGATTGAAAATGTTTTTTTGTTTGTTTGTTTTTTCAGTTAATATCACAATGGTATATAGTTTTTCTCATTCTTAATTTTAACCATAATATTAAAAATAAATAAATAAATAATTCATATTTTAAGACTGAAAGTGTGGGTCTGGAATAAAGATATAACAATAAAAATCAAACATTTAGAAAATGGTATTTGAAAATGAAAAAAATAAAAAACAAAATAAACGTAATTGTTTTGTTTAAAAAAAAAAAAAAGTTTTAATGTAACCTTAATAAAAAATTATTTTGTTGAAGGAACATACTTCTTGAAGCAAATTGAGTTAACCAGGTAACCCAATGGATTTATAGTCCTAAACAGGGCTTGAAGTCTGGGTCTCCAGTCTCCTGAACAAATGTTTTTCTCTTTCTCTAAATTACTTTATTAACTAATCATGTCCTTCCCTCGCTGTTATTGGGTTCATTATATGTGTCTGGTAAGACAGAGCTGTAATTTCACAGCTGAGAGAACGAGGTTACAGAAGCTCCTGTCATTAGTTCAATACAATATGTGAAGCATGACTCTCCTCACTGTGTGTTTTGGTCTGGACATTTAACAACAACAAGACTCAGAAGAGTAGTTTTCAGGTGTCTCATTTCAGGATCTGAATTTCCTATTCAAACAAGCTAAAACATTTCACAATCCTAATAGAAATGGATCACAAATTGCCTTGTGTCATCCTGTAAGCCAATACGTATTGGCTGTGTCCTGTATTAAGAAATTGGCCTGTTTCTTCTTAACTCCATGTCCAATCGTCATGCAACTTACTATGCATTAACGCAAATACATTTAAAAGAGATGCACCAAATGTTATGGAATTGTCTCAAAACGGGGCACTATAACTAAACCATCCTGAGCCATTTGACTAAGGAAGTTAAAATTCCCTTGTGCTGGAAAAAAACCTTGGCCATCTTGTCTCTATTTTTTTTTTTTTTTTTTTTTTTTTGGGTGTCTGACTATATTTATCACCTTTTGTCTTTCTTATGTTATAGCAATCTGGAGGAATTGTTGATGCACTGTCTTTCTCGCTTTGATCTGTGGGCCAATTTACAGCTGTCTGATTGAATGTCGCTTTCATGTTTCTCAATGTATATATTTTTTATTTCCAAACGACAGGCAATCAAATCACTCTTGCCATCAGGTTGTCCTTTCTTTACAAGCCAGAACAGAGCCCAGCAGAAGGACAGATGGACAGGCACATAAACATGCTCTGATTTTTGCGAGACGAGCAAGTTAATATATAAAAGAGCGGACACAAAACAAACCGCAAAGAACTCAAGGATTCCTGATAGCAAATGCCAGGCATGTCAGTCAGGTATTTGTTACCCAGCTCGTGCAACATTTATCTAAAAATACAAGATTTAGCCCAGTAAAGTGTGGATTCATATCTTATTTTTTTTTATGTTGGTGGTGTTGTTTTTCAATCTAGTTTACATAATGGTCTTGCTGGAGGAGAGAAAAAAAATCAGTAGACATGAATGACAAAAACACTTTAGGGGCAGAGATCGAGAATTTTCAGCTGATTTGCACACTCTGAAAAGCATTTGTATTCAGCTGGAAAAGACATCTTGACTTGTCATAAATATTAAACACTCTCAGTTGGCGACTGCTGATAGATTCTCCCGCTCATCATTACCTGTATTGCATAAACCTCACTCAGCCAAACAATTTGAATTATAAGTATGATGAGGCTGAATAGACCATCTAATTGGACTACTTTGGAGCCAAATCCAGCTCTTAACGTGGGATTCTGAGAGTATCTGCATAAATTAAAGATAAGCTCTGGACACAGACCCTTATCTACTTAATTCTGAGGGATAACCTGAATTTATAATTCTTCCGACTCCGGGGCCAATAAGTTGAGCGAGCGAGACTGTTGATGATGCCGAGAGAGAGAGAGAGCAAGTTTTAATCTCACGGCTCCTTGGCCAGAGGTAGAGAGGTCAGCACAACCAGTGTTTTCTTGGGGTGCACTACAATGCCAGACATGAAATAGATGTGAAAGTGCAAAGAGAGACATGAAAAGTTAGGATGGGTCGGAGCTGTTGTGCTGACATCAGGTTTTGGTTGAATAAATGCACTTTGTTTCTTTATTACACAATTGTATCCATCAGGATTTAATTGGATGCTGTAAAGTACATTTAAAAAATACTCTATATGAAGGCTGTGTAGTATTCAAAGTACTGGTAAAATATCACATCCATAGCTTTGATGTTACAAATTACGGGTTTCACCAAAAGCTATTTAACACTCACTGCAAAGCAGCAACCCTGTGAGACAAATGTACAGCTAGAGGAAAGAAAAATAAAACACTTTGGAAAAGACAATCTATTATCTGTTATATATCGATTAATAAAGATGATTGTATTATTTTGTATATATGAGTGTGTGGCACTTTAAATAGATTTTAGACCTTTTTCCAGGTTGAAATCACCATTGATTTCCAAAAAAAATAAAAAAAATTGTATGTGTGTATTTGTTTTGTGAGCATACAAAAGCATTGTGAATTGCAGTGAGCATTTGTGAGAGAAACTGTGAACATAAAAATGTGTTGCACACGTATTGTAGTTAAACATAAGCAGGTCTAATTTAAAATCTTAAAGCTGTTATTTTACAGATATCAGGCTGAAATCACCAGTGAGAACACCCTCAAAAGTCATTAAACATTCAAACGTGTAATCACACAAATGTTTCCTTTTTTCACCTACAAATTTTAATGCAAGGTACAAATGCAAACAGCTCTGTGTTTATTTATGCATTAAGTTAAAGAAATAAAACTGACTGTGTATTTGTTTCATAAGCATTATTTTTTGTTGCTTGCATTTGTGAATTTCATTGAGAATATGTGAGAAAAACTTTTAGGCTAAATGTTCATTTTTGAGATGCAGACAGATATAAGTGTGTTGCACAAGGTGGAGTTTAATGTTAGCATGTCTAATTGAATATCTAAAGAGTAAAGCTTTAATTTCTCGATTTTAAAGTTTTTTAAGGTTTAGGTTGTTTTCAAATATAATAGACTGTTTTTTTTTTTTTTTTTAAGAGAGAAAGAGAGAGAGAGAGAGAGAGAGAGAGAGCTACATTATAAGCTCTTTGTGTATGCATTTCTGAATTGCTGTGAGTATTTTGTGAGAAAAACTTAAATCTGTTCACACGATGTGACTTATTAGTTTGTAAAACACAAATTGTTATGGAGATATAAATGTGTTGCCCAAGGTGGAGTGTATTATTAGCCTGTCTAATTTAAAATCTTAAGAGTAAAGCTGTTGATTTATAGATTTTATGGCTTTTTTTCAGATTGAAATCACCAGTGAGAAACAGTCTCAAAAGTCATAAAAATGGCAAATGTGCATTCACATGTATCTTCTGTTTTCCTCCTTTTACACATACATCTTCAATGCAGAGTACAATGCAAACAGATCTGTGTTTATTTGTGCATTTCATTACAGAAATAAAATGGCCTGTTTGTATTTGTTTTGTGAGCATACAAAATGGTGTAGGCTATAATATATTTCAGCATTTTGTTGCATGCATTTGTGAATTGTAGCGAGCATTTGTGAGAGAAACTGTTAAATCCATTAATGCAAAATAAAACAGAGCACAGAAAGTAGTTTTATTCTCTCCCCTCGCCACAGTGTACCTTAACTACTTTTTGTGCATTTTCTAAAACAGTGGTATGAACTGACCTTTTTTGAAATGAGGGGTTTCATAACACTTTAAGAGAGAGAATTAACGTTGCCCATAAATATGGTGCCGTGACCCTGACATCTCATCTGCATTGCATGAAAACAGACGCACAGAAAAAGCACATTAAGACCGATATAAAGGCCTGTAATAGGAAAAGAAAGTGAGTAGAGCCACATAAGACTGTTAAAACATTAACAACCCCCTGGAATCAAAGTCACCTTAGTAAAAGTGTTCTAGTCTGGCTGGGCTACATCAGGGGAATGCATAAACATGCAGGAGGACAGAGAGAGAGATGGAGATGGAGAGAGACTGAGTATTTATTGCGAAAATAAATCATTTTAACTCTTAGGCCACCCACTGCCTGAGTCTGTGGGTAATGAGTCCTGAGCCATGAGTGAGAAAGAGAGCGATCCAGCGGCTAATTCCCTATTTAAAGCCGAGGCTTGGTGCCGTGTGAAGTGGAGCTCTAATGAAGGTGGATTGTGAAGGGGTTTGTCTCGGTTCAGACTGGAGTGAAAAATGCTTCTTTGTTTGTGTGACCATCGAGAGCAGGGAATCTGTTGGCAAAACAATTGGTGTCGCGTCTGAATGCTTGATGTGTCTGGATGAATTTCACATAACCTGTTTATATTTACACTGTATATTTCATTGGAAATCAGAATACAAAATAAGTTATGGAAATTATTTTCCTAAAATATGAGTTAAATTTCACCTCCAAATGATTAGTTTAACCCAGTAAAAAACAAACAAACAATTAATGTATGTGAAAAAGAAAACCTTAAAGATTTTTTATGTCATGCTAATATTTGTTGTACATTTGTAGTTGTATGAATTTGTTGGTTTTAAGCTAATTTCTGGCATTAACTAATTTCAACGCAATCTCAAATAAATAAGAATGCACACGCCATGCTGTTATTTGCTGTACAGTGTTTAATTTATGGCAGAAAAACTATGTTTAGCATTTTTGTATTTAGATATTTTACCTCTTGGATGAAAATGTACTTTAAAGTAATACAAATCATGAAAATAATGGCACAATGAAAAAAAAAAACTTCAGTTTTCAGTCTTCAGTTTCTAAACTGATTGAATTAAATGTGAATTTGTGATGCAAGAAGACTCTTTTTTTTTTTTTTTTTTTTGCCTGTTTTTCATTTATGACTTTTTGTCTCTTTGTGTCAATACTGCTAATATGCCAGTTACATTAAGGAAATGGCATTCAAAATGTGCTTAAAATTATGGGCGACATTCTGTTGTCGATATGTACTGTATTTCTCTGTCCTTCTGGCACTTGATAACATCTCACGAGAACTGAGGCTTTACTGGATCCTCAGAAACGAGGTTAAAAGCCTCAGTGAGCCGTGACCCTGTTTCTCTGTGCAGCCAGAACCAAGCGAGTGTTTCTGCTGAGCTCAGAGCCGCAGTACTCCAGGAGAGTGGTGAACACATCAGGGAATAGTGGATGGCTTGTGTAGCTGACAATTTCTCGAAGGAAACCTTTGAAGTCTCTCATTTGTATGTCAAAGAGCACAGCGCTCGATTGTTTCTAGTTTTGGGAATGCCTTCTCCTCCTTCTGACTTTAGAAATTGTTTCTGATTTCCAACATAAATTATTTAAAGGGTCGACAAGATTGACTTTTTTGTTCTCGCATGTTACCAGGCCCGCTGAGCGTTTTTGTCTTCACTGTCTTGTTAACGTCAACTTTTTACTTTCTGTAAAGTTTGTGTACCGTGCTTTGTATCTCTATTACATAGACTGTACTTTAATAAGTAATATAGGGTTTTGAAAAGAAACTCATCATGCATCTACTGATGACCTATATTAATTGGTGTAAGAATAGAGCACGACAGGCGCAGAAGTAAAATTGCCATTAATTTTCTCCATTGGGACAATAATTTATAGCGATAACTTAACGATAAAAAGATAGACCTACTCTCTGAGGTTGTTAATCGATGGTATATGCTTTTGTTGCCATCAGTTCACATCATTTGAACTTATGTTTTATGTTTAACAGTGGAATCTTTGGTGAAAAACTACATTACCCATGATGCTATGCATAAAATTCTACCAATCGGAGAGTTGCAGTGAGCAGAGCTCCGCCCACTCCCATGAAGCTCCCTGCACTCTCAAAACACTTTATATATACTGTATGTTGTATATATTTTTTGTGGTAAAGTTAAATTACATAGTATACAATCAACAACTTTAAATTTGATAGTTTTATATTTCTCCATTGTTTTTAAATCATGTTTTTTTTTTCGCTTCAATTAGGTATTTCCCTCATACAAGCCTTTAATACACAATCTTGCATCTAACTTTTGTGTGATTTTTAAATATTTGTTTTGGTTTCAGATTAAAGTTTGTAATGTTCTGATACACTTCGTTGCTTCATAGCTTATAGCACACACACACACACAAATACTTTTTTTTTTTTTTTAAATCCCTATGGACAATATATATATATATATATATATAATATATAATAAATATATATATATTTAATATAATAAATACTTCTGCTGATAAAGTGGGTGAACACTAATCAACTCTGTTGTTTATTTCCATTAGCATTGACAATAAATATAACTATTTTTATGTTTACAGTGAATACAGTGAATTTTAAGGGTGATTTGGGTTTTATTTTAGCTGTTTTGTTTTAATAAACCTTCAAAACTACATAAAAAAAAAAAAAGGGTGAACCATAGATATGTGAAAAGCTTCTGATGAATTAAACAAGCCAACCCTGGAAGCCTGTTTCTAATGGTGACCACCTTTGAAGACCTCCACATTTGCATAATGACAATTTTGGATTGCTATTTATTCATTAATTTATTTCATATTTGCACATTTAAACCACGTTAATGCATGCCATCACTTACTGTACGGCAGATTAAAATGTAACTATAATTTTATTTCAGCTCAGCTTCTCATGGTTCTTATCCCTGTCATATCTTTCCCCCTTTTTGTGCTCCAGAGAGTCATTTTTATCACTGCAAAAAAAACAAAAAAAAAAAACAAAAAAAAAAACATTGTTACTGTCGCTTGGCAACCGAAGGCATTCTGATGCAGAGCAAAGCGGTTCACATCTGGAAGTGAAGTGAAGCAAGAGGAAGTGATCGGACGCTCACACTCCAGAGGGATACAATTTAGAGAAGAGATGTAGAATTGGAATTTCGATTGTAATTACAATATAATTTCATTAGTTATTAATTTGGAATAATTATGCCATTGTATTCCCTGATGTTGGAGAATAATTTTATCCTCAACTAATTGGACATATTTCTCCAAGTTTAATACTGTCAAAACAATTAATAGACATGTTTTGTAATATTAGCATTTATAGAGATATTAAATTATTTATATAATTAATTGAAAAAATAGAGTGTTCTTAAAAATTTATAATTGTAAATAATTAATAAAAGTAATAATTGATAATAGTGTATAAAATACAATTATTATATTTATTAAATACTAATATTTTATAAAAATGCATGTGAATTTATTTGCAAATTTATTTTAATTTGTATTACATTAAACAATGTTTGCGACTTGATATCTTGCAGTTCTGACTTTAGTTTTTTGTTTGTTTGTTTTTTCTTTGTTGTTGTTTTTTATGACACAAAATAAAACAATGAGAATTTGGGGTCAAAAAGTATAGAATTAAATTTAGTTTTTGTTGTTGTTTTTTTTGTTTTTTTTTTTTTGTTTTTTTGAGAAAATGACTGATCCTTTGGCTAGATAAGACTTGGCTAGGATCGTGTAATTTAAGACTTGAGAATCTTGGATGACATTGGGGTGAGTAATTTATTTTTATTCTGAAAGTGAACTAATCGTTTAATGGACTGCATTTTGTTGCTTTGTACCTTACATGTGCAAAGACATAAAAGTTGAATCCAATCTAATCTGATCTAATCTAATGTTCCTGAATGATTCATCAGTGTGTGTGCTATTCCAAACCATTTCCTATCCCATATATGTAATAGCTTGTCCTATTTGGATCTGTTACCACCTGGCTCCATTCTGAATTCCCGAAAGTCCCACCATTACTGAATAGCCTATTTGACTCCACTTCAGTGATGTATAGACATGTACACATGTTTAAGCATCTTTCGCACACAAACACATATGCACAGCAGCTCTGGGAGACCCAGCGAGAACAGCAGATGTCCAATTCAGACACAATGACTGAAATAAGCAGCAGAGAAAAGATATTCCATTCTCTCAAGTCTGCCATGGGTCTGAATGTCTTTTTCAATCAGTCCTCACGCCTCATAAAATATCAGCACCTCCAGGGAGTACTTCAGGGAAAAAAGAGCACCACAGACAGAGCTGAAAGGAAAGATGTCCTTCTCTCTCAAGTTATTTTCCATGTTGTTGGAAAGGTGACACACAGTAAGTTGCATGTGATGGAATTCTATCATCCGCTCGAAGTCATTTCAGTTGGAGGACTTCTGTGGCACTTGTAACACTCTGTGTTATTTTCATATCATTAAGATGCTATAAAGGTCCTCTTACACCGGGAAAAATAACTATAGTGTTAAAGATGCAATTTAAAAAAAAAGAGCAGAGTTCTAACAATAATGGCTGCACAGAGATACAACATTGCTGGAATCACTTTCAAATCTATTTTTTCTTTTTCTAGCTGATTAATAATAAAAAACTTGACAGCCATTCAGAATTCAGTTGACTATGCATGAGCATTTATAGTTGCAGATGACAAAATGGCAGTTTATGCTTATATTAAAGAACATTATTGTGCATTGGTGTGGATAATTGTCCTTTTTGGTGTGTTTGGTATTATTACTAAACTTTTGAAGTAGTTATAATTTTATATTTATATTTTCCATGTTTTATATATATATTGCAATATTGTAATATAATATACATATTGTGATATTCATAATATATGTATGTACGATTATAATTTTATTCCGCTTTTAGTTATTTTAGTGCATTAACTAAACAAAAAATAAATGTTTATAGTTTTTTTTTTTTTTTCAAGTTTTTTATATATAATAATTCAGTGTGTTACTAGCTGTTTCTTGGTAAATATTTGTGACATTTCCTAATAATTTCTGACATTATATCTAAGTTTTAAATGCTGCACATTAAAAATTATAATAATATTAATTGTTTCAAACAGGCTCTCACAAACACATAATACACACTCTGCTAGAGAACTTTATGTATATTTAGGTTTATATATGGTGTCTGTGTGTGTGTGTGTGTGTGTGTGTGTGTGTGTGTGTGTGCGTGCGTGTGTGTGTTCGTGTGTCTTTCCAGTTTTCCCATCCAGTTTGGGAGCGGCGTCTTATTCGCTGTTATCCTCTATCACTTCAAGTACAGGAAGATATTTGGTTCCCCACTAACCACACTTTCATCCAGAGCAAATGGGCTTGTTTAGACTCACAGGTCAGGTTTCCCCGCTCCGGGGCCTGAAACACAAAGGAAGCCCTGTGGTAGTAAAACAGAGCACCACTGCCACTCTACATCCCTTTTCTTCCTTGGAGGAGCGATTGGGTGGAAGAGGTTAAAGAAAGGAGGAGGAGAGAGAAGGAGTCAGGGGATATGTCCCATCCTATTAGATGTTTCACACCAGAGAAGGGGGATAAGATCCCAGAGTTTAATAATTGATCTATAGCGATTAAATATGAATGCTGTCGGCCGCTCTTCACCACATCAGGGAATCGCTAACAGGGGATAAGTCCAGGACCTTTGTGTGTGCGGAGATAAAAGCTGAGGTCAAACTCCACAGAGACGGATCCGTATACGACATTAACAACAACAACAACAACAACACACACACACAAGGTGTACATGCTAATTCCCATGGAGCGCATGTTTGTTGTGTTTTTGCACAAGGGCTTGGGGTTTTGGAGAACTGTGTGTTTTGTGTGTGTGTGTGTGTTTTTTAATGCTCTGGCAGAGAAAGGTGTTATATATTCACTACTGTTCAGAATTTTGGGGTGGCAACAACTTTATTATGTTTAAAAGATGTTTCACATTCATTTGATAAAAAATACAGTAAAGGCAATACAATTGTGAAATATTATAATTTGTAATATTAAAAAATAAATACAAATAAATCAGCATAATTACTTCAATCTTTAATCACATGATCCTTCAGAAATCATTCTAATATGCTGATTTGCTGCTCAAGAAACATTTCTTAATATTATCCATGTTTATATTTTTGTGAAAACCCAGTTTGTTTGTTTGTTTGTCTGTTTTTCCCCCTCAGGATACTTTGATGAATAGAAAGTTATAGAACATTATAGAACATTTTTATAAAAAAGAACATTATAGAACATTTTTAAATGTCATTGTTGTAACTTCTGTTCTATTGAATTGACTTCAACTTTAATCACGCATTATGCATATGAACATGAAGCAGTTTTTTAGCATCCATATATGTGTGAGTGTGTTTAAATAAATAACCAGTTACACCAGGTTAGCAGAAGGTGTCCATATTATTATTATTATTATTATTATTATTATTATTACAAGTACTATGATTTGAATAATTCCGATTAAATGTTAATTATTATTTAGCAGAAGAATCAAAAGTAATACAGAGAAATACTTGCAGAGGCCTCACAAAGAATGTGCATTTCCCTATTTCTTACCAGTTCTCTCCCTTTGAACATTTTTTAAACCCACAGCAGCTTTAATCTTTAATAGAGCTGCATTATCAGTGTTTACTTTGGTAGCGTGTATGTTCTTCCACATTCAATGGTAATTTCAGCACAAGCACTTCAAACCACATTACTCTGGCGTAAATTAGAGTCTTTCCTGGCTGCTGCGGTTGATTCAAAGTGGTGTTTGTATACGTACGTTCACCTCCACTACATATCAACATCTCTGCCACTGTGTTCCATGTTGGATTGAGATAATGGATCTTTTATGGGAAATGTGGTGTATATGATCTATGTTATTTGCCGGCGGTATACTAATTACATATGTTCCCCATGGCACGAATCTTCATGCACCACAGTGTCCTCAGCATACGTGATTGGAATTTCACTTTAGGCCCTTCCAGCCACACACACACACACACACACAAATCATATTATAACTTAAAATTCCAATGGTTACCATCCCTTTTCACACTGGTTATTTAAAAGCAATAATTAGCTACTGATCTTCCAGTCTGCGTCCAGGTAAGTATTTGAATTCCAGTGAGTTTGTGCCGGGAATACAGATGCACTTAATTTGACAGGACTTCATTGATTTCTGCAGGGCTTTAATAATGGCTGATCAATTGCGCCCTATACAGCCGTGGGTTCCTGGAATATCCAGCAATTCCTAGCTAGCATTATTATTATGAAATAATAAGGATGACAGCAAGGCTATCATGGGTTATTTGGCATTTAAAGGAATAGTTCACCCAAAAATGTAAATATGCTGAGCATTTACTCACGCTAGATCATCCAAGATGTAGATGAGTTTGTTACTTCATCAGAACAGATTTGGAGAAATTTTGCATTGCATCACTTGCTCACCAATGTATCCTCTGCAGTGAATGGGTGCCATCAAATCCAAACAGATGATAAAAACGTCACAATAATCCACAAGTAATCCACACCAGTCCAGTCCATCAGTTAACATCTTGTGAAGTGAAAGCTATATGTCTGTGAGAAACAAACCTATTATTAACCTGTTTTTACATCAAACCGCCACTTCCAGCCAAAATACCAGTCCATAATCCATAACAGGCTTCCTCCAGTGAAAATGTGCATCCCCGTTGTCTTCTTAGATCAAAATTAACTTGTTTAGAATTGTTTTGGCTTGTAAATGGTGCTTATTATGTGAATATTTCTCTCCTGATTCAGACCAGCCAATTCACTATAGAGAAAGTGATATTATGGATTGAGGACTCTTTTGCTTTTGATGGATTTGTTTTTTTACAAACATGCGTCCTTTCACTTCACAAGATGTTAACTGAGGAACTGGAGTGAATTTAGTTCAGATGTTCATTTTTGGGTGAACTATTCCTGTAAGCCTACGAGCATGCATGATTTATGATTGTGATCACTGCCTTTAAGCTACGTTGAATGCATTTTTAAGCTTGTATTATTATTCAAGCTCCGTCAGATAAGAAAATATATCACTAATAAGTGCAAAAGGGTCATGAAAATGTTAGAGCATGGAAACCTGAAGACTGAAAGAGAGTTACTTCCCTTGCAGTGGGCCTTTATTCACAAAAAATTAAAAAACAAGTGTCGTTAAAAGTCGATGGTGTAAAGTAAAGATCCACATTTGAGCACAGCTTTGTTAAACTTAAGTCTTAAACCAACCACACAAATCCGAGACAATGCAGCTTGAACAAAACCAAAGAAGAAAAGAACAGCTAATGACTTGAGTGTGTTTGAACAGAGACTGTTGCAAGACTGCTTGGTGTTAAATTACATTATTGCCAGGCGAATAGCGGTCCACTTATATTGCTACCATATCTTCCATCTTTACAGAGCTCTACAATAGAACTGATTTCTGTTTGAAAGGTTATGATCTTATTTCTTGCAGCAGAGGATGATTGTCTGTAAAATTGAGCTGGCATGGAGAGTCGTCCATTCATTTTGTGTCAATCTGTCAATTGAAATAATAGTTTGATCCTCCAATGCTAAAACTCTCGGGGCTCCAAGACATCTGCAATTTTGGCAAAATTGTATGCATTACAACTTTTTATGTAAATAACAATTTTATTCTTAATTCCAAATGCATTTTGATATTGTAAGAACAACAATTCCCAAAATACTTCTACCTCTCAGGATTACAAACAAACCTCTTATTCTAATCAGCTTGAAAATTTGCAAATTTGCCAATTAGTCAGCACGGCAGACCAAATGATTTCCCTTATCAGCCTGCAAATAATGCTGTTCTGTAACACAGGGTTTACAAAAAACTTCTATTGTTGTTCAGCTCAGTATGCATTTCCAGTATGGTGCATTTTGCACTATGGTTTGTCTTGTGTCTACCTATGGAAGCATATGGGTAGCATTATTCAATTTGGGATGTAATATGCAAAATGACAATGCAATATGTAAAATGGCAATGCATTTCTGTATTTACATTTACATTTTCCAATACATTTGTGCAACGTTTGGTGCAAAATGAAAATGAAAATTAAATTACATAATTTTCATTTGGCATTTCATACACCAGTTTTAATATGTAAAATGAATATTAATTTCAACGCTTTATAAGTTGCAAAATTAAAATGAAAATGTATTACAGAAATGATTAGATATGTCTAACATGTTCAAGCAAAAACTGTGGCAAAATGATCATTTAAATGCTATTTTTCTTAATTGCATTAACACTCACAGTCAAGACACTTACGATTGCATTTTCATTCGGTGTCCCGCAATGAATGTAGCAAAATTCAATGTGCACATTGAAAATGCATTCCGAGCCGATCACATCTCCGCCCCCTCCCACCCTGTCAATCACTGCGTGAACAAGGCGGGGCTTACAGAAGGTCAGAGACTCAAATCTCAAGAAGAGGATTCAAGTGAGAGAACATGGACAAGACAGATGGTCCGTGTACGTTTTGATCATTTCAGTTTATGGCTTCAATATTTCATTCACACTTGTGGGCGGAGCTGAAACGCTGCTTTCATCTGATTTGTCGAATCGCTCCGCCTTTAGCTCGGTCTTTTTATTCTTTCAGGCAGAATAAGAGTCAGTGCGAGTGAAGCACTGTAATGTCTGAAACCACCGCTCACTGTTAATTAGCATAATGTTTGAATCAGATGTAGCTGGGCACATAATTCGTGCTGTCGAGACCTGCAAATTATTTCTAGGTTGTAGTATTGTATGAATACTGTCCCACTGATAAATACAGTGCAAATAGTTCTCTCTCTTTGGATAAAAGTGAAGTGGAAATAAAAATCAATAATAGACTGAACAGTTCCATGTCTGTAACATTTACCACTCTCATCTTTTAAGTCATAAGGCACTTGGTATGTGTGTGTGTGACATTAATAAATAATTGTAAAAATGAATATAGTTAAATTTCTAAATAGAAATAGTAAAATTAGCTCTATGCTGCTCAGTGCTCCTGTAGCCTACCCCAGAGCGCCCTCTCGCGGCTGTGGACGGTAATGTTTTCTCTTGGTCCTGAATAAATGCGACTTATATATGTTTTTTTTCCTCGTCATGACGTATTTTTGGACTGATGCAACTTATACCGAAAAATACAGTTAACATTATTATTATTATTTATTATGAGAGTAATTGACACAGACTAGAACTTAAATGTTTCACCCAATTCAGCTCAGATCTTCAGACTCATCTAATTCGTGTTGCTTGTATAACTGGCCAGACTTACCTTCCCAAAAAATCCTATTTAATTTTATTTCATAAATTTAACTATATTTATTCCACTTCACTGCTATCCAAGGAGACAGAACTATTTGCGTGGGACAATATTCATACAATAATTAAACGGGGTCTCTTGCAGGTCTCAGCAGCACAAATTATGTGCCCAGCTACATCTGATTCAAACATTATGCTAATTAACAGTGAGCGGTGGTTTCAGACATTACAGTGCTTCACTCGCACTGACTCTTATTCTGTCTGAAAGAATAAAAAGACCAAGCTGAAAGCGGAGCGATTCGACCAATCAGATGAAAGCAACGTTTCAGCTCCGCCCACAAGTGCGAATGAAATATTGAAGCCATAAACTGAAATGATCAAAACGTACACGGACCATCTGTCTTGTCCATGTTCTCTCACTTGAGTCTCTTGACCTTCTGTAAGCCCCGCCTTGTTCACGCAGTGATTGACAGGGTGGGAGGGGGCGGAGATGTGATCGGCTCGGAATGCATTTTCAATGTGCACATTGAATTTTGCTACATTCATTGCGGGACACCGAATGAAAATGCAATCGTAAGTGTCTTGACTGTGAGTGTTAATGCATTTAAGAAAAATTGCATTTAAATGATCATTTTGCCACAGTTTTTGCTTGAACATGTTAGACATATCTAATCATTTCTGTAATACATTTTCATTTTAATTTTGCAACTTATAAAGCGTTAAAATTAATATTCATTTTACATATTAAAACTGGTGTATGAAATGGCAAATTAAACTTATGTAATTTAATTTTCATTTTCATTTTGCACCAAACGTTGCACAAATGTATTGGAAAATGTAAATGTAAATACAGAAATGCATTGCCATTTTACATATTGCATTGTCATTTTGCATATTACATCCCAAATTGAATAATGCTACCCATATGCTTCCATAGTCTTCAAGATATCCTCTACAAGCTTTTACAGATGTTAACACAATTTGGACTTGATGAACCAACCATAGCAGCTTAGTTCATGAATATTAATTAATCATATTAATTTCTCAGTTTTCTTTTGTGTTCTTGTAGTTTTATAAACTTCTCAAGAATCATCATTGTAAGAGTCAAGTCCAAAAAAAAAAGTCATTTCAGTATGTTCACAGCCTTGGCAAAGTTAAGGAAAAAATCAGATAATACTGGAAGACATTTATGATGAAACATAGGATATAACAGCTGAGTCATTTTTTGTTGTTGTTGTTATAAGAATATTCATTCATTTATGCAAACTCAATAAATAAAATAAAATAAAAACATTCAAGCAATTTAATGCAAGAATCAGCTAATACATAGAATTTGTGAATCAGATTTAACGGGTTACCCTTTATGTTTACTTTTATATATGTTTAATTATTACTGATTTGGAAGATATCGTCTACAAGCTTTTACAGATGTTAACACAATTTGGACTTGATGAACCAACCATAGCAGCTTTATTCTTGAATATTAAATAATCACAATTTCTCAGATTTATTATTATAATGTTTTATTTCTTTATGTTTTTTAGGAAATTTGCTGAAAGCTTACTTGATACTGAAAGGAACACTCCACTTTTTTATTTCTGTTTTTTATTTATTTTTTTATTTATTATTTATTTTTATTTTTATTTTTTTATTTTTTTTTAATTTTTTTTTTAAATAGACTCATTTTCCAACTCCCCTAGAGTTAAACAGTTGAGTTTTACCATTTTGGAACTCATTGAGCCGATCTCTGGGTCTGGCGGTAGCACTTAGCTTAGCTTCGCATAATCATAGAATCTGATTAGGCCGTTAGCATTTTGCTAAAAAATTGACCAAAGAGTTTCTATATTTTTCCTATTGAAAACTTGAATCTTCTGTAGTTACCCAGGTAGTTTGTTTAGTTGCAGTTGCCGGGGACTATTTTCAGGCACTGCGTAATATCACTGCACCTGCTCCACCCATGGTACAGCAGCAAAGTTCCTTGATTATTACGCCGAAATGAAAGTATTGTTCCTAGCCATTTCAGCCTAGAAATTCGCAACTTTGCATTTCCAATCAGCCTTAGTACACAATGTAACTACAGAAGAGTCAAGTTTTCATTAGGAAAAATATATAAAGTGGAGTGTTCCTTTAAAGCCCCAAAGCAATTTATATAAATATAATATTTAGCTACTTAGTTTGTTAGTGCTGTTAATGCTGTTATCACTAACTAAAACTAAAACCACAAATAATTGTTGCCAAATAAACATTAACTGAAATAAAATAAAATAAAATAACTAGAGCTGGATATATATATTTTTAACTAATAAATGAAACATTTATAAAGACTCTATATTTATTAAAAAATAATAATAATAATAATAATGATGATGGACTTTAAAATTAAAGTGAAAAGAGAAAATCTATGGATGTCAGTCAGTTATCAATTTATAAGATTGAGTACTTGATATGATTATTATAACACAGAACACAATTAAAGGTACAATTTGTGAGATATTTGCAGTAAAATATCCAAAAACCACTAGGCTAATGTTATATATTTTGTCCAGCTGATTACTAACAATATCTCTAATGTTTTCAACTACTTGTAAATCATGAGAAAATTCCCATTCTAAACAGTGACACGGGGCAGTGCAGTCACCTGTTAATGATGTTAGTTACCCTTTGTTACCGCCTTTACTGACGTAGAAACCACAAGACAACAGTGTCGTGGACAAATGAGGAAGTAGTGTCTAGCATCCAGCAAACCACTAGCTTGCTTCAAGCCATTCCTTATTTACTTCCTTCTTATTGCACGTTTTATGGTGGATTGTGTTTTTACCGCTGTTTCTGTCAACAAGGAAAGCTCCCGTAAACGTAAGCGTACGGGCCAACCATAAGACCCAAGAAGAGTTTGGGACAAGAGGAGAGAAAGAGCGAGGATCAATATTGTTGTTGCATTTTCTAGATGGAAAGAGCTTCGCGACAAACTTCAGCTAGAAAGAGATGCCAATCTCGCTTGTGTTTTACTCGACAGGTGAGTTGTTTTGATTCATATACAGAAAATGTATGCTTTTATAACGATCAACAAGATTAGTATTATGGGGCATACACACCAAACGCGGGGCATCGCGTCTCTAAACCCGCGCAAGGACACGTCTGATCCATAGTCTGATCGCGTCTTTGCATTGACTTTTTATGTAATCTACTTGCGCAAATCGTTACTCTCGCCTTTGCTATGTTTGCCCGATTATTGTGTTAGAAGACAACAAATCCCATCATTCCACGCTCCCTCTTAGAGTCATCAAACCACACGATTGTTATTGTTTTGGTAGTGCTCCCTCTAGTGGCAGGTCCTACAACCTGTACCTTTAATTGGTATAATGTATTGATTTTTTTATTTTTTTTTATAATGAAATCCCACTTTTAACAAGTTAAACTGACAGCATTAATTATTTCACACTAGATGAAATACAGGAGAAGAATTTTCTAAAAGTGCTGTTAATATGCTTCTGGACAATGGCCTACATAATGTATACTGCTTGAACTTTAGGTTGAGGCCTTCAAGCTAAAATAAAAACCATCAGTCCACATGACAGAACTTTTGAAATTTCATTCAGTCTAATGGGAGGGTCAGTTTAATGTCAGTGAACATATAAAGTGCTCAAATCATTGGAAGCAAGTGACCTATTTCATGTTTAAGTGAATGATCCTTTCCACTCATGCACAGCTCATCGCACATGTGAATTTCAATTATCACTTAACTTCTCTCTTGATTACATGATTGATATGACAGCTGCAAGGTGCAAAGTCGTCTCAGCTCAGCTTGACTCTTAACCAGCAATTGCGAAATCTTTCAGGGTTTTTTCTTCGCTGCGCAAGACACACATCAACTGTGGTGCCTCGGCACGTCTCGCGTTGATTTATGAGCACATCCCAGACCTCTTTAATGTCACAGTAATGTGTCTTTTCGCTTCACAGCACCTTTATACTCAACACGGCCACTATCAACCCTTCATGACATTTTCTGAGTCTCTAACCGACTGCCTGCTGCTCCTCATGCGCTTACGCTCACAAATACGCACATCTGTACCAAATTATCGCTCGTATTTGATGAAGAGTGTAAAAGTGTTGATGACATTTACAAATGTCATACGGTGATATCTTTATAGAAGCAAAAATAGATTCCACATTCATGCAATGCAAGTCTTCAAACAGACACTCTTTTAACCCTGGTTAACCGAGAGTTATTTGTCAGCGTATCCGTCAACCTAATGGCTCAAATTGTCTATTCCTCATAACCAAAAAATCGAATCATACACTCAGTCAAACGGAAATTACTGTAATGTACGAAGAAGACCTCAGAGTGAACTCTTTTTCATATGTAAATTTCACTCTAGTCATCACTCTTGCACATTACTCTCTCATGAGCATCTATCATAATCATCTGACATATTAATTTTCATTGAGCGAGTGCTCATATGTGTGCATTTGTCTATGCATGTGTGCATTTGGGATCAGTGGCATATCTTTATAAAATATGAATAAGTATTGCCATTTGTGTGGTAGCCTTCCTTTATAAACTTCCTCTACATTTTCAAAGAACATGGCGTCCATCTTCATATTGGATGGATTTTGGAAGAAAGAATTTAGCATAATTGTAAAACAAAAAAATAGCTTTTTGTTGTCTTGTAGCTTCTTCTCAAGTATCATCACTGTTTATCATGCATAAATTTGGAAGACATTTATGATGAACCAGAGGATATATTGGCTGAGTCAGTTTTCCTATAGAATTTAGTTTTTGATAGTATGATACAATTCATCCATTTATTATTGAAAACCTCCAGGTCAGTAAGTGAGTCAAATATTAATAAAGTAACCTCTCTGATTAAACTAAAGCCATATTAGGCTACCTTATTTTTTTCAGATCACAAAAGAAGACATTATAAGAAAAAATGCTTACACTTGTCCATTTAATGAATTGTGAACTTCTTCAATTTACAAAACGGATTCATACGTCATATAAATTATCCCATGCAATCATTCTGTATCCAAAAGTGTTCTTAAGGCATGTGGTAGGGTTTGCGGAGAAACAAATTGAAAATGTAATCTATTATTAAGATAAAATCTCCAGTCATCGCATTCGTGCATTTTTACGAGTGTGCAACAGTTTGCGACAGAGCGTCTAGGAAAAGCTCACAAACTAGTGATTTTGAAACATCAAGATAAATAAAATCATGACACAAAACACAATTCTTTCTTCTCTGTGGTCAGTATATCCATTCTGAGACAGTCAGTCTCAGAGAGTATTATACAGCCTAGAAAGTTTGCCAACGGTCTCGTGGTATGTTTTGAAATCCTGAAGTATCCTAAGTTTGAAGTGTATACTTTTGTGCATTTAAGTTTGGAACAAACTTTTAATATGGGGCCATGTTCTCACTCCAAAGTGCCCTTCATATGAGGAAGTTGGAACGCACAGTGTCTCACTTTATGTTTTTTGATTCAGTAAAATGAAGAAGCTCGAAAGAGTTGTTTGTTCATGATTCACACTTCACTCTTCACAATAGGTATTTTGTATATTAACCTGCGAAGACACATTCAATACAGACTGCTAACTTACACTCACAGATATGGAAAAATATGATTAATCTGCCACGGGGAACACTGATTTCTGATTGGTGAGTCACATTTGAAGTGGTTTTAAAATAGTACCTTAGTTCAGTAGATTTTCTGTAGCAAAAAAATAAATAAATAAATAAATAAATAAACTGCTTTGTTGTGCAACTTCTAAAGATCTAAAACTCTTTGTTTTGTTTTCCAAAGTGAGATATGCCAAGTAACAATTTGTCCAAGTCAGAAAGCATGCTTCACTGGAGTCTCTGGCAGGTAGCTGTTCATGAGCACTATTTGCATTGTGAAAAATGCAAGTGAATGTTTATTGCACAGTAAGACTAGCATTTTGTATTTCAGTCCCTTCTGGAAGCTTTATGTGATGATTGGTTAGGACTTTGCAACAAATGACCCCTAATTGAAATGGTGATTCGCATGACAGTTTTGAAATTAACAGCACAGCTGTTATTCAGTCACACATAGAGCACTCTGGGAGGCAATTAGCAGTCATAATATTAAATTTTGCATTCATAATCTTGCTTTTTATCTGCTATAAACATTGTCTATAAAGAGTGTCTAATTATTGATCTTCATTCCTAAATTGCACTGTTTAGTTGCATTTTGGGAAGCAGCTGTTCAAAAATGCAGACATCAAGTTAAAAAAATATAGATTTGAGTTCACATTGATAAGTGACCACTGTGCTTCCCTACATACAAGACGTCAGCAGGCATGATGTTGAAAACCGATCTCACCGGCATGTGACTCATTTTTCCTCTCCAAAATTCAGCCTTGCACGCACTGCATGTCATTATCAAACGTGAGCAAAAATACAAATGGCAGTGACAAAAGGAAGCCAGAAAATTGCTAATAGCACAGCACCACCTTGGGGTAGATCGGGAATCAGAGCACAGATTTAGGCACCGGTTTCTAACTCCTTGTTCATATCTTGAAACAACGCCAGCCTCCCATGAGCCTGACTGTTCTCCGGCGCCAGTCTGTTCTCCCGGCACTGCGCTTTTGTCTAGCCCACGAGGGTTGCGCGTCTCTTTCTGTGCATAAACCAGTATGTGTGGTATGAGAAGAGAGCAATCACTCATCCGTCCGCAGGGAAATGTGAAATGGCGCTTGGGTTTGCTCAATGCAGGCAGGTATTAAAGGCAGACCCGGATCCCTGGTCCCCTGAGCGATGATCTGCTCGGTCCTTTGGTATCCCACAATGCCCCTGGGCTTGATAAAGCCCCTGTCCAATGTCAGCGTGTGCTGTCTCACTCACAGATGAGTGTTATCTCCCCAGGGTCCCGTCATGTAATCTGTGTGAGCTATAAATGTGTTTGTGTTTTTCAGCAAGAGGTCTTGAACTACATTCTGTAATTTCCAGCATCGTGGCCGAGATAGATTAGAGATTTAGAGGAGATTTAGACTGTTTCCTTCTGCTATTTCTAAACACGCAGAAAAAGAGGGCAAGCAGCAACTATTATTTACCTGAGAAAAGTACAGGCAGACGCCTAGGGGGTATTACCACGTTATATATTAATATTACCAGTCAAAAGTTTCTAAATGTTTGTGAAAAAAGTCTCTTTTGCTTACCAATGCTCCAATTATTATCAATGTAGAGAACAGTTTTTGTGGCTTAGTATTTTTTGGAAGCCATGATACTTTTTTTTTTTTTTTTTTAGGATTTTTTTTTGATTAATAGAAAGTTCAGTGAACAGCATTTATTTAAAATAGAGATCTTTTTGCAACTTTATAATTGGCTTTACTTTTTTATCAATTTAATGCATCTTTGCCGAATAAAAGTATACATATCTATTTCTATATTCTAGTATGCCTTAGTAATACAGCTGTTTTCAGCACTGATAATGATTAAAAAATATATTAAAAAAATAAATAAATAAAATAAAATAAAATAAATATTGGGCAAAAATAATTTTGAAATGTGAAATTTTCTTTGTCAGTATTTTTATCAAATAAAGTCAGCCTTGGTGAGCATAAGAGTCTTCTTTTCAGTAATAATAATAATAATGATAATAATAATCTTCTTAATTATTCCTTTGACAAATCTTTGACTGGTATTATTAGTAGCATTAAATATAATGGACAAATTATTTATTTACAGTGTGTTAAATAATTATTTAGCCTTTTTTCGGATGATACAGTGAATTAAATACTTTAAGTGAAGTGACATACAGCCAAGTATGGTGACCCATACTCAGAATTTGTGCTCTGCATTTAACCCATCCAAAGTGCACACTCACAAACTGTGAACACACACCTGGAGCAGTGGGCAGCCATTTATGCTGCAGCACCCAAGGAGCAGTTGGGGGTTCAGTGCCTTTCTCAAGGGCACCTAAGTCGTGGTATTGCCAGCCCAAGATTCAAACCCACAACCCTAGGATTAGGAGTCAAACTCTCTAACCACTAGGCCACGACTTCCCAGGTACTGGGAAGGTACAGTACCTTTTGCAGTACTTAAAAGGTACTGCATCTCATTTGATTACCTGTTGTGTGTACTGTGTGTATGCACTTGGATGGGTTAAATGCAGAGCACAAATTCAGAGTATAGCACACCATACTTGGCCTCACTTCACCTTCAATTTCATATACACCTCAGCCCTATAGAGTCTTTAATCTGAACTTCATCTCTTTGTTTTGTTTTTCAAGGTGACACTTTCTTATTGTGAAACAGCCAACACTTTCAAACAACCTCCCTGGAGTGAGAAGGAAAAATGTGTCTTCAACAATGGGGTTCCCCTCAGCTACAGGCGAGTAATTTGAAGAAATGTCATTATCAGGCAACATAGGATGGCACCCAACTGAGTGTGTCCCTATAAAGTAGTGTTCTAGAACGCTGCCACCTTGGTAAAGTGTTGGCGATAAGTGCAGTACAATCGTCGCTTGATACGGACCGCGAGAGCTTGGCTCATAACTGATGGAGAAAGCTCTATTAAACTTAACGAAGGGAGCCAAACATCTGGGCATCATGTTTTAATTGACAGTTTGGTGCACGCATTGGATGCGGCAACAGATTGTCCATTTTTTTCTCTATCGCACTCTCACACACGTTCTTATTCTGTCATGCAGACGGCTACGTTAATCTTAAAGGACTTAAGAAGAATCATTGCCTAAAATAGAAGTGATTGTTTACTTCAGGTGCTTAGTCTGTTAGATGAGACCACACATGAGTCTTTGGCAGCATGATATATATGCTAAATTTTTAACTTAGAAAGCCAGTATTGTACAATAAATCAGGTAATAACAGAGTTTATAATTTGTGGTACATTTTATATTAGCAAATGTGTAAATATAATATGCGTTCTCAATAAAACAGCTGTTGGTCTCAGTTAATATGTTTTATCTGCTAGTTGCTATCTTAAAAATTTAACTCCGTTTTGATATTACAAGAAAAAAGATGTTTAATGTCACAGATGAGTAACAGTTGACAAGTTCTTTATTTTTTTGGCTCATAATTTCAATTGCTTACTTCTTTGGCCAACCAGTGTTATTTTCTTGATCAGGTTAACCTCAAATTTTGACAATTTGATTGGACAAAGATTTTATGGTCCTTGGCCTTCCATAGATGATAGAAATGCATTTAAATAAATAAATAACTGTCAATCAATTTTTAATAAAAGTCATACAAATATTGCAGTCAATAACAAATGTAGCCAACAAAGTTGACAGGTCATAGCCCATTGAAGAAAAAATAAATTAATTAAGAGGATATTCACCATATTTTTTTTTATTTTTTTTTTAAGGGGTGTCTGGTTAGTAAAAGTAATAGTTGACTTAGTTGATTTTGATGTGAACAGTAATATGAAATATTTTCATATTTAAAAGGAAATTAAGCTAAAGATTTAAATTTAAACAATAAATATTTGGTCTGTTTTCTAGTCTAACGTATGTAGATTACAGAAATAAATTAGATAACTTGATTTTACCATTTTTTGTTAATTTTAAACTCAAGACATTGCATAACCATGTGTAAATAAGAGGACAAAACAGTAATTTCGAGCAAAGCTGAAAAACAGTGTGCACAAAAGATATTTGCATGATTACAGTATGTTCTCTCATTTGATAAAATATGATATATCTGAAGATTTTTTTTTGAAAAATATTATAACTGTCATTGGACATGAAATGTACCCTATACTACAGAATGCCCCAAGTATTCTGCTCTTTAACACTTTAAGATGTCCTATTATCATTGAGGAAAATTTCATCAGAAAATTGTGTGTGGCGAAGGAGAAGGAAAATGTCCAGAGATGAGTTAATGTTGACTCTCTCGCTTCATGTGAAGTTACTGTTGAGCATTACTAATTATAATTTCATTTTCCCCCATCCCTGCCCCATGTGGCATTCAGATTTATTCAGGAAGTGCATTTGCATCTAGGAGCGATGCTCACGCAAAATGATCTAAAAAAACATCAAGCAACCAGTCATTGTTTGATTGAAAGACTTTGATTGATTTTCTTGTCGATTAATCTACAGACTTCGTTGTGCCCAGACCACCGTGGTTCAAAGCTAAACATTTTGATTCCAAGCACGAATAAACTGCAAAGTTAAGTAAAGTTATCCTTTTGATCCAAAACTAGAAGTGTTATGCTTTATCATTCACAGATGGAGATTAGAAGGCATTTGGTGTTTTTCCTCGGGATTAGCACAAGCGTTAACTCTTAATGTTGGATTCTGCTCTTGCATGCGTTCTGTTCGTTTGCACTAATATCCGAAGAGGCCAGTCCTGACTGAGTAAGGTCTCTTTCAGCAGAGTTTGAGTCCCACAGGTTCTTACGCCTTGACTTCTCTTTTACCTTACCTTATAGCAATGTTTGCACATTCTGGACAGGTATGGGAGTTTGTTGGTTTTCCATTTCTGCTGAAATTGTCAGGGCTGGGTGGAGCAATGGGAAAAGAATGTGCTCTTAATTTGTGTACAGTAAGGCCATAAGGGTCAGAAAAGTAAGTTCTGTTTCGTCTTAGATCTTTGTGCAGACTAGAACAGGCTGTACTCCTTTGTAGCAGCTTTTGCTTGTACTTTCTTATCTCTTTGGGAAGGTTACATTCGCTGAGTCTTAACATCGTCAGGACTTATTTCTTAGTGTTGGGTAGCTCTTGGTGTCAGCTCTTCTGTTCTTTGTATTCTCAGTTCGGAGGAACAGTTCTCTCAAAAATCAAAGCATTTAAAGGTAGCATGGGCCGTTTCAGAGAGCCTAGTAATAGCTAGCTAGCTCTGAAAACCTATCCCACCTTAGCTGCAAATCACTCTTCAAAGCCACACCTCCTTAAAACACATAAAACCCATAAAGTATTATGTCAGCAGAAGTCACCATTTATTCTGTCTTGTCAAATCTTCTGCAAATAGCAACTTATGTTTTGCCGTTGTCTTCACACAAAGCTGTCATTTTGTTAAAAAACACCTGGAATAAAGAATGCGAGTGATAGGGATTTTAACACTACTTTTGTTTTTTGTTTTTGTTTTTTTGACAAAATGATTCTCCATCCTCTTTAGAAATTAGGCATTTTAAAGGATAGTGAAAAATGAAAATGTTAATTTACTTCATGCAAGTTGTTCCAAGCCTGTATGATTTTTTTTCTTCTGTGCAACACAAAGAAAATATAGTTGTAGAAGATAAACATCTTAGTGCATTTCAGGTGAATTATCCCTTTAATAATATGCAAAATAAAAAATAAAAAATATTAAAGATTTGGAACAGCATGAGGCTGAGACATTCTTTTTTTGGACTTGTTCCCATTTTGCCTTCCTTTTTGCCCACTTTTACTGTTTTACTTTTCAATACAGTGTCTTAATAATTTCCCTTTTTTTGTTTTAACTCTGTCTAACTGGGTTTTTTATTCTGGTACTCTTCCAAAGATTATAACCATGAATGCCTTGACATTTTACAGTTTTATGCATTTGGCAATAGCTTTTATCCAATGCAACTTGAATTGCATTAAAGGTATGAATATGCTGTTTTAGCTACAGGATACTGATACTCTAATTGTATGCATTTATTTTGGTTGGCTGTATCTTTAGGCCATTGCTTAGACTTATGCGACTATACTGTATATGTTAATAGCCATTTCTTGAATTTTTTTTTTTTTTTTCTTGCTCTTTTGACTTGTTTCTTACAGTATGACGTATATTTATGCAAGTCTTACTCCATTGCGTCTCATTTACTTATTGCTTTGTGTACACTAGACCTCACATCCATAAATCATAGCTGTTCAACAAATTTTTTGTCTTTCAGTCAAATAAATACTCTGGTTGCTTGAAAAAGGTTTGCATTTGAAGGTCAGTTTTAGTTATCTTTATGAATCAAGAGGAATTTTCTGTAGCCTTGCTGAATTTTGCACTGGTGTTTATGTTTAAACCAAGATTGATTTGTTTGTTTATTTTATTTTTATTTTCTTGGGCATAATTTAACCTGCATTTCTTGACATCCAGGTTGTTATTCTCACCTTTTTTCAAGGTTAACTTGGACGGCTCACGTCTGATATAAGTTTTGAAGGAGGTCAAGATGTTAGAAATCAACCATGTCAGATCATCTTGAGAATCCGGTAGAGTCAGACCGACTGAAGAACGAGTCCTCTCCAGTTCTCTCAGCCACCCTCCCTTTCGTCGTTCTCGTTTCATTGCCAGGTAGCTCATGGCACGGCATGACGCTGTGTGAGCTCCATCTGTTTGGCACTCAGCTAGTGACAAACTGAGAAAGGAGGCCTAGTCAGTCACTGTGGTTTGCATTGTGGTGGAACCAATCGGCACCTTCCCACACCGCCCAAAGAGAAAGCCCCCTGGGAAACCCTTCAACACGGCCAGCCTACAACCCAGCACACAGTTGACTTCACCCATGTTCAGTACAAACCAAAAAAAAAAAATGAGGGCAGCATAAAATGAGATAAAAATGAAGGATTTGAGAGATGAAAGCGTTAAAAGAGTAGTAGTAGAATAGTAAAAATATATATTTTCTTTCTTTTCCTTTGGGGTCTGATTTATCATTATTAATAGTTTGACAGCACTATGATTTTAATTTTGGTTAGGCTATATATGTATTAATGTGCAGTTTTAAAAATCTAATTACAAATAATTTTAAAGAATCTAATAGTTTTATTCAGCACCTAAATGATAATAAAATGACATTTATAATGTTACAAACGATTTCTATTTCAAATAAATACTGTTCTTCTATATGTATGTATATATATTTTTTTTTTATTTTTTTTTTTATTTTTTTTTTTTATGAAAAATTGCTGCGTTAAGATTCAAAAAAAAAAAAAAATGTGTTCCACAAAAAAAAAAAAAAAAAAAAAAAATGAAATGGCATGACAATGAATACGTAGACATAATTTTCATTCTGGACGAACTGTTCCTTAAAACTCTAAATTAGACCCATTGTTACAGTAAACTCAGTTTTGATCTTGTCATTTGAGCCAAGGCTAAGTTGGCTTAGAGTTCACTAATGACCAAAAACCCTTCACGACAGCTCAGTTATTAAGAGAAGGTCAACTGTCCTACTGTCACCTCTGCTTTTGACAACAAAAGACAACATTAGCTCAGTCTCTGATGAGTTTTCCCTTCTCTTTATGTCACATCTGACTGACTTAAAGCAGTTTAAGATTAAGAAGTAATTATGTTGTCAAAACAGGCCTTTTTTTTCTTGAACTGCACTGTTTCTGTCTACTTTTTTCTCTTTGAATTCATCATTTAGGCTATTAGCATAATTCTTATTACTCCAAAAGCACACAGATCCTTGTATTGTTCTCATTTCAGAGCCAGAGCCCCTTTAATGTGTGAGATCACCGCTCTGATGTGTGGAGAAACAATTAGCTGTGATCCGCTCCAGTCTCCATTCAGTAATGGGCATGTAGATTTGATTGGCAAAGTAAAAGCAGGAATAATGTGTTCGGAGAGGAAATGAGTAAACATGAGAGGACGTTGACGGAGGGAGACAAGGAGGTGGAGACGAACTGTCTGGGCAAATGGAGTCAAGCTGTGATGACAGTTTTTATAAACAGTTTGCCATTAGAGTGTAACGTCTTGATTATTGTTTTTTTCTTTCATCAGTTTTAGTCCAAAAGGCAAGTTTAGCTGAGTTTATTTACACTTGCTGAAGCTCAGCGTTGGTTGCTGAACCTTGCAGCTCAGGACAATACTGCTTGCACCAACTGTGATTTAAATTTCACAAACCATTTCTTATACAACAAGCTGACCTTTCTCTACAGCATTTATGACATTTACTTGATGTACAATCATAGATTTTATTGCACATTGTTCTCTGGCTCATCATCAGTGGCCTGTGTAGAAAATCTTTATTACTAGTTCTGTATTCAGTGTGTGTCGTCTCTGGTGCGCAGAAAAACAGCACTCTTTCATTGCAACCCTACTCTGCAAATAATGACAAATCTATCTATCTATCTATCTATCTATCTATCTATCTATCTATCTATCTATCTATCTATCTATCTATCTATCTATCTATCTATCTATAACCTTCACATTTACATTCATTGCTAAATCACGATTTCTTTTACCTTGGTACTGAAGATTCAGCAGTGTTTCAGCAGAAAACACACAATATACTCAACATCCTCACAAATGTATACCATTTGACAGATTTTTACATCACCCACCCGAAGTCCTGGTAAGAAAACATGAGCAAAAGCTCATAGCCTTCAGCGACTGTGTCTGTGAGTTATTGTAATGTGTGAAAAGGTAGATTAGTCCACTGTTTAACAAAACCATGGCAACAGCCTGCAAATAGCCCTCACGCTGATCTGTTGATTGACTTGCTAAGTTCAGCATGTGGTGGGAAAATGAAGTGTGTTACACACACCACCCTGCCAACCCGGTTCACCCCTGCCAGAACAATCTAAGAGCTCGGTTCCCTCGAGTTAGTTTTCCTGGAGGCATTTTTGTCTCAGCGAGGTGGATGTCGGCAGGTGAAACAATCAGCGGTTGGTGGATGGACAGGATTTAAATGAGATGACAAAGCAATTCTTCACTTCCTTTCTGCAAGCTGTCTGAATAAGTGGAGTCGGAGTTGCTGCCCATCTGCAAAAATGACACATCTGAGAGGAGGGTCAAGGGTCAGTGTTTTTCTTCTACCCCAAGAACTGATTATCTTAAAATAAATACATTATGTCTGTAATCATCTAAACAAAAACATATTTTAAGTGCAGCAGGACTGACAGGGAAAAAAATATACTAGACCAAAGGTTAAGTTATTACTTTTTGATGAAAGGTTATGCATGCAAATGTATTGATATTTCAAAAACAAATACAAATAATACTTAATAGATAAATATTTAAAATAATGGAGGGACTATATCATGAATATTTATATATATATTAGGGCTGTCAAATGATTAAATTTTTTTATCAAATTAATCAGAATTTGTCAGTGGATTAATCATGATTAATCACTATTTGCAATTACACCTGAATCCTAACCTTTTTTTTCCCTAAAAATGCATACCAAAAGATAAATAATAGGACACAGATACATAATTTTCATGTATTGATTCATCAATATGTGGTTCTTTTTTTTTCTGAATTTCAAAAGTTTAACTTTTACTTAGATCAAATTTACCTGAGCACTATATCAAACCATGCCATTTAACTACTGACAGTGTAAGAGTTTTAGGTGAACCAGTAGTTAAATATAGCCACATATCTATGAAATTATGCATAGAGAAACACAAACATGCTCCACCATCACATAAGCAGCACTCTGGGCACTCTTGTTTTTGGGAGGTGTTCATTTGCTCTGCCACAACACTTTAGGATCGATATTTTCACGTTCTGAAGGCTTCAAGTGCCAGTAAAACCAAGTAAAAATGCATATGCTTTTCCAAACAGCTGTAATATTCGCTGGATTGCATGTAGGCGCTCTGCGCATGCGCAGTTTGAAACACAGGACGCTATAACAGGAAGAAGCTCCAGCGTATCAACTACCAAAGTCGTCTCTGTTTATCGAGCTTGGCATGAATGTATTTGAGAGTAAATGGGGTAAAACCTTAAGCTTCTTCGGTGTTTTCGTCGCGGCGCTCGCCGCTGTTTTTTACTATCTTGAGAATCCAGAGATCGACAAGACTTTTCCTGACCTGAATAATTTGTCACACTGCGCATGCGTGAAATGCGTTAAAAAATTTGACGTAATTAACGACAAACAACTAATTAACGTCGTTAACGCGCTATTTTTGACAGCCCTAATATATATATATATATATATATATATATATATATATATATATATATATATATATATATATATATATATACTATTTTTAATATGCATGTATGATTTCTTTTTAATTACAAGTATAAATTATATAAATAATAAAATGTAAATGCTTGTGTGTGTGTTACCTAAATATGATTTGTTTTGTAAATTATATTTATAAATGTGATAATATAACAAATTGAAATGCATGAATATTAACTAATTTCACATTTATAGTTAGCTTAAAATCCACAGAACATCCACTCACACACACACACACACACACACACACACACACACACACACACACACACACACACACACACACACACACACATATATATATATATATATATATATATATATATATATATATATATGATAACATTTCTATTCTACTTCTATTTTGGAGAAACCTACTTTTTGTGCATTTTGATGCATTTGACATATTTGAGATGTATGTTAATATTGGGTGTAAATGGCAATCTTGTTTAAACTGACCACTTGTGATCGTATTCTCTGAGATGAATGAAAAAGACCAGGAACTAATATTAATAAAGTTAAATAGGGTCATTGTTGATTTCTTCTAAACAACAGAGAAATACTGATCTCTACTCCAAAGCACCAGCTGGAAAATCCACTTGTTTCAAAACTTGTTTTCTTTTTATATCTGAACCCAGTAAAATGGTTAGTAATTGTAGAATGTGTTATGCCTCAGTGAGTACTATTTTGAGAACTTTACAGCAACATAAATAATACAAAATGCTAAGAAATCATCTCGCACGGCCCTGGCAAAGGCTCACATTTCTCACACCTTTTGTTTTTGGCAGGTTGGCACCTTGGTGATGTGTAGGACGACCAGTATGGCACAGTAATTGGCTGCTCATCGTGACATCAGCTCAGCTGCTACCCAGAGAGAGAGCCAAAACACCCACATGATTTCTCGAATCAAACACAGAGCACGGTGGAGATCGGCTGAGGATTATTTCATTAAAACCATAATCCCTTCCGAAGCATCTAGGAGGTCAGTTCCATGAGCATGTCCACCCTTGTCATTTTTGCATTTTCATGACAATGCATACATTTCTAAAAAACCTGAAATATGTGGCTCTGGGAACTTCACAGATGGCACATGCACAATTTTTCTCTCCACTGCAGATGGGGGTTTATTAAGCAGCACAGTGACATGAAAAGCATGTCTGTGGTTATCAAATGGTTGCAAAGTTGTTTGTGTTGTTTGTAGCACATTTCATGGCAGATTCAAAGAAAAAATGTCCCATGTATGGTGCTAAATAGCATGCTTAATTTTCTGTGAAACTCAAAAGTTAAAGGTAAGTGTGACTGTGGCAGCATTTTATTCCGCTGGTTGTTGTGCATATCGCAGCATTTCCAGTGAGTGGCGAAAAAGCTCCATTTGAAATAAACATACAGTATTATCTACACTAAACCCTACCCTAAAAATAACTGACAGCAAATGTGAGCTAAAAATACATTACCTGAAGCAAAACATGCTATTTTAGCTTGTTTCTACAAGTGTTTAATCTCTTTTATTGTGATTCATGCACGTGCAATGCTGTACCAGGTGCACTACCGAGCAAGTTTACCACATCAGAAAAGCCATACATATAAAGCTGATTATGTGATGCAAACAGTAAAATGCATTAGTTTACACATCATGGACTAGTATTTTGAGATCATAACACAGCATTGTGCACGGAACCATACAAAAATAAGTTTTTATTAATCAATAATCTGCCCTGTAATCATAACTTTTTGTGAAAAGGAATGAATGTTGTTGGCCTTTTACTGTATCCAGAGTTAATTTCTCATGGAAACTGCAGTGAATTTTATGTACAGGATCATTTCTGCAGAAATGTAGGCAGAGCTTGGGCTCCGTTACTAATATGAATCGTCTTACAAGTTCATATTTGATTGCATTTTATGAACTAAACCACCAGGTGCATCATGTGTCACTAATGTGAACCGCTTTCAGGATATTGTGCTTTATATTATGATCTGACCCTGAGGTCTTAAGCAATACCGTGCCTTTAGTGAGTAATTACAATCTCATATCCTGTCTAAACACAATCTTGGGAACATATATGTATTTCATATAGGTTATTGATTCAGCAAGAATTGCTCTTCTACGGTATATTGGTTAGAGATACAAACTCCTCCAGGGAAACAATATAATCAGGCCTATTGTTTATGCACTTTTTAGGTGTTGTTGCACTATAAATGTATCGCAGGGTTTATTTTGTGCATGCTACCTGCATTGTTTATATTCACTAAAATGTGTAAACGAAATGTCCTCATAAATTCAGCACTAAAACTATTTATTCGGTGCAGTTCTTTATCTTGCTGTCCTGGGTTGTGTTGCTATGTTTAGACTTTACTGGGACCCTAATACATTACTCAACCTGCAATCCAGACTCTAGAATCATTTCTTTAAAATGTCAAAAGCGCATTGTACGTCTGGATGTGTGCCCTGTTATAATGCTGTCCTCCATCATTTGATCATCAGCAGAATTACTGCTGCCTCAATCAATAGAAAATGTGCACAAACATCTCTTTTAAACATAATTTAGTTTACTGACTGATTCCTGTATGTGGAATTACTGCGATTCTAATTGGGAAAATAGTATGTGTGTGTTTTTAATAAGGCACAATCTACAGAGATACAGAAATGTGGTTAGTGAATTAGATGCCAGTGTTTGCAAAAGTGCTATGAAACAGTTTTTTTAATTTGCATGTGTGTTTTTTGCCTCTAGGTCGGATATTTGTTGTAGACTAACTTTATTGAATTGTTTTCAGCTTTGTTTATGGATCTTAGACTCTGTCATGTAGGTAAATACTGATCATTATTTTAAATTGTAATAATATTTCACAATATTACTGCTTTTACTTTATTTTTCATCAAATGAATGTAGCCTTAATGACTTGATGAACATGAGGAGAGCCCAAATTTAGAACACCTCTTTTGTCTCTTTATGTCTACATAGAACAGAACATATTGCCTATTGTGATATGTTTTGTGTTTATTCTAGTATCCAATTTTATTGCAGCAATACATACAAGCAGCATCATTGGAAACAGACAAGCTTTTGCCTCTCTCCTCTATCATGTTGCTGCAGTGTTATGAAAGCAATAAACCACCGGAAGCCATGTAGAAGTTGCTGAAACTAATAATGTCCAGTCAGTCAAAGAGAGAGAGAGAGAGAGAAAAAAAAAAGAAGAATCTGACATGGTGCACAACATGCAGTTTAAGGTTTTTGTTAGCTTTTTTCTCAAGATGATACCTGAAGGAAAGCCACGCAGAGCTGGAATCAGCAGATCTGAGGTCACGTCATGGCAGCTAATGACTCAGACAGGTGAGATCAGCTCAGCAGACTTCAGCATGACGCAAAAGCAGCTCACAGATTGATTTAGTTGAAAAATATAGATCACTGATCGACAGCACAGACCGGATGTCACAGACTAAACCTGCAGCCCACTGTAATAACATCTTACTGACAATTTTAGCATAAATGTTGTGATTTAGATATTGGGAGTGAATGGAAACCTAACCGTCCATGTTAAATTCATTTTCTGTAGTCGCTTTCACAGGAAATTGTGGGATTAAAAATGGAGCTGCAAGAAAAGGACTAAAAGATGCTGGAATTATTGGTGTATTAAATAACATCATAACACGTTTTTAAGAAAAATGCTTTTATGCTTTCAGTGTGGCTTAACTGTGGTTGGGTTACAGTGTTATTTTAGTATTTAAATACTAATATATGTATATATATAGTAATCTCCACACACAGGCTGAGAGGTTTAGCTCTGGGGTTCAAAGTAAATCATTCACCAGGCCGACTGTCGCTGGAGCAAACTTAAAGTTCTTTATTTGTCATAAATCAGGGTTCAGGGTAAAGGGGAGAAAACTTGAACTTAGGTACTTCTCTCTCAGGTTGCCCCTTTCTGCATCAATTTATTCCTGGAAAAGAGGCAGAAGAGGTGTAGGATTAGTCAAGGAGATTCACTGTACTCACGCCGTCGATTAAGCCTCTATCTTCAAGGGGCTGGGCTGGGCTGGGCTGGGCTGGGCTGGGCTGGGCTGGGCTGGGCTGGGCTGGGCTGGGCTGGGCTGGGCTGGGCTGGGCTGGGCTGGGCTGGGCTGGGCTGGGCTGGGCTGGGCTGGGCTGGGCTGGGCTGGGCTGGGCTGGGCTTGAATGCATCCAACACTGAGTATGTCTTCTTCCCCTTCTTCTCCCTCTACTGTGGCTTTGTTCACCTTTATGTGATTACTAATTGGGCCCAACAGCCTGCAGCTGAGGCAGCCTGCCAGAGGGGAATGCTGCACACCTGTGTTAGAGCTGTCCTTGGTCCTGAACACCCCTGTTAACCCAGACCTTGTGTCCTCTGATGGTGCTATCCATGGTGCTGCAGGTGACTGTGCTGCGTTGTGATGGACTGGTTCCTTCTGGCCACCACAATATATATATATATATATATATATATATATATATATATATATATATATATATATATATATATATATATATGCTTTTTTTGACATGGTAATAAAGATTGTACAAGAGAATATCTTCATTTGTTTTACATTCAAATTTTTCAAAATGCAAGATAAATGTATTTTTTTAAGTGATTTAGACCAAGTTTCATTTTCACTGTACTTTATGTGTTTTTATATTAAGCTTTAATTTAATTGTAATTTCTTATTTTATAATTAATAATTTTTCAGTACTATTCAGCAATTTGTATACTTCAACATATTTTATTTCAGTTAGTTTCCCAGACAAAATCAAAATTGTTCTCCCCTCTAATATTAAATTGTATATTATTTTAGTTTTATTTCAATTAACAACAAAAAATCTATAATTTTGCGGATTTGATGTCTTTTGTTGAACCATAGTTTCACAGGGTTCGTATGGGAGTTCTTCATCACTCAAGTGCAACGTATCACATGAGCTATGCCAAGCAATCATTAATCAAGTTAGCATTTGTCTAGCTGTAATCATCCATAAATATAATGACTTTATTGACTGTATTGAAAACATCCTTTGGCATATTAGGTAGTACTGAATAGGGAACAATCTCAATCCACATGGGGTTCACAGTATATTTTCTTATTCACAGTAATTTCACATCTGTCTGGAACAAACATCTCACTCTGTTTCATAATATATGTTTTTCTTTATTAACCCTAAAAAAAAAACTAGTGAATTGTGACAACATGCCCCATAGGTTTTACATTGGAACATCTGAGGGGTTTACTGTACTAGTGAATACCATAAATATTGTTATGCTAGCATGTGTGGAAATATTAAAACTAACTCTGCATTAGTTTGTGCCCCACGCTCTCCTAGATTTCATTTCCATTAGTATTGCTACAGTTCAACTTTTATCCCAAACGAGATCCTGTTTCATTCTTTTGCTGTTTCACTGTTTTGAAATGCAGGAGCATGTCCAGTGTAAACATGCTTGTTTGAGGTGTCTGTTCATGCATTTATGCACTGTGTCAACCAAACTGCATCTACGATCCAGCATAAGGCTGTGATGGTGAGGATCTGTCTCGGCTCAAATCATTGTCTGCGGCTCAGGTTCAGACTCTTGAGACGACTGTTGACAGATCATGATTACACACCTGATTCTCCCTGTGCCTCGTCACCCACAAATCCAGCGTGATGTCTCTCCTGCACTCCGCCTGTCCAAAAACTGTCCCAAACCTGAAAATCAAGCCTACACTATGAAGAGGATGACCTGCCATAAAAAAAATAAATAAATAAATAAAAAAATAAAAACCTTTGTAAGTGAAAATCTCGTTTTCTCTTCTGTTATTTTTGACTGAAAAATGTTAATCTTTACCTTTATTGGAATTGCATAAATGTTTTGGTACTTTGGTACACAAAAAAAAAAAAAGAAAAAAAAAAAAGAAATGGACAGGACCTGTCCTGTTCATTGTCAAAAATAAAAGAACTTAATAACCTTAAATTTGGAAAACGTTATTAAGTTTTTTAAGTAAAGTTATTAATAAATGAAGTTATAAACCACTTTATAAATAAATATAAACTCCTATTGAGTATTATATGAAAACAGTATATTTTTAGCAATTAATAATATAAAAATGATCTGCTGTACTCATTTCTAGATTATATAAATATTTTATAAAATATAATTATATTATAATATATTCTAAACGATAGATAGATAGATAGATAGATAGCTTTTATTATAAATACTTATTTATACATTTATGTAAAAATAAATAAATAAAGTAGATTTGTTTTATTGAAATAAAAATATAAATTCTGAATTATTATTATAATTGTTTTTCACTTGCCAGTTTTTTTTTTTTTTTTTAAAGAAAGAAAGAAATAAAGAATGAATATAATATTTTGGAACAATCATGCTGTATTTGTGTTTCTAACATTTATGCAAAATATATTGGAAGTATATTTGAGTAGTATTTGTTTTTTTGTTTTTTGACGTTAATGTGAGCCTGGACATGTTTCAGCCATGTTTTTCTCTCTCTAGGTTGTCTTCTCATCGCGTTCAGCTCTCTCTACCAACAGATGGTCTCCTTAAGATCCACCGTGGATCTTCTCGAGTGGTTCTCTGTTTTCCACCCTGCTCACATCAACAAGGTCAAAGCAAGCAAGTCATTCTCCCTCACTAATACATCTCGGAGCATATTGTTTAAATGGCTAATAAAAACATCATGAAAACACTCCAGGATGCAATTTAAATAAAATGTAAAACAATTGCCCTCCAGTACTATTTCTCAGAAACGTGAAGATTTTTGGAACATTAAACCATTACTATATAACAAAATTGTTTATGAGAATGCAGCTTTTCCACACATTGATACATTTCCTAGCTAAACATATCAGCACTATTCTCCTACGCACATTAATATACTCCATAAAAATAAAAATCACAGCATTTCAATCTCAGATACCATGCAGAGGTGAACCAATGGAAAATAATGACCGTCAGACAGAACTAGTGTTTCTTCCATAAGCATAAATGCATCTTTTTCATTTGCATTAACTTTGGAAACTATTTTGTTTAAAATACACATGAATGAAGCAATGTCCTCTATGAAAACTCAAGTCATTTTACTGATAATTAACTTTTAATGGAAGCTCAAAGCAATCCAAGTATGTAACAAAAATGCAATCAATAATATAATGCAAATATCTGCATTTTACAACAGCACACAGTGTGTGCAAACCATGTCAGGGTTTTGGATTCAGTTCCAAGTGCATGAACTTATAAAATGTGTGACCTGAATGCAATGTATTATGTACAGTAGGTTATTTCGGATGTTATGTTAAAGGAATAGTCCACCCAGAATTCCTTTCAATATATCATCTGATCGATGTCTTGAGGTGTGGTAACCGTAATATATATTGTTGAATAATTGACTCCGGGCCGTTGAATAATAAAAAATAAAAAAAAATTCACACCAGATGTGTAACGGCCACTCCACGAAGAGCATAATTTTTCTAATAATTCAATTTCCTTACTTATGAACTAATATTTTGACTTTAAAGTAGTTATTTTGGTTTTTAAGTTCAAATGGATTCACAACGAGAGATTAATTGATGGACTGGAGTGTTGTGGGTTACTTTTGCATTCTTGTGATGCTTTCATCAGCTGTTTGGACTTTCATTCTGACGGCACCCATCCACTGCAGAGGATCCATTAGTGAGCAAGTGATGAAATGTAGATGAAATCTGTTCTGATGAAGAAACAAATTCATCAACTCATCTACATCTTGAACAGTCTGAGGCAGAATACATTTTCAGCTAATATTCATATATATATATATATTTTAATTAATTTGTTAGTACTTATTGGTGAACTACTCCTCCGAGGTGCCTTTGAACAGCAAACCTTGAGTCTAAGCCAGAATAGAGGATTAAAAAAATTAAAAACAAAATTTCCAAAGATCTGACAGGAATGATTTAGAAGACCAAACTGAATATTTAAGAGCTCAATTAAACCTTCATTCTGTGGTGACGTGTCGGATTCATCAAAATGTTTCAAAGGTTGAGTGACATTTGCTACATTTAACATCATGAAGAGTCATGCTTTATGTCGCACTCATTTTCCTATCTCACATTTTTCCATCTCTCTCTCTCTCTCACACACACATTCCTGTCTCGACCTGTTTGATGTAATCTCAAATGCTTCAGTATAATTAGCCCCTCAATTATTTTGCCTTTATTTATTTTTTATTATTTATTTTTTTTAGTGGAGGTTGTTGGTGTGTGCGTGTGTACAGTTACAAAAAGACCCTGGCAAATAAATAAGTGAGATGCTTCAGATAGATGAGTCTAATCAGAAGGGTTATCCGTAAACGCTAATGACATACAGAGCTAATGAACGGTACTTTACTTAAGACCTGTAACTCGAGTCATTTTACTGCATCAGAGGACCAATCTCATTTAACTCAAATTGGTTATTCCTTTAATCAGCGTTGAAGCCACTTGATATGCTTTTCTGTGTGGTGTGAAGATCAACTGGCGTTTCATCTTCAGCCTCCGTGGTGGAGATTGTTTGCCATGGACCAAGGGTTCAGTATCAATTATTAATCTGCAGCATGTGTATGTGGTCACTTGTGGATGGGGAAGCGGTCAGCAGGTATAGCCGAATGACCTTTTTTATATCATTTATTTTTACTCTCTAACTCTGTTTAATAATTAATGTAACTCAATAGTATTGCAAATTGTGCAGCATGTTGAGGGGAAGATTTGCTATTACATTTTTATGTAATTTATTTTGAGACTATTTTTGCGTGCAGGATGATAAAATGGTGCAAAAAACATCCCATATAAAGATAGTAATATTGTGAAATATATATATATATATATATATATATATATATATATATATATATATATATATATATATATATATATATATATATATATATATATATATATATATATATATATATTATTATTATTATTATTATTATTATTATTCATTTATTTTTTCTTGTTATTTAAAATTACTTTAACCCTATGTATTTTAAAATATCAGTGACACATGATCTTTTAAAAAATCATTGTAATATGTTTATGGACATTATGATTAACTTTTTTTCAGAATTGATGAATGTGAAGCTTTACATTTTAATTATAAATTTTAAATATAAATAGTCTGTAACATCGTAAATCTCTGTCTTTGTATTGTGACTGTTGATGGATGTAATACAAATTTTGCATATATAAGTATTACCCCCCCCCCCCCCCCAAAAAAAAGGAAAATAAACTGACAGTTTTTTGGTGCAAAAATTCAGGAATCAGTATTCAGGAAAACATTAATAATGCAAAAATGCATGATAGCTCTTTTTTAAGCATAGAGCACTGCATTATTCTACACCCATATATCACATAGAGCTCATTCAGCAAGCACTTTCATCAAATTAAACTCTTTCGGATATGTCCTGTTTCAGATTTACATCCCATTTGACGTCCTTCCTTACAGCAGTGATGTGCAAACGACAGAATTTACTGCTGCACATACATTTTTTTTGAAAAAAACACACCTTGTAACCCTGTTTAGGTCAGTGTCCTGTAGCCTGTGGGAACAGCGCTGTACAGTTGTTCACATCGAGTGAAAGGTGTGTGTGTTGGGGTGACGGCAGGGACACCAGCCACTTTAATTAATAAGAGAATACCTCTGGACGACAGCCCGGAGCCCAGCTATCATACAGCCATTCTGTCAACACACACTGTCAAAACTCTGGGGTCAGTCCATGTGAGGTGAAATGTGAAGGACATGATGACTACTTACAAAGGAAGATGTCGCAAGAGATGTGAAAGCATTTGCTTGTTCTTAAAATTAGATTGCCATCAGCTGCATAGCTTAAATTAGGCTAAAAAGGGCAACACCACACTTTCTCAGTTCAGAGTTTACACTGTCATTTTCTGCACTGATTTTGAGGGGGAATCTGCGTTTACAGCAGAACTGATTCAAACATGAGAGTACTGCACTTTGGTAGCTGATAATGCTTTAATCAAAATGTTAACAAACAAGCACATTAGAGATGTTAGTTGTGCATTCAGTGAACTCGTTTAAAGTTGCAGTGGTTTAGTTTGATCATTTTAACTTTCTCTGCTGCTTTTATTTTGACAGATTCATGAGCACTGAGCGGCTGCTAATGAACCGATATCTCCAAAAAATATTGAAACTAATTGCCAAATAGTCGCCATCTTTTCATTGAAATCATATATTTAAACTCTAAACAACTACAATCTCACCTAAATGTCTCATCAAATTACATTCCATGACATAATAACAGAAATAATATATTACAATTATATTGGCTTTGCACCATTGACTATGTCTAAAATTATTTTTTTTTTATGTCTAAACTTCTTTTATTTATTTGTTTGTTTGTTTATTTATTTATCCAAAAATACAGCATGAAAGCTTGCCCAAATCTGTTATCCCTCTCTATTTTACACAGATTTACTTCATTTTTATCTAAATCCACCCTGCTGATGTCTAAACTCCTCTTTCCTGCATTTTAGGAAGCATTTTGATCTGATAATAACAGTTTCAGAGATACAGCAAAGTCACCAAATCTGACAAGGCAACATTAGTGGTTACCTAAATCTGTTATTTTAATAGAAGAGGGTAACAGATTCTTGTTATCTCTAATGCTGCCTTGTCAGATTGGGTGACTTTGCTGTATCTCTGAAACTGTTCATATCAATGAATGTTGCCCAGATTCAGTCTGGGGATGTTTTGCTGTGATGTGAACAGTTGCAGATACAGCTGGTGATGTCTTAATGCCTTAAAGCATATTGCTCTGATGTGAACAACTGTAGATATACACCAGAGTCACCAAATCCAACAAGGAATCATAACAGGTTACTGTATTTTGTAACCCTACTGTATGTGTGCACTTTTTTATATTTATTCTCCATTATGTCATTTTCTCTACACCATTCAATACCAAGTTGCTGTATGACATCATGCGACTCATCAAAACAGAAGTCAGATTCTAATAGCTAAAGAAAATTACACTGAAGGCACTGTATCTTCTCTCTCTCTCTCTCTCTCTCTCTCTCTCTCTCTCTCTCTCTCTCTCTTTGACAAACAACTGGATGTATGTAGAAAAAAAAAATCAATCTGTCATACATTTATTTCATCCTCAGAGGCAGGATATTTCCTCTCTAAATTCCCATCTACTATCTATAAAGAAAGTGTCTGGCCGCATTGGGCCTGTATCTTTCAGGATCAGGCGAATGAGTTTTCTTGCCATGGGCTTCCACGGACAATTGTTGAAGCGTCCGAATAATCCATTTCCCCTAATATCAGATAAACTGGGGACAATCAGTCACTCCCTCAGATGCAATCTCCGTAATGCCTGGGCGAAAAGTGGGGGCTGATTATTTGTGTTGCATCTGATCATCTGTGACTCCTAAACCAGCGACCAACCTGGCATCTGTATTACAGATAGCAGTGATAACACACACAGGATAAAAGGCTTTCTGTCACTGCCATGCAAATAGTTGGAGAAAATACGGCACGACGGCCACTTCATCCAAAAAGCAATTACACCCACTTGTGCAGAACAGGTGGCTCAGAATGCAGGCATCTTGGGGTTGAAATATGAAACGTTTGTGAAAGTAAATTCATTTACATGCTGTAAATGCTCAGTAATTACCACATGTCTGTTAGTGTTGCTTGCTACAGTAAGTCAAGCATCACTGTTCCTATTGATTGTGTTTACAGACATGAATGACAGAGGAGAGGTGTAGAATAACATCAAGCAACCACATAGAAACAGCCCTGGCAAAGATCCAGAAACACCCTAACATTTTGGCAGAAAATTGAGTTTATTTATCGTACAATAATGTACACTATTGTTAAGGAAATTGACTGGTAAATACATTTTTATGCAAAGATGCAATAAATTCATCAAAATTCAAAGGCATTTATAGTGTTACAATATTATTTTTTGTTTTAAATAAATGCAATTTATTTATTGTGCTTTTTATTTAGCATTGAATAATAATAAAAAAATGTGTTATTGTTTCCACAAAAGTATTAAGAATCACAACTGTTTTCAACATTGATAATAATAATGATTTCTGAAAGATCACAGGATTTTTTGTCTGTTTTGAAGGTTTTTGTTTTATATTTCTGTTTTTATTTTAAATTTAGGTGAAGTTTTTGTAGCTTTCATGTTTTTGTCTTTTTTTATTTTTAGTAAGTCCATGTAGTTTTTATTAATTTTATGTCAGTCTTAGTTATTTTAGTTTCATTTTGAATTAACTTTTATCAATATATGTTTAAACTAATTTGAATAAATCATGTATATAAATCATATATATATATATATATATATATATATATATATATATATATATATATATATATATATATATATATATATATATATATATAGTGTATCTGCTTCTGTTTCAGAAACACTCAGACAAGCTCTTTTTTCTCAGACAAGAGGCTTTTGTGTATCCTATTTAACTTTGTGACTTTTTTCCAGTCATGCATTTGCAAGAAGATGTCAAGAACGAAGTCCTTGGACGTGATGTGCAGACTGACATCTCTCAGATCCACTTGAGCAGATTCAGGCCTGATAAAGAATCCAACCTAATGCAGAAGCTTTGGAGAAGACTTCTTTACAGAATCACTCGAGAGCTCCGCAGAAACACTATAGAGCTTCCACAACTAAAACTTTCTCACAAACACTGAAAATTTAAGGCTAAAGAGTGAGTAACTGAGTATTTTCTTTTTGATGTGAAGAACTGGGACAGCAGTGCAGAACCGGCCCAGATGTAGTGTCTGTGCATGCTGGAGAAAATGCAAGTTGGCATAACTGTGTTCGAGTATGGGCAAGCAGCTCAAGAGATTTCTTTATTTGGGTTGAGCTGAAAGATATCAAAAATGGATATCAAACTGCTTTTGTTTAAGTCGGGGAGACGAAGACAGTCAGCAAAATTGCCATTGACACTTTAAACGTGTTTCTGGTCCAGCACGCTAAACTCAAAGACCCCTGTGGTTTCTAACTAATATTAAAGTTGCCATTACTTTGTTTTTAGCTACAAGACGTTGAAACAAAGTCACCTACATCTTGGATGCCTTTGGGGTAAACAGATAAACATCAAATTTAAATTTTGGGGTGAAATATCCCTTAAATGCACAAATTACAGGCATATACAGCAGTAAAAATAAGGGAGTGTTATTTTGTCATCTATTATTGTAATGTATTATTTTAGTATCTATTATAATTTGTATTATTTTATTTTCCTTAGTAATGTATATAATGTAGTAATTATATTTATATGTATGGGAAATATTAGTTTTCTCTTCTGTGAAGTATTTGACGTCCAGCGCAGGTGTTAATCCACAAAAGCACTGTAATTGACATTTATTTAAGGTGCTGCACAGACTGGTGTGTTCTGGGCTCAGAGCTGCTGGTGGGCTCTTTGTATCGTGCAGCTGTGAGGAATGGCAGATGAAGCCATCTCCCTGACAGTTTGGCAGGACCGTATGTAGAAGGGGTTGTTTTTCTTTGTGTTCCTGTCAGAGAACCACCCTCCTACACAGAACCTATACATCAGACTCCCACCGTGAGCCACAGATCTCACGGCCGGCTGATGAGCGCCTTCATCTGCCTCAGTACTGACCAACTGCTGAGGAAGCCCGACTAGCTGCATAGTTTTCTCCAACAATTTCCAACTTAGGTTGAACAATTATTCTCTATATTTTTGACTAAAAGTTCCACAGAGAAGGTTGTGATTTTTAGTAAAACTAAAGTTTCAAAAATTAAGTTGTACGTTTGAAGGACACAAACTGATAAGGGGGGGGGGGGCTGGGGGGCAGGTCAGAGTAGTTTTGTTTCTCTCAAGACGGTAGGCGGAGTTTATTATGCAAAGTGTTCCTAGTGACGTACATAGAGATGGGCAAAAGATTTGAAATCTATAACGACTCGTTTCAGCGATTCAGAGTCGACTCCTTACTTTAGAAGCCAGTAACTTTATAAATCGTGTACTTTTTGGTTTAATTATTTGCACATTGTTTACACTGATGGACAGCTGCATCATACACTGTAATACAGGTAATTCTTGATTTCCCATCTGTGTGGCTCTTTAATTTATTACACAAGCGTTTGTGTGTGTGTGTGTGTGTGTGTGTGTGTGTGTGTGTGTGTCAGTGAAAAGCTTAGTATATGTTCTGAGAAAAATAAAGGTTAATCACTTCTTTTCACTAATCATTTATTACAGGTATTTTATTGTTCTACATTTATTTGTATTGTTTACTTTATTAATACATTTTTTACATGTACTTTAATTATTATTTACATTATCCTGTATATATATATATATATTTTTTTTTTTACATATAATATATATATATATATATATATATATATATATATTTATAATTCTGTGTGTGCGTCAGAGAGAGAGATAACGATTTTGAAATATTGCATAAATACGAGAAATATGAAGAAAAAAATAGATATATAACTAGATTTGAATATATTGAATTCCATATCTGCAGTTTACGAACCTCTGTGTATGAATACTGACTGACTGTGAAACTTAGCCTTCTTGACACACATTGTATCTGAACAGTGGCGTGTTATGGTTATGAATGGCATCTGACCCACGAATGCCTCTCTCTAGGCCACACTGTGTGAGACAGGAAGTTAGCTGTCATACGGCTAGCGGCGTGATAGATAGCTCTGTAGATTGTTCTGAACCTCTCTAAAGAAGTCTTTGAGATCCACACAGCTCTGAGAGTCTCTTTAGCGGCGAGCGTTGCGCTGTGACCTCTCACTGTACATCTAATGCTACCAGTATTTTGACCTTGGAAATAGTGACATAAAAGCTGCGTTTGACAGAAAGCAGACAGCAGACCGAGGCGTGCGCTCGAGCCTAAATGAGCCGGCAGAGCTCAGGCCACGAGGACCGCCTGTAAATTATTAATAAACTTTATCTCATCCCAACTCTGTGGCGGAGGCTTATTGAAATGCGCTGACCGTAACAAAAGAAAACTCGCCGACTCAGTCTCTCAGCGGCCTGAAGATCAATATTAAGCAAAGTTTTATTAACTCTCAGGACAGTCCGAATATCAAAAAGCTAAATAGATAGAATTGCATCTGAAGATCCTGAAGATTGTTGTCCGTGCAGCACAGAAAGAGTCAAAAGCATGTGTCATGTTATTCCTGTAGCTTCATTTGTAGAAATTGGAAACTTTGCATTAAATATTTGAAATTAGCCCGGAAGAATAGAAATGTAATGGTTATAGTCTTTAACCTCCTCAACAAGAGAAGGTCTAGGTGGTGAAGACCGTAACACAGCCTTTCTGAGATGGGATCATTATAGGCTTATGCATTTTTGATCATGATCTAAGAGTAATTGGATTAACTAAAGTGTCATTTGTGTTGTAGTGAAGGTTGGACCCGGACAAATCCACTCGAGACCTCATTAGCCCTGTCTGTGCTCCTCTTTACTTTATGTTAGACATGAAACGCATGGTTTCTTCAGGCTTCTGAGGACAAATGAATATGTAAATTGTTTTAAAAAAGGAGAGGGAAGAAGGATTGATTGAGAATTCATTTTAACCTCTGTCCTGGACCAACCTTCATCTGACACTGTACATTTTACAGCCTGATTCTCTGAAGAGATTTATAGAGATATGCAAGTTTGTGCATGTGTGTTTGTGTGTGTGTGTACAGTCATGGCCAAACATTTTGGCAGTGGCATAAGTTTTGTGTTTTGCAAAGTTTGCTGCTTCAGTATTTGTAGATTATTTTCCACATTTCTATGCTATACTAATATGTTTTAAAGGCTTTTATTAGCAAAAAAATATGAGTCAATATTTAAAGTGTTGACCCTCGTTCTTCATAACCATTGTGAAAATGGCATAATGGTTTAGCTATATCCTATTAAGCCCAAGTTTTTTTTTTTTTTTTTTTTTCAGTCTGAACTTGTTTCAACTAAGCAAGTGTGAGAGATGCACACACACAAACACACAAACAGCGGCCCATTAGCATGTGCCTTGTTGCTCTTGACGTGTCAGTGAGTGTCTGTGCACCTGAGACAATCCATCAATCGCTGCTCTCCACTGATTTTGCTGTAAGACCCTGTCAGCCACAGATAGAAAGCACTGAGCATGCTAACTAGCTCTGAATGAAATCACACGCATCCCACAATTTCTCACTGAGCTGCTGCTTGACAGATACAATGCTTTAATCCTCCTCTCTGCCACCTGTCACTTTCCCTTCCATCGTCCTTATCGTTGACTGAGCTGTGATTGGTTGCACACTGGAAGTAGAGTGATACAGGTGGAGGGATTCTCCATTTGCAGGTCACTCTAGACATGGATATTTAAAGAGAACCTCTAAACGCTTAATGTATTGGGTGCAGTTGGGTGCACATTTTTTTTTTTTTTACTATACTTTTTTTTATTATTATTATTATAGAATGTGTGTTTTGTTTTTGTTTTTGTTTTATTTTTTTAGCTTCTTGTGAAATGTACTAGAAATTTCTGAGTGAAAATATTTCCACAGATGTTTGCATAAATTTATAAAAAATAAAATAAAATAAAAAAAAAACATGAATATAGAACATGAAAAAGAACATGATATCTTCACTACTGATCTAACGTTTTTCAAATATATATATATATATATATATATATATATATATATATATATATATATATATATATATATATATATATATATATATATATTTTTTTATGAATACATTTTGAATACATTTATACTTTTATTGGGCAAGGATTGATTGTAAATGATAGTAAAGATATTTACAGTGCTACAAAATATGTCTATTTCAAATAAATTCTGTTCTTTTGAACTTTATATTTAATCACAGAATTCTGATAAATAAATAAATAAATCGTGGTCCCTACAAAAAAAAAAAAAAAAAAAACAAAAAAAAAACAGTTGAAAGCACAGCTGCTTTCAACAATTATAATAAGATTTTCCATTGATTTCCAATAAAATTACATTATAAAAAATATTACAATATAAAACAGTAATTTTAAATAGTAATAATACTTCAGAGTTCCATTGTATTTTATTTTTGGTCAAATAAATAAATAAAAATGACTGTGCCATTTCATTTCTTTTGTAAAAAAAATTGCGGGATCAGCTCAGGATTCTGAAAAATCTTTCTTCTCAGAATTTCAAGTTTATTTCCAAATTCTGAGTTTAAATCTGAAAGCTATGAATCTCACAATTCACACTTCTGAACTGCAAGAAAGTCCAAATTGTGAGAAACTGCAAAATAAATAAATAAATAAAAAAGATACAACAGAGAGAGATCAATAGTGAGATAAATAATTATAGCAATTACCTTTATTTATTTATTTATTTATTTTTATTATATATATAGGCTAGGTGGAAACAGCTTTCAAAGAAAACAAGATAAAAAAATACCTTAGAAATTAGTATTAGTATATTATTATTATTGCTGTTGTTGTTGCTCTGATAATGATGACTGTTGTATAAAATACAACTAATCAGGCTGCAGTGTGCATTAAAGAGTCAGTGGTCACATCTCTCTCCATCATGTTCTGCTCACAGCTCCACTGCTCCTTTAGTGGTTTTGGTCGAGCTCACGGAGAGCTGAGATGCCCATCACATCTTCCTCTCTGAGTGTTTGCGGGACACTTTCTGCTCTATGCACAGTGGCCATCTCAGGCCACAGAATTAAGCTGAATAACAGTGAATTGGCTGTGAAGAAAACATCGCTTTCAGCCGTTCAGCATTTTAATTGTGAATAATCCGATGCTCAATGGCTGTGTGGAGGGGTTTCGGCTTTTCTTAGGAGGTGAAAGCTGCAGGGAACATTTGTGTGATCATTTTATTCATGTGATGAAAGAGACGCTCTCTTCAGTGAGATGAGAGCGACTAGGGAAGGACTGTCTGTAAATATAAAAGTGGCGAGACGCCGTTGGCTCTCTGTAGTGCTGTCATGGGCTGAGCTATTACTAAAGAAAGCAGAACCAATTCAAGAGATCTTCATGCATAACCCATTTGAGTTCAGTAATTTGACATATTTCAGAATAAAATGGAAAAAAAAATGTTGGGTGGGGCTTGTATCTGCTAGGAATTGACTGGATTATGTTTTCTGAGTGAAGCTCTTCTGAAACATTTGAATGATTTTTGTGTTTTCCAAAAGTCTCGCTGAGCAGCTGTGATTTTAAGTAGATGCGTTTGGTTTCTGGCCACTGTAGCATCTTTGGCTGACAGTATGGAGAGCTCAAGTTGGCCTTTGGTCTAATTTTGTGAAATTTAGTTGACAGCACAGAGCTCTTTGGCTAAAAACAGCATTCATCTGGTTGGAATTTTAATGTCATGCATTTGCACCTTTGTCAAAGAACATTAACTGCACATGAAGACACGTTTGCTGGAGTGCACAGCAGACACCTGATGGCTTTTACTTCGCTGTGTTTTACAGCTGCTTGTAAAACACACAATGTAAATTTCTGTTGTTGGTTATAACATGATAAAGCCGTAATTTGTGGTGTGTTATATTGGCACTTGTAAATACTACAGCTGCGTCTCCTGGACTATAGAGATGGGACCACAAAGATGAGTTTGATGGGTTTTCTATATTAGATATCTCCACATTATGAAACAGATCTTTGGATGTTCAATATCCCTTGTGGAAAATTATCAAGTGATTTTAAACCATGTATAAACAGACAGCTAATAGAGGAAACAAGAGTCACACCAAAATGTCCATTCCCATAAAGAATTGCAAAAAGCTGCATCATTCCCCCAGTCTTCAGTGTCACATAATCCTTCAGAAATCATTATAATATACTGATTTGCTATTTCAGATTATTATCAATGTTAAAAACAGGTGTGCTTTTTAATAATTTCTGTGAAAATTGTGATACATTTCTAAAGGATATTTAATATATTTTGATATTTATTTATTTTTCTTTACTTTAACTTTTGATCAATTTAGTGCATCTTTACTGAATAAAATACAAATAAATAAATAAATAAATAAATAAATAAATAAATAAATACATAAATAAATAAATAAATAAAATCTTACTGACCTTTTGAACACCTGCTTTCATCATTCTCAGTGTATCATGGGATGAAGACGTTCTGTTCACACGCACAAGATAATTGATCTGAAGTAGGCAATGACCCAGCACAAGTCTCTGGACTAATGGGCTTATGTTCTGGAGTGGAGCATTCAATTGAACATCTGTATAATGACTTAAAAATTGCTGTTCACAAATGGTCTCTATCCAAATTGATGAAGCAAAAGCAATTTTGCCAAGAAGAATGGGACAAAATCCAGTTTGAAAATGTGAACACACATTTAGGAAATCTCAGCTGTAATCGCTGCTATTAACTCTAAAAAAAAATCTTCCTGCTTTATACTGAATTCATTAAAACGTTTTGTACCCTTTTACCTGTGCACGTTGTATACTTTGTACTTTTTAAACTATTTGTATTGAGAAATCATTAAATCATCTTGAAAAAGTGTTCAAACGAGTTGTTTGCTTTTATAAGGCTTACTCATTTTAGTGATGATGTGAAGATGTTGAAGATGGACTCATTTAAAGCATGATTTTATATTATTTTAGATTAACTATCTTGTAGATATGTATCACATCAAACCATGTCAAACTCATACTCAGTAATCTATCAGATCTTAATTAAATCTCTTATATTAAAATTGCAGTGACCCATAAAATGGTCTATTTAAATTAAAAGCTAAAATTGGCAGATTCCTCTTTTTTTATCGTCAGATGTCACAGCATTTCATGACATGCATAATGAAAAGACAGATTACAAAAAGGCATTTTTTAGAAACCTCTCGGGCCCCTGACATTAAAAAGACCTGACAGTCCTGGCCATGAGACTGATGCGCCTGTGTTAGACAAAAGAAGAACTGGCTGCTTTATGTGAATGGAAAAGATGAATATGAATTGACTTTAATGAAAGTCAGTTCTCTGGCTTTTCAAAATGAGCAACTAAATCATTTAGAGATTTTCAAGCTTGTTTAACAAAATGGAAATGAGTGTCCATGTGTTGTTACAAAGAGACAATGCTTCAAAGATTCAAATATGGATGGTTACAAACATGATTTCTCCTAATCTTAATGTCCTGCTATGTACAGGGTGCTCTGGCAATTATTTATGGAAGCAGCAATTTATGGAAATTATGACAAAAAGTCTAAGTTATGAGATACCACGTAATAAATATGATGCCATTTGAAATTGAGAAAAGTCTAAGTACATAAAGGAGTTGAAATTGTGAGATATGAAGTAAAAAATATGAGATAAAAAAGTTTAAATTTAAATAGCGATATTAAAATGTAGAAGTGATGAGATCAAATGTTGAAGTTGAGAGGGTAAAATGTATATCAAAACATTAATTATGAGATACTGCGCATTAATTAGAAGAGAAAAAGTCAAATAAGATCAAATAAAAATTGACAAAAAGTCAGAAATATGAGATATTAGGTCATAATTATACGATACAATTTCAAAATTGAGATAAAGTAAAACAAATTTTTCGAATTATAAGTCATAATTATAAGATAAAACGTAAAAAAAAGATACTAAGTAATGTGAAAAATTTGATTAAGATGTTAAAATTATGACAAAAAGTTGAAATTATGAGAGACAAAGTAAAAAGTATGTAAAAATGACAATTATGATGAGAAACTAAGTCATAATTATGAGATAAAAATTCTAAATTGAAATAGAAATTATGAATCAAATTATAGGCAGTCAACTATGACAAAACTGACTCATTTGACTTTGTATTGTATAATTATGATTTACCCAAAAAAAAAAAAAAAAATAATAATAATAATAATAATAATAATAGTTCAATTCTAAACTGAGTTTGAAATTGAGAGTCAAATTATAGTCAGTTGGGACAATTTCGACATGATAACATTTATTTAATATTTTTTTTTACTTTTTTATGTAATAACTGACCCTTCGCAAAGACCCGTCCCCTTTAGTTACTGTTGCTATGTCCAACAAGCCATACCGATCTCCGGCCACACACATCACTGTAGTGCCTCAGTTCAATAGGCACGCAAACTGATGAAAATGGCGGATTTGGCATTATGATTGGTCAGATCACCTGCCAATCAAGCTCCCTGTGGAGGGTCAAATATGATTTACCAAAAGATGATTTTTGTAATGGCAATGGGCTTCAATACTAACTTCTACAAGACGGTGAAAATCCTTACCAGTCTATCTGGAAACAAAATCTATCATGACTTGTTTTCAAGATACTACTCTAGTTTGCCGCAAAAAAAGCATTTCTGATGAAGAACTAGTAACTGGATTTGTTCTTTAAAGACCTTTAAAGGACTGTCCACTGTAATGTGTTTTGGGGAACCCAAAACGTTTCTTCTATGGCATGACTGAAACCCCCTTTGTTTTTGAGAGTGTATAGTCTCCCTTGGCTAGACGTTGTAAGGTCTGGACAACATGCTGCTATCAGGGTACGAGAAGGGCAGGTATGAGAAGGGCAGAGCGGACAGCACAATGTTGGGCACTCGTCACCTGTTCATCACACCCTCCGTTAGCCCTCTCCGTCTGTCACTTCTGGGTTCAGTGTTTTGTCACACGAGTTCCAGAAGCTTCTCTGGAGGTGGCACACTGTGAAGTTTCCCAGTCCCAGAGCGCCCTGCAGCTGCGGAGGAGACTTGATCTCTGATCAGAGCTGAAGCCTGAGTCGCTCGCTTGCTTTTGTCACATCCTGTCAAGTCTCGCCAGGCTTTGTGTGAACTTCCTTCATGTGCCTGTGCGTGAAAAGAAAGAGGTCCTATTTTGGAATTTGATGATACTGTGCGTGTTAAAGAGCGAGGAAGAGCGAGCGTGGGTGTTCATGAGATCCTAAAAATGTTCAGGAATCAGTTGCCGTTCCCTTTGTACCCTGTGTGATAATGAGAGGGGGAACTAGAAAGAGAGCAGGGGTGGGGAGGGAGAAGAGAGAGCAAAACTTTGATGATGGGAGAGAGTTGGAAAAAAAAGAAAGAAAAGTGAAAGACATGACTAGGGGGAGGAGGGAGGAGATGAAAGAAGAGGTGCCCAGTGGTCAGATGATGCAATTTAACAACAGTGATATAGCATTTTCTACTGCCTGCCTAAAATACACCAGGTAAACAGATACAATCAAACTGTCCGAAAATCAATTACTTCAGTGGGATTGCTCTTGCCCAGAGACATGCTTTAGATGTCTAGAGGTCCCAGAAGGAGCAGGAGAGCCCTTTTTAGACTGATATCCTGCCAGGGGTGACCTTTCTCACAAAGGCCACTTCCACTGATGTGCAAATCACGGATCTGAAGCGTCGAAAGCCCAGATGATTTTATTTACATGGAAATCACTTCATCACTTCAAACTTCAAAACTAATTTTCATCCCTAATGTAAATGTAATTAATTCATTGGCTAGATAAATAGACATCTAGGTCATATTTCACCTCAAAAGAAAAATGTATATTAGGATTTTTATTATTATTATGAAGTAACTTTTTATTATTAAATTAAAGTTACATTTAATTACTAAACAGCACATTGCCTGTTACGTCTTTTGGGCTGCGTTGTTGAGCACAGTGGCACTGAAACCTTGTATAGCACATACTTAAAGCTCTTTTAGTTTCCATTTGTTATAGGATTAGTCCAACGAATTGTGTCAGTTTGTAATGCGTACTTAACTGGGGCCTTTTGCAGTGTGTGACCGTCTTTTTATTTTTATAATAGTAATGTAAAAAGTAAAAATGTGTGTGTGTGTGTGTGTGTGTACTGTATAGAGTATGATGAATTTTGCAACATGAATTATTGAACTAAACTGAGCTGAATGACTCTAAATTAAAAACATAAACATTTAGTATGTTTTATTTATTGTATTTTCTTTTTTTCTGCTGATTACTGTAAAGCTGCTTTGGAGCAATCTGTATTGTATAAACCACTTTATAAATAAATGTAACTTCCATTGAGTATTACATGAAAACAGTATATTTTAAGCAATTAATAATATAAAAAATGATCTGCTGTACTCATTTCTAGATTATATTAACATTTTATAAAATATAATTATATTATAATATATTCTAAATGATAGATAGATAGATAGATAGATAGATAGATAGATAGATAGATAGATAGATAGATAGATAGATAGATAGATAGATAGATAGATAGATAGATAGATAGTGCAGCAGACTCTCTGTTATAAACACACATACTGTCGTGCAATAATGCCAGACAGAGCCAGACAAAGCTTGAATGCATTAGCACTATCTGTAAAAGAAAGAAAACTCATTACTCCATACTGATGTAACAGCGAAGAATAATCTGTGGTTGGGCACAGCGGGAAGAGCAGGAGACAACATTTTATTTTCTAATGACAGCAGGGAAGGTAACTGTCTAACTGTGCTTCTTTGAACACTATGGCAGAATAAATGAGGGTTTAAAGGAGCTCCAATATTACAGAAAGGAATTGCCCATTAAAAAAACGATTTTTCCACTGTTCTCTACTCTCCAAATGAGTCTGATGGCTTTGATCTTCCTGATCAGAAGCACAGAGGTCTGGAATCACCTGAGATGGTGTTGATCCCTCCTGCTGTTCAGATGGACTATATATAGATGAACTCCACCAGCAAAACCTCCTTCACTGGTTAGCACTAGTACATCAAAATCTACTGCACATTTACAGGGTTTTATAAACTTTTCAGTACAACTATTTAGCACTGCATCTATCTATTTAACTTGAAATTACACAACACACACACATACATACATATATACTGGTGTGCTTGGTTTTAGAAACAAACTGTAATTTAGAATAACTAATGCAAAATTGATGGATTATATATAAAGCTTAAATATGACTATATTGAGTGCAATTAGACATATTTCATTTAAAACAATAAAATATATAAAATAATATATAATAATTAATTATATTAAAAACATTTGTACTCATTTTGTAAAGCAAAATAAATATATTTTATTTTAGATATTATATCATATGTAGCAAATATCATTACCTGTAATATAATATAATATAATATAATATAATATAATATAATATAATATAATATAATATAATATAATATAATATAATATAATATAATATAATATAATATATCCTTGTACTTTTTTAAATGATTATGATGTGTCCAAATATTGAGAATCACATCACACAATGTTATATTTTATATAATGTTATATTTAAAATATATAAATAAATACAATTATATTTATATTGAAGCTATGTTTAGCTTCAAGTTTTGACTTAAATTTTGCAAGTGTAACAAGATGTGTTGTGTGGAGTGTTACCATGGTCACAGTCTTTTATCCTCACAGTCTTCCAGCTGTCAGTAAGGAAGCTCAGAAACCAGGAGACACTGAGCTTGTTTCCAAGTGGCTTCGGCAGGTTGCTGTTGAAGGCAGTGGAGGAGTCGAAGATCACACCTTAAGCTTGTCTGCTGCTTCGTGATCGGCGTCTAGAGAGCAAATGGCCTGTGGAGTCTCCAGGGACCGAGGCACTCCATCATAGACACCGGGATCATACAGGGAGTCTTCCAGAGGTAAGACACCTTCATCATCCTCAGAGACACAGAAACCAAGTAATGAAGAGCCCCACAGAGCAGCTGGCACATGTCCTGAGGGCGTCCTGTGGCCTCCATCAAGGCCCTGGGCTTGATTTCCTCAGCTCTCTCCTCTCCTCATCAACACAGATCATCTTGAGCAGGGCTGGAGAATTCAGAATGACGTCACAAGGAGGTGGAAAGGTACGTCAGATGGTTTCATGTGAACAAAATTATAAAACTAAAACATGCTGAAATACACGACTCAATAGTTTCACAATAATACTTCTACTTTTAGGGCACAACCCTTCCTTTAACTTATAATACAGAGCTCAGCATTAACTCCAGTGAACTAGGATCTCTCCCACAGAGGCCAATTTCTCCTCAGCGCTGTCTTTTGTTCCACTCCACCGTCCCTGAAATTATCTGTCCTTTCTGTCTCCCCCATGGAATGTCCTGCAGTCAATAGAAGAGCATGTCTCCAGCAATTAGCGGCTGGCAAAGTGCTACTTTTGTGCTTAGATTAAATGTAATTTCCAATTAATGACACACATTAACAGCATTCTGCAAGCAGCAGTGAAAGGGCTGACGTGTCTGTAAGAAGTTAATATGATAGTTCAGCGAGAGCCTTGATGGGACCTCCAAAAAATAAACAATTAGGGTAATACAAATGCAAGAGGAACCAGGAAGTGAGTAAAAAAAAGACAAATTCGGGTCAATGTTCACTTAGAGGCACTTTTTTATAATTAAACTTATATATATATGTATAATGACATGGGTATGACACAGGTATTACAAGGAGAGGGTGACTTATGGGGACCCATGTCCCCATTTTTCAAAACGCTTATAACTCATACAGAATGAGTTTTTTTTTTTTTTTTTTTTTTTGAGAAAGTAAAAATGCACAAAGTTTCCTGTGAGGGTTAGGGTTGGTGAAGGGCGATAGAATATACAGTTTGTACAGTATAAATAACATTATACCCTATGGGATGAACACACTTTTCACAAAAACAATCGTGTGTGTGTGTGTGTGTGTGTGTGTGTGTGTGTGTGTGTGTGAGTGCATGCATGCATGCATGCGTGTGTGGGTGGGTGTGTTTGAACTATTATCATTTTAACCTTGCTGCATAAACAGTATTTGTTTTTCTTGTAAAAATATAAATAGAAATTTAAACAAATAACAAAATAACTTTTAGAAATACAAAATGTAGTGAATAGAATTTCTCTGATTTTAAGACTTTCTATAAAACTATGGGAAGGAGAAGCCTTATTTAACCGTTCAGTAGGGGATAAAAAAGGTGAAAAGATAAAAAGTAAAATGATCTATGTTTTAAAACTACTGTAGAACACTTTAAGAAACATTTTTCTTTAATATCATCATCCTTGGAGACAGCACAGTTCCCTCCTAAAAAGTTAAGAAACACCCACATACAGACAGACAGAAGGAGCAAAAGAGATTCCACAGAAAGGAAGTAAAGCTCAGGACAGTAGCGGCCTGTCAGCTGAAGCGCTGGTGGGGGGCGGCCAGTAATGGAAACCCTTTAAAGGTGGCATTTTGGCATCCCACTCCTTGCAATCCTTCAGTGGTCATAAGATTCGTGTTGACAGGCTATTAGAGCACAGCCTCCCCTGATAGAGGAGACTCGAGCGAGGGGGAGGACGGCTCATTATATGTAAAGATGTCATAGGGAATGAATGTTTATGGAGAACTGACCTTCTTCACCTCTGTGCCCTCCTCGTATCAGTAGCAAGAAATTATCTTCTTTTTTTAGTGGTTATTAATTAAGAGGCTTGACATGCTCTGCTGGAATGGAAGGTTACAGTCATGCTGAGGTATTTAATATCAGATGTTATCATCTTTGACTTTAGATGTCATCAACAGCAATATAGCAATGCAAATGCTGCGTGTCTACAAGTAAATAATTGTAATTGGTACTTCACAGTCATGGCATGATGGGATATGTTATCACGGCTGAAGGGCATTGCTGCCAGCTGCCCACTGTCCTGTCAACATATTTCTCACACTGTTTTATAGCGCTGGCTCAGAAACATGTTCATAAATGATTGCATGCCTTAAACAGTGACATAATCAAGACTGATGCATTCTGGGATGCAGATGTTGCTGCCAGAGGCCCGGACCTCATGACACTTTGAAGGCTGATTTAAAGATGAATCATCCACACATGCATGCTATTCTTACTAACACTTGTAGGGCGCCGCAGCATAAATGGCTGCCCACTGCTCCGGGTGTGTGTTCACAGTGTGTGTGTGTTCACTGCTGTGTGTGTGTGTGCACTTTGGATGGGTTAAATGCAGAGCATGAATTCCAAGTATGGGTCACCATACTTGGCTGTATGTCACTTAACTTTAAAACTAATAATCAGCAATAATGTTTTCAACACTGATAAAAATCTGTAATGTTTTTTGAGCAGCATATCAGCATATAAGAATGATTTCTGAAGAATCATGTGACACTGGAGTGATGATGGTGAAAGACCAGAACTAAATTACAATTTAAAATATATTAAAATGGAATGGAAATTTATTTCTGCCATAAAATAAACATAATTAAAATTGTTTAGATAATGTTTGCGTTCACACTATAAATGCATGTCCTAAAACACTCTCCAAGACACACTGCACCCTGTTTACACACGCTTTCATGCTGCATATCACTGAAATATCCAGAGTAAATGTGGTGAAGCGTGCTCTCAACCATGGCTAGTCAACATCGATATGTGGGAGATGTTAGTGGACGTACAGAGGAATAAAAAGAGCAAATGAATGCTGGCATGTAGGCAGTAAGTTGGTGAACGGAGTGGATCGTGTGTCAATCAAAACCGCTGTTAGCTCAGCAGGTGTGCATATATGCATAAAAAAAACGCCTGCCTTCAGCTTCAGAACTCTTCACGTTCGAGGAAACCTTCATATGTCTTCTGAGTCTTTAAACAGCCGTGATCACTAGCAGGTTTCCGGCTTCTGCACAGATGATGTTCTAGAAACAGTGAGTCGCTGTCATTTTGACAATTCAATGGCAATTCATTCCATGGTTTCATCAAACATCACAAGAAGCGGCAAAACCAAAGAGTGAAAAAGTAAGTGTGCAGAGATGCTCTCCCTGTAATTACAGCTATTGATGAAAGGCAAAAAGGCACTTATGTGTAATGTGTATGTGTATGTGTACAAATCTTTTGGAAGCAACAGCTGTTGTCAAGATGATGCCTAAGGGATAATGCATGGAAAGGAACAAGCCACCACCAAAATATTTTAAAATATAAAAATTAATTCAAAATATTAATGAAACAAAGGTAGATTGAAAAATAGCACTGGCTCTAATACACTAACCAAAGTCTGAAACTATGTCAGTGCCAATAGATTCACTGCTTGCTCACAATCTTAAGGAGGGTTATCTTTTAGGGCTGTAACAGATTGAGATTGCTAAATAATTAATGCTCATAATTACTCATTTCAAATGTACCATTACCTTTATGCTTGTTAAAAGTTCAGGGCTATAGCCCCTTCAAACCACATCTAAGCCCCTTTCACACTGCCATTCCGGCAAATACAGGGGTAAAGTGTTCCTGTAATTGTTCCCTGGTCGCTAGATTTGGCACTTTCACACTGCCAGTGATGACCCGGTATATGTGAGTGCTTTCACACACAACCCTTGAAGATCCCGTAACGACACGTGACATCAGCGCGTGACGTGTAATGTACTAGTCGACAAAGCTTGGCACGTTATACTTTAACTGAAGCAAGCAAACGATCTCGGCGTCAGCGCGGAAAGTGAGGAACTAACTGATCTCTGCTTCATTACAGTTTGCACATATGTTTTGGTCGCGAATGTTGATCTTCCTTCAAAACAGCCGGTAAAAGAGTCGCGCGATAACGCACATCATCACTTCGATACGGAATTATATCTGGCTTTTGTTCACACAGCGCTCGTTCCGGATCGATTACCGCAATGTTACCAGGTCCCCGACCCGGGTTCAATTCGGTAATCAATTCCGGGACGTGGTTGCTTTCACACAGAAGGCGACCAGGCAATGTTACGGGAATATTGCGGGTCCGACGTGCAGTGTGAAAGGGGCTCTAGTGAGAGACATGTCTGGTCTTTAAAAGACATGAGCAAAGCGTTTTTCTCACACACAGCTGGGATCATCTGCCACCTGTTTGAGCTCCAGGGTTTACAGATGTATTTCTTGTCAGGAGCTCATAACTGCACAGGTGAAGTGAAGTGAAGTGAAGTGACATTCAGCCAAGTATGGTGACTCATACTCAGAATTTGTGCTCTGCATTTAACCCATCCAAAATGCGCACACACACAGAGCAGTGAACACAAACACACACACTGTGAGCACACACCCGGAGCAGTGGGCAGCCATTTATGCTGCGGCACCCGGGGAGCAGTTGGGGGTTCGATGCCTTGCTCAAGGGCACTTAAGTCGTGGTATTGAAGGTGGAGAGAGAGCTGTTCATGCACTACCCCCACCCACAATTCCGTCCGGCCCGAGACTAGAACTCACAACCCTTCGATTGGGAGTCCAACCCTCTAACCATTAGGCCACGACTTCCAGGTGAATGACAGGTGACACTGAACTGCATCAGTACTGTCATTTCACTCTTCTTCCTCACGTCATGTTATTCCCTTCTTCCTTTCTCCATGTGTCCTTCTCTTGGGTCCATGTGATGTGCATCCGAGTCCTTGTTTGCCCATTTTGATTAAGATGAAAATCAATCACCCTCAATGGAGGATAATACAACCAAAGGATCTTATATAAGGGACATACAGTACATTGCATTAAATCACTCTACTTTGGATACATTCTGCATTTGTCCTACATGACAGCTCTTCACTGTATGTTATGGCTCAGAATATAAATTTTTAACAGTAAAAAAACAAGTGCCAAACTTACAGACATGCTGTAAAAATGTCAGCCCATTTCAACTTAAAACACTTAAGTTCAGTTGCTGCTTTAACTTTACAGGTTAATCAAGTGAGAAGGCTTGTACACGTCATTTCAACTTAAACTGTATTGAAATGACTACAAATGTCAAGTTGCCGTGACTTATTGATCATATCATATTTCTAGGGCACTGGTCGTGTTGTAGATGGCTGCTATGGTGTTTTGGGGTTTTATGGAACTCTAGGAGTCAGTTTCGGAAATTCAAATATTCAGTTTTAAACTCAATCATTCATCAGATTATAAAAAAAACTTTATAATCGGTTAACATTAATGCACTGTCTATGTCAATGTATGATAGAAGTAATTGGAACACTGCTATTTGATTATATTCACTTGTTTTGTTGTGTTTTTGTCATTATTTGTTTTTCTTTTTAAATGTCTATACAATCTTCATTTAGTTATATTTTCTGTTTTCACTTTACCTTTAGATGTTTTTAGATGTACCTTTTGTTTTTCTTTTAAATGTTTCTACAGTTTGTTTTATATCAAGTAACATTTTTTTTTTACTTAATATAAGTTAAATATAATAATCGATAAACATTGTATATACTGAAATGAGTCAAATATGATAAAATGTCAAATATTTAATGTAAAATATTCCATGTAAATGCCAGTGACTTCTGCATGATATGCATTACAAAAACATAACTTCCATTACAAATTTCACATAACCCAAAGTTTATTTGTTTATTTGTAAGTGCCATCACTAAAATAATCATAAATACAACTTTGCATATTAGAATAAGAGACATAAGAAGTTAAATTAATATATAGTATATTATAAGACAAATTATTCTAATATAAGCACTTTTAAAATCAAGTAACTTCAATGGCTTTCCTTTAATGGATGTACCTGTACTCTAAGTTAGTATTTTGCTCATTATATCCATGGCTCAATCTACATTTATATAGCAGACACTCCTGTCCTAATTAATCTAAATACAGATTTGAGTTAAATTGAATATAACAGGGAAAGGAACAGTCAAGAGACATGGAATTAAATAGCTGAAAAAGGAATTAGGTTTGTGACAGATTGAGAACACAACATGCTTATTATATACAACTATCCATAGGATTGGAGCTGTGTAGTTTGGAGGTATCAAAGGAAAACTGCATTGTTATCCTATCAAACATTTTTTTTTCTTCTAAAGACAAAGTAGAAATGCACACACAGCTGAACATTCACCGGAGATTACAGACACTGTTCTGGGACCGGCTGCCACACACACAGACTGCTTTTCCTGTCATCTCTTTCCAAAATCACGTCCAAGAGTCTGCAATGTCTCTGAATTTTACACTACACGTTTCCATGTCATTTATCTCTTTGATCGTAAATCCACGCTCAAATCAAAAGGACAGGACAGAAATAAATGCACAGGCTAGCTATGGAAACACGGATTACACACAGCAAGGAGGCTATTTTCTGCAAGCTTGCTTTAGGAAGATTGTGTGTGTTTTGTCGTCTCATGTAGACTGCATTAGTGTTAAAGGCCTGAGCTCAGATCAGCTCATCCCATCGACTGCTGATCGATGAGTCCAGGACTGATGGATCTACAGAGAGCTATACTTCCAGTTATAATGCTATTAATATCTCTCTCTATATAATATCACAGACACACAGTTATACAACTCTGTCAAACCAGCAATTACACATCAGTCATCATAGCACATGACGGATGCGTCATATATGCAAATCATATGCAAATAGAATAACATCTTTACCAGATGGGCAGTTCTATCAAACTGATGTCTGGATGACTTCAGAGAAGATCTGCTGAGAAAACATGGCAACTTTATTAGACTGATAATGCTCAGAACCACAATGTTTATGGAATATGCATTAAAATGACATCTATTCATGTTAGAAAATGATTTCAATAAGTAGCAGTGCTGCACTAAATCTTGATTAGTAGTAGACAGATATCACTTTTAGTATTGGTCATACTCATGGTTAGGGTTTTGACAAGGCTTTTATTTGTATTTTTTTATTAGACCCATAAGCAGCCACCTAGCAACCTCACAGGACACCCTAGCAACCACAAACAATTCATATTAAGTTGTGCATATTTAAAAATGTACTGTATAAAGATGAGTTTGGACTACAGTCAATATCCGTGTGTTTCTGAACATGACAGCTTGTTCTGTGCTTTCATCTGATGGATTTAGGGGCAGCACACTGCTTTGTGATGACTTTCAAACATTAATATTCCAAAATCATTTTGCAATAGCTTTAACCCGACAGGCATCCCCCATATGATGGCTGTGCTTTCAGAAAGTTTGACTTTCAGCAGTAAGGGAGGTCATGGCAGAGGTCAGAACTTCAGAGGAACGTCTGTATATTTTGAAAATGTTCCATTTGGAGTCATTGCTTTTAAAAGACGCTCTGTTTAAAGCCATTGCCTTTCAAACACAGTTCAAGCTATTGTTCTTGGGATGGATTTTTTCACTTTTAGAGATACCGTGGAACATTTATTCTCTGCGGGTTATCGAGCGGCCCATTTTGACAAGCGCATCAAAATCAGTTCACGTCGCATTGGACCCAGTTAATCTTTTCATTACCTTCGTTCCTTTTTAAATAAGTCTATTTTCTCCCCACTAATAGTGTATTTTCATTTGCAAAGTGTCTCATTTGCTGAACTTTATTGAATTTAAGAGGAACAGCTTAATTTCCGGCTTTGTGAGTTGATATTTTAAAACGGCCTGTTGGGAAGCCTGCAGAATGAAGCTGTGGTCACTTTTTTCCTCTCATTTTCGCATTTGACCAGTAAGATTAATTTGTATTTTTAATAAAAATGGGCATGTTTTATTACACCGGCTGATTAGAAAAGATTACTGTATGGGTGAACTCATAAAACTGGTCGAGAACTTACCCAGCCATATTACTTCCCTAAATTAAACACAGAAATAAGGAATGATATTCTGCATTAAGAAAAACAAAGGTATTTGTAGGACCATTGATAATCGTTTCATTAATTTATTCTATAATTTTAATTAAAATTAAGCAATTCTTATTACTATCATGCAAAAAAATGCATTATTTACTAAAAATATTAATGTATTTTGTCAATATTTTTTGCAAAGTATTTAATTCATAATTAAAAACAGTTTTTCAATATATATATATATTGCATTATAGTAAGAAACTTTTTTTGTTTTGAGAGAAAACATGCTTAATTTTCATAATTGTATGTCACAATGCAATTAATTAATTAATTTATTATTTTATTTACATTTTTTGAGAGGGAGTGAAATGGAAGGTATATTTTCATGTAGTTTATTTATAAATGTATGTACTACTCTGATGTTTATCATTCTCAAAAAAAGTGCACATATATCGATTTCAGCACATAAATGATATGCGCCCTATAGAGGTCATCTGGAATTGATTGATTTATTTTTTCTATGAGGCCTGTTTAGATGAGTTGCATGAAAGCTCCCTTGTCCTTACGCATCTGTCCTTGAGAATAAAGTCAAACCCTTGAATTTCCTCGTCTGTATGTGCAGCTACCTTCAACGTGCATATGCTTCTCTGTTTAATTCATCCTCCAAAGTGACAGTAATTGCTTGACTCATGTTTGTCTGGCCAAGCACGAATTGCAGCAGTGACCAGGCATCTGTCACATCATATCTGTGAAAGGCAGGGTAAAAAATGAAAGCAGGACATCGGGTGCTCAGAGCTCACTAATTGGGATCGAGGAACATCTTGTTGAACCTCTAAGGAATGGAAACATGTGCTTTATTCCCTCACCTCATGCTTTCAGAAGCAGCGGAGGATGTATTATGGTTTCATCGGGGGCCACTCTTCCAAAACACAACAGAGAGAGAGAGAGAGAGAGAGAGAGAGAGAGAGAGAAGGAGAGGACGAGAAATGTAAAAATGCATTTAAGAGTTGATAGGCAGTCAGATGTCACTTCCTGCTGATTTTGACACATGAGGAGCTAAACAGCACAAATTCCCATGAGCTAGCCCAATCTGCCACAGACAAATGAAGCACTAATGTTATTAGATTTGTATCACATTCGCTGCACCAGCAGGAAAACCAAAATACTGCTGTATCATATAAATAATATAATAACTGGTTGAACATTATTTTTGGGCTGCTTAGCTGGCCATCGATCTGATCACAAATGGGATTTATTGCCCAAATGTTGCTCTGTTTTGACAAGGAATCAGTTTTCTTGCAGGTATAAAGTATTATTCTGGAGCGGGAAAAGTTTGCATATAAATTGCAACAGTGCATAATGCATCGCATCATGAGTATCAATGCATGAATCAAACTCGCTTGAAATGACAACAATATCTGACATGGACTTCCATCTTACATTCCTGCAGGTCACACTGTTCGTACAGTTGCAGTTATTTATTTGCATTTTAAAATAATTAAAACAATCAATTGATCAATTTAAAAATGTATTAATATTAGCAAATTAGCAACTGTTTAATTTGAACAGTTTTTTTTTTTTTTTTTCTTTTTTTCAAAGGAAGCTGTGGTCTTTCAGTAAAGCTTCTGGTTAGCATTCCATCTCATTTTCTGGATCACTGCCCTTTTAAGCCAATAAAAATGGAAAAATATGCATTTGGCTTTAATCAGTCGGCAATGCTTTTGATTAAACAGACAAGTTTGATTTGATGCATTTTGCAAGACTCTAAATAATAAAGATTAATCAAGGTCACTTGGAATACTGATGTTTTGGTTTTCTTCACAAATTATATATTTGTGAAGAAAAGTGTGTGTGTGTGTGTGTGTGTGTGTGTGTGTATGTGTGTACTTTTGCAGATTACACAGTCCTCCATGCCAAAAAATACACATGCTACAGTAATCTATCGCTTTAATGTCATGTTGTGCATATTCATATTTTTGTTTTCAGCTTTAGAATTTGTTGTTCTCAGACCATTGAAAGCAAGATAAACCGTTTTGACATTTCAAGTTTACAAACACACACATATATAGTATCAGTATATTAACATAAATATTAATAAAATGCTATTATATTACAGAATATACAGTTTATAGATACAGCATTCAAAATTTGAAGTGGATCAAAGTCATCAAAGTTGTCATGAAACCTAAAACCAAAATGTGTTCTTGTCTTAAGACAACTTTGCTGAACTTTTGTGATCCACTTCAAATGTTGTCTATATATTTTATATTTATAAATATTATTAAGTTTCTCATCTAACATTTAGATTTTATGTTATTCAAGTTTTGCGTCAATCAACAACAACTATTTAAAATTGTTTTACAATAACAACACTGATATTAATGTTTGTTTGTTTTTTCCACAAAACTGATCATTTAAAAAACACACGATCATTCCATATCTAACTTTGAAATGTATTATTTCAAAAGATTTATTCTGAGAGTTACACATTTGAAAAGCACAGATCACCCAGATCATATATATATATTATGAGGTGCCAAACATTTTTTATTATTTACAAATTTGAATATATAGTTATTAGCCTGAATAAATAATAGTAAATCTGAATATATAAATGTAAATCTAAGTATTCAAACCTGGTCTAAAGTCTGGCGCAATGTCTTTTCGTTGTTATTTAAAGAACGTACACGCTGCTTATTAAACACAGCACAAAAACATGCCAAATATGAAAAATTAAAGGACTGCAATGCATAAGATTTTTTTTTTTATTTATTTATTTATTTTTGTACGCTAATATATATACATACATGCTTACATGTCACACGAGCAGCTCCGTTTCATTCACTCATTCATTCAAATTCACGCAACTGGCTCTTAAAGGGAATGGAAGATGAGACTCTGGTTGGTTTATTGCATGGTACGCCCAAAAAAGACCCATTACTCATTAAAGAGCCACACAGATGGGAAATCAAAAATTACCTGTATTACAGTGTATGATGCAGCTGTCCATCAGTGTAAACAATGTGCAAAGTAATTAAACCAAAAAGTACACGATTTATAAAGTTATTGGCTTCTAAAGTAAGTAAAGGAGTCGACTCTGAATCGCTGAAACGAGTCGTTATAGATTTCAAATCTTTTGCCCATCTCTATGTACGTCAGTAGAACACTTTGCATAATAAACTCCCCCCCCCACACACACACACGGACGCTCTGGTTGGTGTGATAGCATCATGTCGAGGAGACAGTGTGTTTTTAATTGTAAAGGCAAGTTTGTTTTATTTTCACTGCCAAAGAATGAAGATCAGAAGAACCAATGGCTAAAATTCATTTTTACCACAAAACCAGAGCAGTACAACAAATCCATTTTGTTGTGTTCACAACATTTCACTGATGACTGCTTTTCTAATCTCGGTGAGTACAGTGGGATTTTCAAAACCTTTGGCCATAAAAGAGGGTTCATTACCAACTTTATTTAGAACAACGAGCATCTCCGAATCACAACACAGCTATGATTATGAAGTTATGTGTTTGTTTTCTCCCCAGCGTCTTATCAGTTTGTGTGCTGTCTGCAGCCTTTGTCTGCGCTGATCTTCATTTACAAACACGTCATTAAAATGAAGTGTAACTCCATGAATATTCAACGAAGAGACATGAGAGAGATCTCTATAGAAAGCTTGACATATTTTCTTTTACTCTAAACAAGTGCTGCTAACAGATATTCTGTGATAAAGTAATCCATATGAAAAAAAACGCGATGTCTGTTTTTCACGTCTCCCTTCATTATATCTAATGTGACCAGGCCCCAGCGCTGAACGCGCTATTCAGATTCAAACTGAAGCACGCGGCTTGAATACACCCACACAGAGGAAATAGCAGCGAGACTGTTCAAGTTTTTTATTTTACTGTTTGCTTCGCGGTGAGAGGAATAAGACATAAATCACCCCAAAAAGATGCTAACGCATTGTTTACCGTGAAGGTGTGTTCAGAACAACCAATCAAAACTGACTATGTCAGTTGACCAATCAGAACACAGTATGCTACCGAAAGGTGGGGTTTAAGGAAACTGAATCTTTTGAACAGCTTCGCGGGAACCGTTTGGGGATCTCTGAGAATTGAGGTAATTTTAAAATGATATTTTGACAAAATTACAATATTTTTTAACCTTGGATGGAATTAAACCTATTGTACAGGACTTATAAACAGTGATAGGAAGCTTAGAATTTTCATCTTAATGGCTCTTTAAGAGAATAGGGACAACCTGTTTAGACCATGCTCATGGGCGCGCCAACCATTTTTCATCATTAAAATAGCAAAAGTTGATTTGGACACGCCCTGAGTGCACCTGCGCCATGCGCTTTACACTTTGCGTTTAGATCCTTAAAATAGGGCCCATTATTTTGATTCACAAACACCACTTTGCAGAAACACAGATTCATATACATATATTATATTGCCCTCTGTTGCTCCCATGATTCTGGTTTGGGACCACTGGGAACATCGCCATGCCTTATTCTAAGGGTTGAACTAATCTACTGATCGTTCCCTGGGCAATAATATTAGACCTGCCTGTGAGCAGAGGGATTCATTTCGGAAAGGTCAAGTTTTGCCTTCGCCCGTCGCCAGGGCATGCAAATCTTGCGTCATGGTAGGACTGCATAATTATGCAGCGGTACAGGTGTCACCAGCGAAGACACCTCTCTCAGATACGTCCTATCTGCCTCACACAGGAAGTGGCCAGGGCTAAGCGTTTAAAGACTGCTTGTCCCGAACTCCAAGATTAATTGACTGTGGAAGGGACAAGATAAAGAAGCACATTAAGACTAAAGAAATCTCCCCGCATCCAGATCTGCTCCAGGTTTTAAGTGCTATTTTAAAGTCTGTTTAAATTTTAGGCAGAAATTCATTTGAAATTCTCCATTTCAAAACAGTGAACTCTCCTCATGCAATGAAAATTGCTCTCAAACTAATTCAGGGTCTTTATTTTAAAAGAATCCCATTAAAGAACAATCATTATTTGCATTGTTTCTCCTCAGATTCATTGCATATATGAAGTGAGTACCCACAGTCAAGGGCAGTTTTTCCTCTTTGGAGTTGTTGATGATGGGCAGATGAGGCGGGAGAATTGTGTAGTTCAGCTCTGATGAAATGTTTCTTGATTCTTGAGCAGCAAATCAGCATATCACTATGATTTCTGAAAAGATCATGTGACACGAAAAACAAAAAATTCAGCTTTGCATCACATAAATATATTACATTTTCATTTATATTCATTTTTATTTCATATTACAGTATATTACATCTCCGTTCATATATTTTCATATATACTGAAATAGAAAACAGTTATTTTGCACTGCAATAATTTTTAACAATATTACTGTTTTTACTGTAGTTTTTTGGTAAAATAAATGCAGCTTTGGTGAGCAGAATATACTTTGATTTATTTAAACAAATAAATACATATTCCTGATCCCAGATATGTGTGTGTGTGTGTGTGTGTGTGTGTGTGTGTGTGTGTGTGTGTGTGTGTGTGTGTGTGTGTGTGTGTGTTTGTGCGTGCGTACGTGCGTGCGTAAAGCTTCAATTTATTTATTTAAATTTTAGGAATGTATTACCTATTTTATTTCATTTAGCTGCCAATGCAACATTTCTAATTTTTTGTTTTTTTTGTTTAGTTTTTTTAAGTAACAATAACAACACTGATCTTAATGTTTATTCAGTAGACCGCAGGCAAGAATAATTTTGGTTAGTTCTTTTCAAAATATTAATGATTTTAAATGACTTATTTGCTAACACCTGATCTTATTAAATATGTACAATAATAATAATAAAAATAAAATAACAATTATCAAAATAATTAATGAATATTCAATACTCACCCTTGTATTTTTTCAAATGACTTCCTTCCTTCAGTGAAGCAAATATACACCGTTTGTATTAGTGCATTTCTGCAATATGTAAACAGATTACGACGTCATGCGAAAATGCATTTCAAACACAAGTAGCTTTTTTCAATTTTGTGTATGCATGTTTAGATACAATTGTTTGTACTTAAAACTATTAAATGAGCCTTAAGGGATCTCAAAGCACACAAGGGTTCAGCATTACACACAGCACCACTGCACAACAGACGTCTCTTTACCTATCACAGACGAGATGCAAACACATGACTCCCAGGAGAGTGAAACAAAGATCTCAATTATCTGTCAAATGTCATCTGCTCCGCTGCACAGCAGTGTACTTCAGGGAACGGTGCTCTTTAAAAGACAGATTTAACACATGGATTTAAATGCAGAGGCAGGATCGTTGTGAGCACTCTGAGTATATTGGTTAATGCTCGACTTTATGAAGATGAATGTGGAAATGATATCCAGAGTTTGTTTAATGTGATGTCGATCTGTAAGTGTGTATCTCAGCTCATTAACAGAATGGGGAGAGGCCAAATCCTCTTATTTCAACATGTGCAAAGATTTATTCAAAAACTCAACGGGGAAAGAGAGAGAAAGAGAGAGAGAGAGAGACAGAGAGAGAGAGTTCTTTATTATGAGAGAGCAGAACTGAGGAGAGCACTTTTTACCTTTCACTCCACTAAATTGCATCTATGCTCACATCCTGGAGTTTATTTTCCTGTTTACAATGTAAGAAATAGACTTTATTAGAAATTAATGTCCTTGTGGTAAGACTGTGTCGACATATCCCAAACTGTGTTCTTGTTGAATATTGTATATTTCACTCAGAAACATGTCACAGTGTGGAAATAAAAAGTGTTGTAAATCCTGGTTCACCTTGACCTCCTGTGTTCAGACAATCTGTAAAACAGATAATTACCAAACGAACATATGAATATTCATATATACGAACATATGAATATTCATTTATATATATATATATATATATATATATATATATATATATATATATATATATATATATATATATATAGCAGTTGACATTACATGGGAATGCTTATAATGACAACCCAATACAACATGCAATATGTGTGTGCATTGTATATTTTGAGTATGCTACAACGTGTGTGTGTGTGTGTGTGTATGCTTCTAACTGTATTTAATTATTTAAAAACTGGAAAATAATAATAATAATAATAATAATAATAATAATAATAATAATAATAATAATAATAATAATAATAATAATAATAATAATAATAATAATAATACCTTCAGATGTGACACCCAACCATATGTGTATTTTTTTTTTTTTATTAAGATTTATAAATCATCAGAATAAATAAGCTTTCTACTGAAGTATGGTTTGTCAGGATAGGATCATATTTGGCAGACTATTTGAAAATCTGGAATCTGAGGGTGCAAAAAAGTCTAAATATTTAGAAAATCACATTTAAAGTTTTCCAAATCAAGTGCATTTTATTAATCAAAAATTTACTTTAGATATATTTACGGTAGGAAATTCATCAAATGTCTTCATGGAACATGATCTTTACTTAATATCCTAATGTTTTTTGGCGTAAATTTTTTTATAAATAATAGTAAAAATTTGGCCCATACAAGTTATTGTTGGCTATGGCTAGAAATATACCCATGCTACTTATGACATGTTTTGTGGTCCAGGGCCACTAATATAAATTTTTATTCTGCATAGCAATACAATATAATTTAATAAACACTATTGTTATAACATATTGTTTTGTATTTACATGAAATTCTGACTATAAATCTTTTACAGACAGAAAGACAGACAGATAGATAGATAGATGAAATCCAGAAGGGAGCACTACACAAAATCATTAAGAAACAAAGTAAAAAAAAAAAAAAAAAACTCAAGTCTTGGCAACCTCAGGTCTTACTGCGAGACCTCATGACCTGAACAGGAACAGAACAGTACGCTGGCTTGAATTGCTCAATATCCGAACACTGCCTATCCCCAGGACGCTGTCCGATAAATGAACGCCATACTGAGCCGGTTTAGGACAGAAATCAGCACAGTGTCTGTGCTCCATCACACAAACGTGATCAATGGCCAGTCGTTTGGAGGACTGACTGTGATGTGCATTCACTGTGGATTGAACATTTGTCTCTGCTACCTGTGCTTGTTTAACTACAGGACATTCCATGAGACCGCAATTTATCAGAGGCTGAGCAAGCATTAGCCATAGCTTACAGCTAAAGGTGACAATGCTTTATTAATAACCCAGACTAATGAGTCATTTAAATGTTGAAAGAAGCAAGAGAGGTCAAAGGTTAAGAGCCTATATCCTTTGTCCTCCAAACTGCAGGAAAACTGAGTATATATCTCAATAATTGCAATCTTTAAGAACACAGCGTGAGCTGAACAAGCCAATTAGGATGATGAAAACAGTGGATCTGTCAGCATTAGATACAGTAGCATGTGCTTATGTGTGTGAGGCAGCATTTAATGCTGTTTCTATTCAACACACAATTATACTTTGTTGTTCACACATGAAAAAATAAATACTGTTAATACTCCATGGTACGTGATTATTTAGTACCACATCATGGTAATATTTAATATTAATGCCAATATTAAACTCAATTTCTAATTCAAACACTCACACATGGAAAATATTCACTGATATCTACTGTTTTATAAAGAGAAGAATATTTTTCTGTCCTCTGTTCCTAAACCAAACCCTCAAAAACCATTAATGCATTGTGCCATTTACAGATTTTTGTTAAGACATCATTAAGTATGTATATATTATATATTTATATTGCCATACTCTGGTTTTGTGCAAGTTTAATGAAGTTAGATTTAAAACTTTTTAAAGACCTTTGTAAGACCAGTTTAAGGAATAAACTGAAGGGAGCAATATGTAAATACGTTCTCAACATGTACATGTCTATTCTTAGTATTATTATTAATAATAATGTTTTTTGTTTTGTTTTTTACACAAACAATAGGTTAACTATCCTTCAATCAAGACAAGAGGCAAAAATGCAAAGTTCACTTAATTCAATTAATTAAAATTTTGCTCAGTTTCTCAAAAAACAAGAGTTATATCTTCATTTAGCATCTTAAGAAAATGTATCTTGATTTACGGATGTTTAAATGACTTGTATTGAAAAAACAAGACCCAAATACTCACATTTTTTGCAATACATTCATTTAATACCATACTTTGTGGATTTAAGACTTTCTGCTGCAATTTAAGACCATTTAAAGCTTCATTTTGTGTAAGGGCAAATTAAGACTTTTTATACATAATAATTATGATATAATCCTAATCTTGATCACTTTCAATCACTCTTCAATTTCTAAAAAAAAAAAAAAAAAATCAAGACTTTTTGTGTGTATGTTGGGTGTAACTATGTGTTTACAATGAGGTTTTTGTCAAACAGTTTCATATTTTATCTGAACACATGGGCTGAACATATAGTGCTTTTGATATGGAGGGGGACATTTGACAGATTTTTAAGGATAAGATCTTTTATTTTTAGCCCACTTATAACATAAAAATCGAAAAGGCATAATCATAGCACAAAATGCCAGTTCTCATTATCCAGGACTAAGTGAAGTCCGCAGAAATGTAAAGTCACTGCAGAGCAAGAGCAAGTTATTACATTCTGATTAAAGATCACAAAGATAAAATGTGCACAATAAGAGCAGGAACATGCAATAAGAAAGCAGACTCTGATTTCATGTTGACTCCACGTTAAGCTCAACACACATCTACAGACAAATAAATAAATAAAAGCCAGCCAAACCGTTTCAGATGAAACCCTTCACACTGGGGTGTGACGTTTGCTTTGAGGTATTAATGGCTTCTTTCACATATTCGCAGTCTAATCCGGGCTGTGGGAATGGAGGAAACGCATTTCCATAGAATTGCACTAGCAGGCAAAATTGCACAAATGCAAGTTGGTGAAAAAGCCTTTTTCATCACTCTGCGGGATTAAATCTCCCAGCTAAGCCCAGATCAAATATTGGATTGTTCGGGCTGGCTCAAGGTGAGATGGGAATGAATGAGAAAATAAAAATATATGCATATCCCTCCTCCAAATGGGTCTCAAATCGATTTGATTGGACATATTTGTGTTCTTGTTTCTCATCGTTGAAACGATGAAATATTTTACTCACAAGTCTCTGACATGCATCTATTTAGGCTTGCTTGAGGAGAACGAGCAACAAATTCTCCTCACCCAACTCATTTTTTAAAGGTTCATAAATTCGTAAAAAGTCAAATAAATAAATAATTTTATTAAATAAACTTTAACAGGAATGAACATCATTAAAATTGTTTTAATTAACTGAAAATATATAAATATTAAAATATTTAAAAAAAATATATATATATATTCCTTAATATTATAATTATTAAACAAAGAACAGAATATTTGATATTTAAATGGCCCCATCGGTTTCGGTTGGTTTTACTGAAAAGCTGGAGGTTGTGATCGAGTGTGTGAGTCGTTTGTTATTAAGGAGGACTGACAGAAAACAAATAGAGAAAGAAAGAGAAATTGAGAAAGGCCGTGATAAGTGCACAGACTACTTTGATGAATATAATTGAAAAACTGCTCAGTGACTTTGACAGATTTACACTGAAACGAAAAGAAAAATGAAACTAATACACTGCCCTGATTTATTTTTCAAAAAGCAACTCTCTTCTCTAAATGATCTTTTGTTAGATAAACTCCAAAATGGTATGATGGTTGTGTCTAAACAGTAACACTTTTAATGCCCTTAATAAATGATGTGTTTTATCAATAGGCTACTTCAGAGATACCAGTGTGAGGATCTTCAGTAAATCTGATTGGGTTTATTCAGTTATTCAGTCACAGCCTTTCATCGTGATGATTTCAAATTAAATCCTTGATTCAAATTAACCATCGTTTGTGCTGCACATGGCCACACTATAATTGGTTTATGAAGCACTCTTCATCACTGCTATTATAAGGTATTATTTCACCATGATAACATCATTTCTCCTTTCATTATAATCAATCATTTATGGGACATTTTTGCTAAAGTTTAATATGTACAGAAAAACACATAATCATGGGAAACTAGAGATGAAAAAGCCAAAATTCAAAAACTAAATATTATTTACTTTTAATATCAGTTTATGTTTAAAATGTACAGCAAAATAGTTTCTTAAAAATCTTAAGAAACTAAGATACAACTACATATTTATATATTTTTATTACTGCTGTCAAATGATTAACCACGAATAATCGTATCCAAAATAAAAGTTTTTGTTTACATGTTTGTGTACTGTGTATATTTATTATGTGAGTGTGTGTGTGTGTGTGTATTTAGAAAATATCTACATGTATTTACATTTAGATATTTATATTAATATATTTACATTTATATAAGCATTATATATTTTCTTGTCTTGTTTTGCTTTAACTTAAATATCAAAATATAAAGTTTATACATTTAATGAATTATTTAACTTTTTTCAAAATATTTCATCTCATGAATAAACATATTTTTTAATATAAAATGTATTCATAATGTAAATTTTTTCATAACTATTTTTTAATTAATTTTTTATAGAAACTTTATTAGAACTTCAATAAAATTGTTTACATTTACTGTAACATTTATTTGAGCTTACAAAATAATTAATATAAGCAAAAATATAACAATCAAAATTTATATTTTGAAACTTTATCTATCTTTTTATCTTGTATCTAAAGTTTCAAAAATTATATCTATCTATCTATCTATCTATCTATCTATCTATCTATCTATCTATCTATCTATCTATCTATAATTTTAGAATTTTTGAAACTTTAATGGAAACATTTAAAAAATGATAAAAATAACAATAAAATGAATTTAAAAAATTCTAAATCTACTTTTAAAGAAATCATCCTACAACTTGCTTCCTTAAAGTTTTTCCTCATAGCCTCAAATGAAGTATTTGAACATTTCAAAAGTAACATACTTGAGACGCGTGTGACTTCCTGCGGACAGTCGGCTCTCTTCAGTAGAGGAGGTGCACAGACACATCAAGATGGCAGAACGGCATGCGACCGCATCTCCTGTTGAGAGAGATAATGAACCGCTGTCAAGCTAATAAGAGTTTGGGGCGAGAAGAGAACTACGGACGAGGACTGGAGCTGTAATCTGACTGTGAGTGTATGTGTTTGAGAGCCCCACGCAGGAGACAGAGAGCCCATGCTGCTCTGGAAGAGGGATGAGTGAGTTCAAGCCCATGTTAGATGACTTAAAGACACAACGATAGACGCTACGGGGCTCCCTCAGCAGCGCATAAACACCACAAGCTTCTCCATTTCATTATTAATCTAGTAGCAGGATAACTTATTTGAGTGCTTTCTCTGATGTATAAGAGTACAAGAAAATATATGGATATCCAGTGCTGGGGAAGATACTTTGAATTTCTCACACTTTAACTCAAGTACAGTCAAGCCATTACTTTTGGAAAAGAAGTTATAACTACTTTTTTTAGACCGTATCTTTACAAGTATGCTAATATAATTAGCCAAAATGTTTCTTGACCAGCAAATCAGCATGATTTCTGAAGGATCAGGTGACACGATGAAGACTGGAGTAACGATGCTGGAAATCCAGCTTTGCATATATATATATATAAAACAATTGTTATTAAATTGTAATAATATTGCACAATATTACTGTTTTTACTGATCAATTAAATACAACCTTGGTGAGAGTAAGAGACTTAAAAAAAAATATAATATAAATAAATATAAATAAAAATCTTACTAACCCCAAATAATTAAACAGCAAAGTCTATAAAACAGCAATGCTTGTTGGAAAAACTTGTTTGTTTGATACTGTTGTAGTTTTTAAAAATGTAGTTAAGTTAGTAATGTAACTACATGCTTAGTTTGAATTTTATCCATGTCCCAAAGTTTTAACAAAAATCCCAAACTATGGAGTTCAGAATTTCTCCAAATCAGCTTCCCTGGGAGTTTTGAACCTATAAATTGCTAAAAGTCTGATGGCACATGCAGCGAAGCCTAACCTCCACAAAACACACTGAGAGTGTAGTGAACAGCATCAGTGTGAGCCGCGTTTGCAGGACTGCAGTGATTGATGGCTGCTCTGATGCATTCATTTCCATATATTTGCCCGCTCTGTGATTTGACTGACCAGCACATGTTAATGGTTTATTGGACCTTTGGTCTGGCCGCCCACTCATGTACTGACAGGCTCCCAATGCACCACTGGCAGAAATCAGCCCTCAACAAATCAGCATTGGCATATGTATCTGGACTGAAACAGAGGTGTTTGGCTTATGTCAATAAAAGCAGGGAGGGTAAAGCCGCATGCATAGAGCTGAAGGTTAGATACAACATTAGCTCAACCGCACTCTCTTCAGTCTCATAGTAATGAGGACGAGACGCTCTTCACACACTCTTCTTGTTGCATACATTGCCATTGCATGATACAGTGTAAAACTAACTATTACACAGTAATCCAGGGATTCAGATACATACAAATATGACGGATGTTTGAATTACACACACGGGAGACTGAATAATAAACAAATTATTCTCATGCTTTCAATAAATAGGATTAATCTATTTTTTATATGCTCATTGAAGGACGGAGACAAAATATGTTTTTGAACAGCTGTGATAATGTAAATAATTGAAATGGCTCCAATGCCAATTTAACAAATAATATGCATAAAATAAAACTCAGATTGTAAACATTTTAAATAAGGATTTTCATCATATATTAATACATATTTATTCTTGTTTATTATTTAAAATTACATTTTATCTACAGATGTATATATAATTGGTTTTGTTTTTTATTTTTGCTTTTTTGTATTACTCAAACATTTTAACAATTTTACCTGAACCTACATACGCACACAAATAAATGCACACACACACACACAAACACACTATAGCACTTTAATGTTCGCTGAATGATCAGCATGGTCAGGTAAATAAAAAATTAAATTATGTATCGCTTCTACTCTGAAAAACATCTATTTATTATTTATTTATTTTTCCTGTTCATAGCATTTTTTTTAATCCCTCCTGTCCATTGAAACCTTCTGAACATATGAAGGTACATACAGTACTGATAGCATAATATTTGTAGTGTTGTGATCACAGCTCCCTTATGTATTCATTATAATTCATAGTTTTGTATACAGCATATTATGACTGATGGATTATGTGTGGTTTGGGAAAACACAACCCACTGTTTATGCAGCTTTAAAATAAATGATATCATTGTTCTGAGTTGTGTTTTTATAGATATGAAACATCCCAGTCTCGGAAGGAGTCATTTTTGTGCTTTATGTACATATATGTGTTTGAGGATGTAACTTGTTCAGAGTAATTTGTTTCTAATGTGTTATTTCTCGCAGGGGCTCTTAGATTCTCTGTGAGTTAATGACAGAACACTAAAGCTGCTCAACACAACAGACCATGTGACCGATGCTGAGACTGACTGTGTTTCTAGGGAATCACACTTCATTTATAATCCCAGACTCAATCATTCAGCTCCCATACACACTGTGTTCCCATGAATTACTGTGTTCTGTTTGCAATTACTACAGAGACCAAAACTGACTGCCACTGAACAAACATACAAGTTTCTGTACTGTTGTCATCCCTAATGCATTATTTGTATTAGTATTATACATTATGGTTATACATTATGAATCTACAGTAGCTACTGTACATATTTTGCCTCCAGTACAGTTTCAAAAATTCTATCTATCTATCTATCTATCTATCTATCTATCTATCTATCTATCTATCTATCTATCTATCTATCTATCTATCTATCTATCTATCTATCATTTCTGTTTCAATGCAATTTAATTCTATTTCCTTGCATTAAAATTTGTATTGCAATTTTGCATCTCTTCTGCTAACTCAATCCAAATTCAGTTCACATTCGGGATCTGATATGGAATTTGAAAGGTATTCTGAATTCAATTCTATTCCATGTATCTATAATAAGATTGAGGCTTAATTGTTTACTATTACATGGTCGTTAATAATTTTTTGTAAGGAATAGTTCCCCCCAAGATTAAAAGTCACTGACATTTTACTGTTACCCTCAGACCATTCAAGATGTAGAGTTTGTTTGATGATGAGTTTGTTTCTTCATCAGAATAGAGTGAATGGGTGCCGTCGGAATAAAAGTCTAAACAGCTGATAAAAACATCACAATAATCCCCAAGTAGTCTGTAGATGGAGAAAGCACTCACAAGCATCTCTATCGTGAACAGAGAACAGCACACACACTGAATGACAGGTTGTGAATCTGACCTTTGACTGTCTTCCACAGTCCATCAAAGGTAGTAAACCAACCTCTTCTTTCAGCTCCAAAATCTGTGTGACCATCGTGATGAAAGAAGCTCCATCCTCCAGCTTTGTCCAATGAGACGTTAAATGCTGTTGTTAACATGATGGATGCTCATCAACACAGGGAATGGTGGCCGGTGAGAGCTGTAACAGATGTGAGAGGTTATCAGGTGAGTAAGACTTAATCTGGACTTCTCTCTGAAATGAGAGAGTGAAGAAGTCTGAAGAAGTCCAAAAACTGAGGCTAGTCATCCTCATTACAGAGAAACTCTCACTAAATGTTATAAATGGGCCATTGCTGAGAGTCACGCATCACGAGCCACCGCTGACAACAGTGTGACACGCATAAACACCCAATCACATTTCCCCATCTTCACCACAGTCAAAATCTGTTGCATCGGTTTATTCATTTATTGAAAAAGTTTAAGGGCATAATTTAATGTGAAATTTTGGTGAGTCTGCTGCCACATTTGGTTTGAAATAATCTTTGGACATATCAGGTATTACAAGAGGTAAGGTATTTGGTGTTGTTTTTTGTTTGTTTGTTTTTTTTGTGCACTGCTGACTGGTGAATTTGAACCCTGCTTATATATATATATATATATATATATATATATATATATATATATATATATATATATATATATATATATATATATAATTTATTTATATATACATATATATATATATATATATATATATATATAATTTATATATATATATATATATATATATATATATATATATATATATATATATATATATAAATAAATTATATATATATATAAATAAAAAAAATATATATATAAACAAAACACATTAAAAATAAAAAAAGCCTTCTATACTTATAGTGGTCATATCACATTCCTATATCTTTGATGGCAACTAAATATAAAAAAAAAAAAAAAAAAAAAAAAAACATTTTTTTAATAGATACTTTTGATGTTTAAATTTATATATCTATATTTTAACTGAAATAATATTTATATTGATATTTGCTGCTTGATTGTATGCAATAAAATAAACAAAAGCAAGCAATGTTCGTAGGGGTCTTGCTGTATTATTTTCTTTGTTGCTCATATTTAATCTTTATATTTTAAATATTTAATCTATGCATAATAAAAATCTATATTTGAATTGACACAAAATTATTTTACATTTATATATTTGCTGTAGGCCTTAATTAAAAAAGCAGTAAGGCTGTGTAATTTTACTGCTTGTTTTTATCAGCAAGCAAATATTTATCAACATTCATTTAATTTTTGGACCCCATACTTTGTTTGTTAAAGTCTAGACGACTGCAGAATGCTCTCGTAACTGAAGTTCAGTGACCAGAAGTTACACAGACCTTGCAGTTTGTATGTCGGAAAAGCTCTGGTCTCTCAAGAGCAAGTAAATGCATGCACTGCAATTGATGTGAACCTGGTTAAGTTCTATAATGGCACATGTAATGCATTTCTTTCAATGTTTTGTCTTGAAAACCTTATTTAGACCTAGAAAAACTTTTAATTTATTCAAAACATTTCAGTCTCTGAGGGATGTTAAGTAAGAGTTCATTCTGAAGGCTCCCTGGGGAACCAACAGGCCTATGTTTCACCAGGAATAAGAGGCTGTGCTTTTCTCACAGACTTCGTGACACTTTTGAATGTGCTTAGCAGAAATAAAAGAAAAAAATATGCCTAAATATGTTTCATGAGAAGAATGAATGTTTCACTGAAATCAGTTATCTGCAGAACGCCAACTGCACTTTTGACAATTGTTTGAGTACACTTAATAAACAAACTGTTAAGTAAAGCCTTAAATTATGCATTTATCTGACAGTTATTCCTGCATCACTAACAATTATTTTCTACAGGTTTCTCACACACTTCCACCTGCCTGCCATTGGTCAGTCAAACAGATAGCCCCGCCCCAAGCTCACACCATTGGTTGAGTTTGTCAAGGCCTCATAAAACACAGAAGACAATGCTTTCACAAAACCAACCATGATTTATTGTTGTCTTAACATATTATACTGTGATAGAACAAAATATTTCTGAAATTTCAACTTTAAGCCACGCAGCAAAGGGGAAAAAATTTTTCGCCTCTTCAATCAACCCAAATAACAACGGATAACCATAAAGTGTCTGGAGCAACCAGAGCGAGCGTATAGAAGGAGATATGCATATCTGTGAAGCTAATGATAGAAAAGCGTAGAATCTGAAGAAGTCAAAAAGGGAAGGAAGTGTCTGAGAGAGCGAGAGTAAGCTGAGGCCAGCTCCTGTCATCATCTGCCTCAGGTAAGGGGCTTTTTCCTGGAGACAGAAGGATAAAGAGATTAGAAGTAATTACATTCAGGGAAACTTACAGAGCGAAAATGAACAAGTTTGGAGCTGAAGCTCTTAACCAGGGAAAGTTCAGTGAGCCAGGGAATGTAAGGTTGAGAAAAGGGGTCATTAATAACCTCTGGCTGAAACATACCATGTACTTTATGACCTCAAATGGGTTTCTATATAATACAGCAGACATTTAACAGGTTCAGTGTTTTCTAAAGTGATTTAAACGAGTCGTATCATGACGAATATATATATATATTTCCATTTTTAGATAAAAGAGGTGCTATACTATAAAAGCATACAGTACTCAAAAGCTTGGCGCAAAAAAAAAAAAACAAAAAAAAAACTGTATTTCGTTATTATTTGTTTTTTTATGTTGTCTGTTTAATTGCCTATATATATATATATATATATATATGTATATATATATATATATATATATATATATATATATATATATATATATATATATAATCTAACTAAAGTAAACAGTATTAATTACCTTAAAGTTAATAATAATAATAACTTAATAATAATAATAATAATACCAAAAAGTAGTACTTACTACAGTACATTTAAATATTGTTCGAATTAAATTTTTAGTAAGTAAAACAATTTAATAAAATAAAATCTTTATTATGTATGTTTGTAATTGTTGGCTTTCAGTGAAATGTATTAAAAAGAATATATAAAATATACAGTCAAATAAAAACCTTTTTGTCTCCCATTTATCCACATGAAAAAAAAAAAAAATATATATATATATATATATATATATATATATATATATATACATACACACACACACACACATATATATAGATTGAAAAAAGCTTGGTGCATGTGGCCTGGTAATTTCTCAGTAGATATGAACAGGCACGAACATGGCAAGGTCTTCTCACTAAGCAGTATGAGGGTAATGTAATTTGCTATTGTTTAACCTCGCGCCGCCAGGTCTCTTGTTTTAATGGAGTCTCAGATTAGTTTCTTCTAACACATGTAATTGGATAAGTGATGAAACATATTACTGCTATCTACCACTAAACCACAAAGACACATCAACTTTTTTTTTTTTTCTCCTCCTCTCACTATTACAGTTTCCATCTGTGGATCTGCATGTAGCTGTAATATCACAAATCTTTTATCAGAAAATGACCTACTATAGGGAGGCAGTGCTGTTTTGAAAAGGCGATCCAGATGTTGGCACATATGTTACACTTTACCAAATGCATTGATGTTTCTGAGCTCTACGTGCAACATGAATACAAATATTTACCCCAAAAACCAACAATTATCTTTTTTTATTTACCCCCCAAGTCCCCCAACTTGGATCCCCCAAAAAAGTCACCCACCTTGCAACACAGACTGGTGTACACCTTTAAATGCGGTCTACATAGGCGACTCACTAGGGAATGGAACAAAGCTACTGAGAAGGCAGCTCTGGTTGGTATGGAAACAGATGACAATCCTCTTCCTCTCTGCTTCACCGATGCAGAAGGTCAAAGGTCAGCCTGTCAGCCTCAGAACCAAAGGTGAGGGTCTTCTACTTGTTCATCACTAAACCTGCAGAACAGATTGCGCTGCACTGATCTATGCAACCTGTACCACGTGAAGCATCTTATTTTTGCTGTGAAAGGCTCTGAAAAGATGCTTTGAGAAATTACTGGCACAGCTCTCACCCCCTGCTCCGACAAAACTGGAAATGAGCGTTCAGCACACGTCAAGCGAGGACTTGCATTCTAATTTCAGACATGAATGAAGAAAATATGAATTAGATGGATGACTGTCGCTTGTAATGCAGAAGAGGGAGTGGATCGTCATCATGTTGAGTCTGGATAAGCAATAATGATGAACAGATCTACAAAACAATGAGACTGAAACAATACTAAATATTAATATCATGACAGATTTGATTGGATGGATATAATGAAATAATACAGACTAAGGAATTGAGGGAGTTTGTGTGTGTGTGTGTGTGTGTGTGTGTGTGTGTGTGTGTGTGTGTGTGTGTGTGTGTGTGTGAGAGAGAGAGAGTGAAAGAGAGAGAGTGAAAGAGAGAGAGAAAAGCACTGTGGTGTTACTGTCATATAGTCATCAGAATGTAATACCATGATACTTTCATATGAATTTATCATATTCACACAGGGCATTTACATAGTACTAAAATAAAAATGAAACAATAACATAGTATTAATATTACTACCCACATAGCAAACAGACTTGGCCCAAATGTGGCCTCAAGCTGGGTATTTAACCATCATCATGTAATATATTTTTTTGTTGTTGTTGCACAGTTACATGATGTGTGGCCAGATCTGGGCCAAAACTGCTTGCTGTCTGGATTGGGTCTGGGCTATATAAAGCTCAGGTGGGGCTCAGATTGGAGGATTCTGGTTTACTTAAGGCTGAGAATTGGTACCAATAATAAAACCTCTTTTGGCCCAGTTCAGGGCCAGTTAAAAAACACAGTATTACCACGATACATGTCCAAAACTGCTCTTAAATGAGAGCACACGGCTGACAGATGATCCCAAACCCCTGGCAGGAGATCAGACCTCGTCTCGCTGAAGCTCCACTTCACTCAAGTGAGAGCAATACTTTATACAGCCAAGCGGTGAGAGCGCTGTCCTTTCCGGGAAAGATCAGACACGTTCCTGAGTCACCGGTGGTCTTCATTCACGTGTCTGAAACTGTGGGAGGAGAGCGTTCATTCGGTGTGAATACATTGAGAAGAGTGACTCTCAGCATCAGAGAAGCGTCTAAAGCGGGTTACCGTGGTACGCTGGCTGGGAGTAAGAGCCAGCCTCCACACAATGCACTCTGGGACTGCGTATCCCTCGCTGCACGGCACAGTTAAACCGCTCTTTGAACATGTTTGAAAGAGTATCAGACCAGAGATTCAGCACAATACCATTTCTTTCCTCTTACACTCGCTACACCGCCGATGTTTGAATAGGATTATGTCAGATAATAATGAGGGAGAGCTTTAAAAAAATTTGGCTTTTATTCACACAATATGAGAATGAGAATAGAATAGTGCAAGCCCTTGATTAGAAACTAAATTAAGTTTTAAACGAAAGTTCACAGCTGGTTCACCTTATCCTGTCAATCAAATCTCAATGGTATGTGAGTAACTAATAACCTGCAGCCCTCCATCTTACCAATGTCACTCATAAATCACGCAAACATGCAAATAACTTAAGCTGGATATTAGGTAACTAACCACAGAAAAATGTAGTAGTACTTACCTGTTCAAAATTTGCCATCATTTGGAGGTGTTGTGGGTGGTTACCAGGCTAATTTAGATTTGAAAATATTTAAATATGCAACAAATCATAATCAGATTTTTTTTTTTTTTTCAATTTTTTCAATTTTTTTTTTTTTTTTTTTTTACATTTATTTAGCAAGGACATTGTTGGTTATGGACCAAAGTGAACAAAAATAAATAAATACAATTATAATAAATGTATAAAATATATAATAATTAAATAAATTCATAAATATTATGGCATCACAAAATCAACTACAGAAAAACAGCTTTGTCATATATATACATATAGAGAGTACATTATGATGTTATAAAGTATTATGCTTTTTTTTTTTTTTGCACATCATTAAAGTTATGCACATAAACAAATCTGCAAACAATAATAATAATAATAATAATAATAAAACATAGCTGTTGGAAAAGCTAGACTATTTTGAAAACATCTAAAATACTGTCGCTACAAAAAAAAAAAAAAAAAAATGTAGGTTAGCAGTGTTGCTACATTTAGTTAGTTCAACACTTCAGCACTTGTAGTAATGTGTCCGGTCTCCTGGATAGACCCCCATCTGATGTGAGATGAGAAGCAAACTGCAGTAAAGAAAATGAATGTGTTAAGAGATTGAGAAGACTCCATGGACTGGTGTGGTCAGGGCTTTGTGATGCCTGACAGACCCAGTCAGGAGGGTCTTGACAGAAAAGAAATGAATGAATTTTAAAGGAGTATTGGGGTGAAAGTGTAATAGAAAGTTACTATAAATACCCACCGGCATCTGGCCACTGTAAGATGACCCGTGTCCCACAGGCCCAGACCAGCCGAGGTGTCCATTATGCAATTTATCAGCGAGAGAGCCGCCGCGCCGCTCGCCCTTCACTGATGCTTCCGACTCTTATGAGCTCTGACATCAGGTCTGATCTCTCATGCACGGGATTCATCAAGGTTGCCTTGATCAGATTGTATTGTAAAACACCTGTTGTGAAGCAGAAGCATGTAAGAATGGATGTGGAAATCCCTTTCGGTTTGATAGTTCAGTCCAATATTTCAAGGTGCACTTGAATGGAAGTAATATATTCAACTGTAAAAGGTGAATATGTTAAAAACGTTGTTAACACTTTAGATTGACACTATTCACTATTAACTGATTGCTTATTATGCCTATAGCATTTTGGCTATTTTTTAGTACTTATAAAGCGCATATTAAAGCATGACCATCTTCTAGGTTTCTTAACCCCCAATACCTAAACATAATTACTACAACAACTACATTACCTTACTAGCTATCAATACACAGCAAATTAAGACTTTATTTTAGAGTCAAACTTCTAACTTAGAAATGAAATGGTTATTTTGTATTTCTAATAAATTTGTGTATAAAATGACTCAACTTTTGAGAGTCAAATGAGTCTAGAGAATGAAAACTGGCATAATTTGCATTCACATATAGCTGTATAATATAGATATATACTGCAGAAATTGTAAATAATTATTCATTCAGTTTATCAATTATGAATTCCTTCGATCAGTATGATATCACAATTGCTGTTTATAAAAAAAAAACAAATAAAAACTCATCAACAATCATCTAGAGATGAACTGAAATATTATTATACACTATATACTAGTCACTTCATTAACAGATGAATAATTTATTAACCTGTCTTTGTGAGTTTTCCACAGAGGCAATATCAGCTTTGAAGAACACGACTTACAAAGCCTTGACTTTTCATTTCGTCTTTCCACACAACACCGGCAGCAATCAGAAAACCACATCTGCCCAAATCATGTGGTGAAAGACAAATTTCTTTTAGTATAACATCATGTTTTTAGATTACTTCTGATGGCTGGCTGTAACTTAAGCTCTCCCCATTTCAGACGACTGGGTTTTTTGAAGGAAATCTGCCTCTGGGAACTCTGTTAGGATGCATGAGTAGTGTGATGGGAGAACAGTATGTGCATAAACACTCAGAAAGAGCAGAAGATAAAACAGCCCAGTGATAACAAAGGAAGCTCAGCCGCCCGTCTCGCTCACCCGCGCTGCATTTCTGTCTTTATTGCTACAAGTAATGGAGACAGGCGGATACGTTTACACTGATGGATTCCAAATTAGATGGAGAAAGATTTTTTAAATGGACGTTAACAGCATATTGGTGACATTAACAGGCCTGTCTGCTTCAATGGAGCCTCCATCGCCCTTTGGCTAATGGCTTCATATTGGAAAGTTTCACAAAACTGTCGGGAGGACATTCTTTGGGTTTGTTTTGTCAATCAAGAGAAATGTTTATAGTGCCGATGTGTTTCTCAGAGAAATGAATTCAGGTTTCTGAGAAAGAAATATATCACAGAGGGCTTGTCAACAGTAACAGGAGAAAAACCTCGAAAAGCTGTAATGAAGTACTGTAAATTAGTTATTTATAGTCTAAGAGTCCTTAATGCTATACTTCACCTCAAAAAATACAACTGTCATTATTTACTCCTTTTTCTGTGCAGAAAAACAAAAAAATGAAATTCAGTGGAATCCAAAAATAGCATAGCTTAAGTACCATTACAATTATCTGCAATCAATTAATCAATCAATCAATCAAATTGTTGCTATAGGAACATTCCATGGTTCCTACAGTTAGACAAATGTAAAATTTAGAATTTGAAAAGTATAAAATAAAATAAAATTAAATCTGAAAAAGGTGTGAAGATAGCATTAAATAATTTATGATAAATAGCAAAATAAATAAATAATTGAAAGGGTGAATGAATTATCTAGGAAAATTTAAGTTATGGCTTCTACAGTCAGACAAACTTACAATTTTTACCAGAAATACAATAAAATAAAATAAAATATTTTTTTAAAGGGCATTTAATATTTAGAAATAATATGATCTACAATCCATATCCATAAACTCATATAAGATAAACATAATATGAAAATAAAATTAAAGTCAATAATTCTTCTAGAAATTGCTCTTTGTGCATAAGTGAAATCTACATGATCTGATTTGCATTTGAAATTCTTATTCAGTTATCACAAATGACTGATAAGTAATGGAAATTCATTGGTGAAATGGGATAAAAATGGTAAAAGGTAAGAGTATTGCTATAAACTGTACCTTGACAATATTATTATTTATGGTGTTGAAGAAAATCAGTTGCATTTTTCTTTTTCTTCTTTTTTACACATATTCATTTCACAGACAATATGCAGCTGTAGAAGTCGTGATGAATCAAAGGCAGCTAATTGGTGTTTTGTCTCGCCCAGTGCAAATCGCATCATTTCCTGTCAGGCTGATGAATGATTGGATGATTGATTCTCCAGCGTGATGCGGCACACGGACACACGGCTGATTAGACACCAGAGGGATCGCATTACACGGCCGCAGGGGCCGATCTTTAAGAAACGCGGCACCTGAAGACTGTAATCAGAGACGACGGCTCTCACACAGCGGCCCGCGTGTCGCTGCCACCAATCAGATGTCAGGGCAGATTTATTAAATCTGAATGTCCTACTACTTCTGACTGAAAATGAAGGGAAGGAAAATAAAATCTAATCATCTGTGATATTTTAGGGATTTTTCAAATGATAATCATCAAATTTAGAGTTACGATTTTTTTACGAAGTCTCTCTTATGATGCTTTTATTTGATCAAAAATACAGTAAAAACTGTAAAATGTTAAAATATTATTACTATTTAAAATAACATATAATATTGAAGTGACCTACAGCCAAGTATGTCCTCTCCATCTCTAGTGTACAAACCCCATCTCCACATAGCTGTCACCAGATGGTGAGGTCAGCAGCAACGTCCTCCAAATCATCAGGTCTGATCTTTCTCAAGGCGTTCTTCATCTGGTCTTTATAGCGCTTCTTCGGACCCCCAGCTGAGCGTCGACCATGATGTAACTGCCCATGTAGTATTCTGCGGGGCATGACATCCTTATCACATGCCCCAACCAATGCAGTTGACGCTGGGTAATAATGGTCTCAATACTTCTGCATTTAGTCTTTTTAGGTATTTCAGTGTGAGGCACATGATTACGCCAGGTAATTCCCAGAATGCGCTGAATGCAGCTTATGTGGAAGTGCTCTAAGGACTTGATGTGACGGCAGTAGGTTACCCATGCTTCACAGCTATAAATGAGGGTGGTGAGACAGACCGCTTGGTATACGGCGACCTTTGTGGAAAGATTAAGGTTCTTATTCTGAAAGACTCTAGATCTAAGTCTCCCAAAGACAGCTGATGCCTGTTTGATTCGGCTCTGAATTTCATTATCGATGCCAATCCCATCCAAAGTCTGCATGCACGCACACTCGCATAAGTCATGGTATTGCTGGCCCAAGACTCAAACCCACAACCCTAGGGTTAGGAGTCAAACTATCTAACCACTAGGCCACAACTTCCCCCATACTGAATATATTTCAAAATGTAATTTCTTCTTGTGATGCTCAGCTGAATTTTCAGCATCATTACTCAAGTCTTCAGTGCCACATGATCCTTCAGAAATCATTTTAATCATTCCGAGTTACTGCTCAATTATGCTTATTTATTACTATTTAACCATTTATTACCATCCATTTTTAAAACCGTTCTAGTTGTGTAATATTTTTGTGGAAACTGATATACTGTATATATCTGCTATATATATATCTTAACTTATGTTAAGATATTTTGACCGTCATGGCACATTTTACATTGACATTCTCATCAAATGTAAGCAAATTTTTACCTCAATTCTCATTCTCCTTACAGTATATTCACACTAAATGAAATAAAAAAAAAATAAATGAACATGTTTTTTGTCACTTTCACTCATGGACTTATTTTGTCTGTTTTCTAGCTCCATGAGTTGTCCTTTACAACATTCTGGCAGGCTGCCGTGGTAACTGGATTGTCACAGTATTGTCACAGAGGATGAAGAGGGTTGAAATAACACAAACAAACAAACCAAGCGACGCACCAGCAAAATGTACAATGAGCAATCAATGGCTTGAGAATGAGCATGTAATATGAATTAAAACCTCTCTGCCTGGATTAATCCAGCATTCTGTGCAAGAGAACAAGGGAAACATAGTACAGTCCTGACTGGAAAAGCCGATTAAACAGAGTTTAAGCAGAAACTGAAGTGGTTTGCAAAAAAAAAAAGAGGAAGAAAACAAACAAACAAAAATTGTGGGAAGAAATGCATGATGGGAAAATGAGAAATGGTGGTCCGTTGTGAGCTCTGACTCACACTTGAACATGCAAAACGTGACGGAATGAGAAGCTCGTTGAGTTAATTGAGTGAGGCTTTCTTTAATTCCCAACACACACACTTAAATCCCACCAGACTGAGTTTGACACGGAACGTCTAAGCACCTCGAGACCTGTGAAGCATGACTGACACTAGGAATCACACACACACACTTCATGTCTCCATATCTCATCAAATGTTAATAAAAGCAAAGCCATCTATTCAGTCACTCAGATGAATGGACGACTAAAAGAGCAAACAAAAACAACTGAGGAGATAAAGCACACATGGAAGAGGTTTGATGAAGATCTGAGCTTCGTCCTCTGCTGGAACTATGATGGCTATCAAATGTTATGGCCGATATGCATTCAGGCACAACGTTTTTTGCTGGATATTAAAATTAATGGATAATTAAATTTGATATGTTTTGATACCGAAATTAATTATTATTTAATATAATATTGAATATAATATAAGAAGCTCAAATGTATGTATCCCCCTTAAAATATAGATTTTGACCAGTCAAACCCCTGGGGTCATGACCTTCTCGACTGTATATCTGAAATCATTAATAAATAAAAAATAAAACTGATAATTTAATTAATTATTAACCAATTTTATTTATTTTATTTTTTATGTAATCTTTTGTTTTTGTTGTTGTTGTTGTATTAATTTATAATAAATTAATAAATAAATTACAATAATTAAGTTAGAATATATATATATAATCTACTTCATTTTATTGTTTATTTAATGATTATTGCTTGAACTACATGTCAAGGTCATATATTTAATTTTTTTCTATCGTTATTATTCTGTATTTTCATACATAACCTCCCCCTTAACCCTTCTTATTTCTCTGTTTGTGTGTGTGTGTGTGTGTGTGTGTGGTAATCATCAGCACTGAATGTATTTATTTATTTATTCAATTAAAAAATTTGATACATCTCAATAACTTTGAAAATGAATATCCAATATAAATTGTTGAAAACCAACACACACACACACACACACAATTAACTAATGATATATATGTACTGTATATATCATATACTAATCATTAGCTAAACCTTAACCTACAGCATTAGACCTCCTGAGGTTGAGTGAAGGTTAAGCTTTCTGGACCTGACCTTATTTTGTGTGCTTTAGCTCCCAGTGATAGCCTGGATCAACTAATGTTTGACTCCTTTTGTTTAGCACCAGGTTCAGTATTATTCAGTGTCATGTCAAAACCAAAACAATACAGACAGTAAGACAGAAGAGAGAGACAGAAGGGCAGCATAATCACACCACTTAACACAGTTACGGGAAGAGAGCAAAAAAAATCAATCTTGAGATACGAGTTGTTTAGAAGTCGTTTTGAAATATGTATTCCTGCAGAGAAGGCTTTTGAATTAAACAGGGCTGGATTGGAGGAAAAGCCATGCAGGATGCAAGGGCTCCTGATGTATATTTCATGAGCGTACAGTGAGTGCTGGTTTGTATATCGTCAGTGTTCAGATAAGATAACGCTCAGTGACTCCATGTGCCGTAGCACTTCTGTCATCTGCCAAAAGTCTGCAAAATACAAGGCTGCTTTTGTAGGAGAACAGGGTAAGATAAGGGCAAAAGAGTGTTTTTACTTAAACATATTCTAGGTTGGGTGACCTGCTGTGAATGACAAAATATCAAAAGTCATCTCAAGTGCTGCACCAATCACCAACCTTTCTAGAAATCACTAGCGATAATATTCTCCCCATATGTGACGCACACGCTACATTAAAATAATCAAATTCAACACACGTCTCCCATTGTGCACGATTCATTTTGAAGATGGCTTGAAAATTAACTGACTCTTTCTCAAAAACTTTCCCCAAAAAGTAGGTGAACTGAAAGTTTTACTACAAGTTACACAAATTTTGGGTTGTTTCAAGCCAACTTTAGGTCAGCTATGGACTTACCCAACTTTTGCATATTTGCATTCATTTCAAACTTTAACCCAACAGCTGGGTTAGTCCATATTTGACCCAAAGTTGGGTTGAAACAACCCAGCTTTTTTTTTAGAATGTACCATATACAGTAGAAACTGAAAATGTTACAGTAATAATATTTACAGTAAAAGGACATATAGACATATGACATATAATCGCATTTATTTATTGACATGAATTGCATTTGAACAGTTTTGTTTCTTTTTATTTTATGTTATAGTTTAGATTTTTATGTATTGACATTATATAACTTGATCAAAATACATGGTTAAAAGTTGTAAAATACAGCAATATGACACCCATATGCCATCTTGATAGACCTAAAACATTGTGTATTTTTTTATTTTATTTATTAATTTATTTATTTTTACGTAAATTCAACAGGACATTTTTTACAACAAGTAATAATATATCAATAAAAATAAGTAATAAAAAATGAAAAATAGGGAAAAAAGGCTTAAATATAGTATATACATATTTGAATTATATATAAAATGCAGATACTAAGTTAATAAACGTTACATAAACAAAACTGGTAAGAAGTAGGTAAGATTTCTGTATTATTTGTGAATCTGATCTGCGTTCTGCATGAACTAATTTGCAAATCACATTTGATTTATTTATGTTCAGTAAAGAACCTGCTCTGGGATGGTACTCAAATGATTCAGACCATACTTGGAAGGGAGAGGCTATTATGTGAGTATAGGAGAGCATAAGTCTAAGTGGACATCCATGATATGCGGAGTCCCACAAGGCTCAATTCTTGCACCGCTCTTGTTTAGCCTGTACATGCTTCCACTAAGTCAAATAATCAGCTATGCTGATGATACCCAGATTTACCTAGCCTTATCTCCAAATGACTACAGCCCCATTGACTCCCTCTGCCAATGCATTGATGAAATTAATAGTTGGATGTGCCAGAACTATCTTCAGTTAAATAAGGAAAAAACTGAAGTCATTGCATTTGGAAACAAAGATGAAGTGTTCAAGGTGAATGCATACCTTGACTCTAGGGGTCAAACAACTAAAAATCATTTTAAAAGTTTTAAAATTGCTTGTTTTATTTTTGTTATTATTTTTCTTCATGATTATTTTACTTTCTTTTATGTAAAGCACTTTGAATTACCATTGTGTACGAAATGTGCTATATAAATAAACCTGCCTTGCCTTGCCTTGCCTTGCTGGTTATATATTTTAAACCATTTAATTACATGGCAGATAAAACCAGTTTCTGTGAAATTTGAGCAAATATTGTGCAAAAGTGTTTTTATATGCATTATATTGGCCACCCAGATATTTGAACCTACAACTTTATAGTCACCAACCCAAATTCCACAGTTATTACCCTAAAGCCACACAACGTCATAAGATGTTGATATTTGATCGAATTTTTGTTGCGAGGTCGAGTGACCAAAATTCAATATCAAATCAACATCTAATGTCAATGTTGAGCTGACGTTGATATTTGTTGATTTAGGTTGTGTAACCAAAATCTAATGCTAAGTCAATGTCACATTAGTGTCAAATACTGATGTCAACTCAATTTACATTCTCAGCCAAAATGCAATGTTTGTCAAACGTCATGTCCAACATCAAACTGATGTTATATAGACGTCCTGTGCCTGCTAGGAAACGTTGTCTGTTTTAGAGGGGAAGTTTGTGAAAACCTTCTGCAGCATCAACTTGACTTTCAGCCTCTAAAACAGTCCTGAAAACTGTGCACCAGTGGTGTTTAAGGTGCCAGCGTGCATTAAGGTGTGACTCGATTCTGTTTCACCTGGAACATATGTCATGTTATTAAAGTGATAACGGATTGCGACTGCGACTGCATTTCATGTTGACTTTAACATCAGGATAGTTTAAAGCATACATTTTAAGGCACATTGCTTTTCTTGATGGGTGATAAAAGAGATGCAGTAAAAATCATGAAGTCGTAGTCCCATAAAATCACGAGTGTGTTAATGGGATTTCACTTACACTCACAGACAGAAATCTACAGTGTTTTACAGTCAGACGGCACTGAAACCGCATTGGTGGTCATCCTCTCTTGTTAAAGTCAGGGAGACATCTTACTGTCTTACTGTCTGACCACTGACCACGACCAGTATAAACTAGACAACGATAACCCTCAGAAACACATCCACATGACTCAGTGATTTAAAGGGGGACCTATGATGTTGCTAAACAGAACATTATTATGTGTATTTGGTGTAATGCAATGTGTTTATGCGGTTTAAGCTTAAAAAAAAGCATTATTTTCCACATACTGTATATTACTGTTGCTCCTCTGTGCCCCACATAGGGCTGCATGATTAATTGAAATTAAATCAAAATCATGATTCGACAGAAGCTGCGATTTTCATACACAGCTTTCAGAGTGATCAGCAGTAAATCTGAAGGCAAGTGGGCGATTATATACATTATATAGAATTGCTACACATAAAAACAGTAGACAATCTTAAAATCTTAGAAAATATTCAAATGTTTGAGGTTTGTAAGATTTGTTGTGTTTTTTTTTTTTTTAAGTCTTATGCTTTTATGTTTCAGAAATAATATTTAAGCATATATGGTATATCTAATATGCTAATGCTGTTTTGTAGCATTCTAAATTTCTTTACGGTCACTTCTGGTCTACTTAAAGAGTTCTTGCTTTATAATGAATAATAAATGTATTCAATAAAAATTAAAAAATAAAAATATATAAAAAAAACTACATATTTGGAGAAGATGTGTGCTGGTCTAATTCAGTCTGGCAGAAGTTAGCAAGATGGCTATCAACACTCATAGCAGCTGGAACGGTTGGCTTACATCTTAGCTACATGGGAATTTTTCTAATTCTGGAAAGCATCTTTATGTTTCTGCTGGTTTGGGCCTGACCACTCTGGCTCTAAAGTCTGGGGCAAGACTCCATCACCATCCTGCCAAGACATGATCAAACCTTCTGCTAGAGACAAAAGCTGTAACGGATTGTCCTTTGTTCCTTTTTAGCTCAGTCGTGACCTAACAACGCTCCATGAGAGTCCCTCACCTCAGGGAGACGCTGGCGATGCTAGAACTGCTATAAATGGCGGTCCGGGTGATGTGCTGTGCTGTGTAAGGCCTGTGACTGCCTCGACCTCAGCCAACATTTACTGAAAGGTTGTAGCTTCATAAGTGACAAATTCCCTTAGAGCATCAGAGGGCAAATGAAAGAGGTGAACAGCACATTAAACTGCCTGCTCTAATAAAAAATAAAATTATATATATATATATATATATATATATATATATATATAAACACTGAAGGAGCAATAGAACTTCTCGACTATTTGCCCCTCTATCAAACTCTCTCACACAACATAAAGCCCTCATGTCCGACCCGGTATCTTCTTCTGCTGAACTGAGAATACTCTACAAACTTGATAACACATATCAACTTTTCTGTATGAAAAAAAAAACAAAAAAACATGCAGTATATACATAAAATAGAGATATATTATTGCCAGTTAATTTTACTTTATGCTATCATTCAATAAATTTGACAATGATAGTATTTTTCTTTATTTTTATGTCTTACATTATTCATATTTTTTTCTTTGAAAGAAATTAATACTTTTATTCAGGAAAGGCACATTTAATTTTTTAAGAGTGACAGTAAACACATTCACAGTTTTACAAAAGATTTCTATTTCAAATAAATGCTGTTTTCGATCTTTCTATTCACCAAAGAATCCTGAAAAATATGTGTGTCAGTGTGTGTGTGTGTATGTGTGTGTGTGTGTGTGTGTGTGTGTGTGTGTTTGTGTGTGTGTGTGTGTGTGTGTGTGTGCCATCAAAGTGTTTTCAACCTTGATATTCATAAGAAATGTCTCTTCAGTAGCAAATAAACATTAGAATGATTTCTGAAGGATCATGTGACACTGAAGACTGGAGTAATGATGCTGAAAATTCAGCTTTGATCACAGGAATAAATTAAATTGTAAAATATATTCACACAGAAACCAGTTCTTTTAAATTGTAATAATATTTCACGATTTGACTGTATTTTTGATTAACTACAGCAGAGTATGGGGGCAGCATATTGTGCTGATTCAAGCCCACATCAAGCCTCCTCTCTCTGAGCTTGTACACGCAGCTGACCTCCTTCTGAGCTTTTTATAGCTGTATCAAGGGGTGCAAAGAGGAGAAAGGTTTGTCATCTTCAACTTTCTGACGGTGCAATTTGACTTGATGTATCTTTCCTGTCTACAGTAGTAACAGACAGCTTTTTTTCTTGTGCATCCTTCATTAGATTTGCAGAAACCCTTTTGACACTACTGGGAGCATTTGACTCCCAAGAGTTATCCCTAGTTCTACACCAAATCCTAAAGGAATAGTTCCCCCAAAGATAAAAAAATCACTGAACATTTACTCACACTCAGGCCATCCAAGATGTAGATAAGTTTGTTTCTTCATGGGAAAAGATATGGGGAAATTCAGCATTTTCTATCACTTGCTCACCAATGTATCCTCTGCAGTGAATGGGTGCCGTCAGAATGAGAGTACAGATTTGTTTCCTACAAACACGCAGCTTTTAGATTTATAATATTTGAACTGCTGGACTGGAGTGGTGGATTTCTTGTGAATTATTGTGATATTTTTTATCAGCTGTTTGGACTCTCATTCTGACGGCACCCATTCACTGCAGAGGATCCACTGGTGAGCATGTGATGTAATGCTAAATTTCTCCAAATCAAAATAAAAAAATCTAAAATAAGTGATGACGTGATTATGCATTACATGCATCAAACATTTTCTGTCATTCATAAAGACATACCATCATCAAACCAATCATCAACTTTTAAGTATGAGACCAATCTAGTGTGACTTTAAGTCTATATAATTAATTCAAAGTCATCTGCTTTCTTTTCTAACAGAATACAGATTTTCTTAGCATGAATAAAGAATATCATCTGCCTTTTCTTTTTCCTTTTCATCTTACCTTTTCATCCTACATCAATTTAAAGAGGCCATCATCATTTTCCATATATATGTTTGGGAAAAGAGAGTCTTATTACCATGTTCTTTCCTTTTCTTCTTCTGAGTGTGGTTATGTTCCCCGTGGTGTGCTGACATCTCCTGCCACATACTTTGCCTGCAAAACATCAGTAGAGTCCTTGTAAGACCTGGCAACCAATTTAGTTCCCTGTCACTCAAATATCATCAGCATACTTCGGTTTATATGCCCGTAATTTGACGTGTAATACAACAGTCACCTGTAGCTCGATTTTCCTGTCACTCTTTGATCACATGAATATTTCTTCCTCTTTTCTACCTTCTATTTATCCATTTCTGTTTTATAATCTCATAGGCACATTGTGATACAGCTAAAGCAATGGTAACTGGCACAAAATATCCCTTTTTTTGATTAATGAAGCTCCAGGAGCTATCTGTTCTGCCATCGTGTTAAACACTGCACCATACTGCGCAGAGAAAATAAAAGAGGCAGACAGAAAAAGAAAAAGGAAGTACAGTACACAACACTACCAGCATATGGAGAACAAAGAAAACTAGATTTACAAAATGATGCTACATGCTGTGGGTAATGTCAAAAAGACTGATATCCTGTTGAAAAAAATCCAGCTTAAGGTGCTCTGCTGGTTTTAGTAGGTTAAAGCTGGTCTCCTGGTCTTGCTAAACTTGTGTGAAGCTGGTTTGCCAGCCTGACTGTCCAAAAACCAGCAAAGAGATCAGTGTAACCTGCTTGACTAGTCTGGGGCAGAAGACCAGTTTAGACTGGTTTAAACTGGTTTTCAGCATGAAATATTATATTTAATATAATAACTTCATTGTAATTATATATATATATATATATATATATATATATATATATATATAATTAAATCTATACCAAAAAAAAAAAAAAAAATCATATGCAAAAATAATACAAGCTGAAATCATATAAAATACAAATATGGGATTGAAAACCTAGACTTATTTCAGTAACTGACTGAAATAAACTCATTGAAAATATTAATAAAAAATTATAATATATTAAATTATACATAACTGATAATAGTAATATTATTATTATTAATAATAATAATAATAATAATGTATAAACAAAATACTGCGCTAGATGTACAGCTGAGGTACCTCTAGTTGCTAATATACACACTCGTAGCACACTTCTCATCAACTTCTCATCGTCTTATGATTTGAGATTTCATTCGTGTCTGCAGCAAAAATGAATTTAATATTTAGTGTTTGGGGTTTGCAAAACCTAAACCCTAAGTATGAGCAAAAGCAGTGCTCGCACAGGCAAAGTACTATAAGAACCCAGAATAGCCTTTTTCCAGGTTGCTGTTGAGATTGTTTATAAGGCTATATTTATTTCACAAGGATAAAAACTGATTTCTATTCAGTGTCACTGTATGTATACAGTCACAGTGCCATGCAAACCAGATTTCCTCAGGATTACATGTGTAGCACAGAGATCCACTGGGATCCAGATCCGTGCTGCAGGGTTTGACATATGGAGCGTGTGTTCCTCGTGTCAGGACTCGAGGGTGCACTTCCTCAATGTAATAGGCTCTAAGACTATCCTGGACTATGTCATGCCTACCTTACACTGCGGCCAGTGGCTCCCAGCAGAATATATTATTAGAGATATCCATCTCAGACTGCAGTCATTCTACTGCACTGCCTGTATAAATGAGCAAATCTCATGAAGAAATGTCCAGGTCAAAATAAGATATCATATTTCATCTTAAAGAACATCTTAAAGTGCTCATAAAGTTGAAATTGGAATTTTGTGGCAGTCCAGTCCATGCCTGTTAGCTTTTAACAACATGTACCACCCGAAATTCTGGTTTCATATTATTTGTAATTACATTTGTCATTATTATACATAATAATAAATATGAAATATATTATTATAAATATTAATAGTGTTGTTTTATTGTCTTTAAGATAATACCATAATATTCTATAGTATTAGTGTTTTGATTCAGTGATTTTTTCTATCAATCTATTTGTATTTTTATTTTTGATTGTTTTTTTTTTCCATTTAAATGGAATTTAATTTTTTTCCAATTTTTGTTGTTGTTGTTGTCTGTTGTTGTTGTTTTTTATTGTTTGTTTGTTTTAATTTTTTGTTTTTGTTTATTTATTTGTTTTTGTTTGTTTACTTTTATTTAAACTTTTACATAGATACAGTACATTTGTTACTTTTATTTCTGTTTTAGTTTTTTAAATCATCAGCTTAAAGTAAATAAAAATGAAAAAATGTTGTAACCAGCTGTACATATATATGTGTGTGTGTTTGTGTGTGTGTGTGTGTGTTTGTGTGTGTGCGTGTGTTTTTCTTTTTTCAGTTAATGTAAATTTTTATTTTACAACCTTTTTTTTCATTTTCAATTTTAGTTAGATTATTAGATAAAAATTTTTACTTAAACTCACACAAATGCAAATGGTGAAAAGTAAAAAAATTAAGTCAAAATAAGCAAAAGAAGTCAAACAATAGAAGGCAAAACGATAGAAAGCTTGTGTTTTGTGTGATTAATTGATGTCTCTTGTTCTCTTCATTAGTCCTCTTAGCTGTTTTCCGCTCTAGTCCTCTTTCCCTCAGCATGTCAGCTTTCTTATTTGTATCTATTGTTAGCTGCCAGTGTAATTGCTCTTTCTGTCTTTCGATTTCACTGGCTTCCACATAGACTAGAATCTTGTGCCGTGTCACTCAGTAAATTGGGCTAAATGGCTAATATCTCCCATCTATTCTTTGGTGATCCTCCTCTCTATCTTTTCCTCCCTTGTGCACCTGCTGGTTTCACAGTAGTTGCTGTGGCTTTATCCTGCACCTCTCATTTATCACTCCAGCTCTCCTGCCTCTTTTCTCTCATCCCCTCCGCACACATTTATCTTCTCTTTTTACGGCGCTTCTCCTTTAACATAATCCATCAGCTCGCAGTGATGTCTTTTTACGTAACATTCACGACCCCCGTTCCATGACGAAGGGCCGCGTGTACGTCATTAAGCATCTGTGAGCGTGTACGTGTCATGTTTTTCATAATCTCCAGCGGAGCAGCGATACTTTCACTGCTTAACTATTTTGTGCACCTGCAGCTGGGAAAAAGCAGCAGTCACTACTATAAATTCTGTGCTTTTCTCACCAATTTTATGTATTTCCATTAAAAAATAAAGCTAATCCCAAATTAAATATACAGTTAAACACTGAAAAAAAAGTTATATTTTTTTTAGGGTATTGAGTTACATCTACATTTTTTTTATTTTTTATTGAGCAAATGAAAAATAAATAACTTGCCCTTAAACTGTACATCTAAAACTTACCTACAAAACCATTAAGTCTATACATTAAGTAGTTCAGACTAAATTAACTGCAAATGTGTAACTGAAATGATTTAAAGTGAACTCAGATCAGACTGTTGAGAAAAAAATAATAATAACACTATAAAAAAAGGGACAATGCAAGCTACAAAAGTAAGAAACGCTCTCTCTCTCTCTCTCTCTCTATCTCTCTCCTTTCAGAGATCTCTACCTGTGATGGACTACTCTCCCATGATGCATTGCAGTCAATCCCCGCTGGACCATGGTGCAGCACTGACACCTGCAGGAGAGGTGCTAGGTCAAAAAACTGCCTCTCTCTCTCTCTCTCTCTCTCTCTCTCTCTCTCTCTCTCTCTCTCTCTCTCTCTCTCTCTCTCTCTCTCCCAAAAGGACAAGTGCACAGTGTGATCCAGGGCACAGAGGGTCGCCTTTCTTCCTAATTAATATGCACAGCAAGAATGAGCTGGCAGAATCCAATCAACACTGAAAGAGAGCAAAGAGAGAGAGGGAGTGTAAACGCACACATGCACACAAAAACATACAATCGCTTACATGCACAAACCAAATTGATTTTCTCAGGAAGATCTCTGCAAGCCAGCTATTAACTGTGCGTATGCATATATGTAAATGTGATTGGAGTTATGATTGTATCTTTATGGCATGCTGCATCACTGCACTTCTCACTAGACTAGAGTGTTAATGTTGTCATGGTTTCCTCCGTGAATGACAGATCTCATAACCCCTCCCCAGTGACGTGACACTCTAGGTCTCTTCAAGACCTCTTGTCAATCTGTCTATCTGTGTCAGGCTTATTCATTTCATGGCATGCACGTTTTAGGTGAAGCATGCAGTTTGTGAAAAGTAAGAAATGTAAACAGCAAAGATGCTGCATTGAGAGTTGATATTTGTGAAAAGCTGAAACAGAACAAGTTGCATGCTGAGTGTCATGACAGTATAACAAAGCAAGGTGACTTAACATTTCCATCACACAAAACCTAAGATTACCTAAAACTCTTTCGCTGCCTTGAAAGTACTTCTATTTCTTTCAGAAAATGCAAATCTAGTGTTGCAATTCCATAGTAAGGAAGCAAATACAATATTATTATGCACACTGTCATTCTGGTCCTACAGAGTTGGCTGTATAATATTTTATGTATGCTGTGTCTTTCACAGAAAGGCATTGATCTGCTGCCGCAAGGTTACAGGTATATAGATTTTACCAGTAGTTTACAGTATACAACACTGGACAACTGACACAGCCCAAAAACTGAACTTGTAAACAATTCACATAAAAATCAAGTGGGTTTACAGCACATACACTGGCATGGATTTACACAGCAGGAACCTTGTTTAATTAAGCTATAAATGTATCTTGCATATATCAGTTCAGCATTTTGCAAGGCAGTGCAACAGGTTTGGCAAGACTTTTGATTGATCTGTTACACAAAGAAAAGGTACACAGCTATGAAAACGACTCCTTGGGGGTTGGAAAATTAACAGACTTTGTTCAATAATTGTTTACCACGGAGCACAGAATGGTTCTGACCTTTGCTTGCATGCACAGTCGACTTCTACTCAGATGTATGAGACATATATTAACATTCACAACAGATGTATGCGGAGTCTGTCACATGCCTCAATCATGCCAGTGTTAGAAAATGAACGAGGTCTGGTTTAAGAATTGTGCTAATAATAACACCTACACATACGACTCATTATATACACTAATCACTTTAAAAGTGTTAACACTGCTAAATTATACCATATTTATTACATAAAAATCTGATAATATTTTTCTATTTGTTAGGGGTGGATCAGTTGATCATACATATTATTGTTACAGTTTTCATTCATAATCATTGCTATTTAGATGCATTGTCTAGTGCTTTTATGAATGTTTTTAGCATGATTAACTAGCTGAATGACAGCACAGCCTTCTTCATGGCTAGCGTTTGCATATGATATTTCATTTCATTATGTAACCTTGTTCTGCAAATCTGTATACTAGGGTTAAATGCTATTGCATTTGGCAGCATTGATAATGTTTCTGACATATAATATATATATATATATATATATATATATATATATATATATATATATATATATATATATAGTTTAAGTGCTGGCAATGCATTGTTGCCAGATATAGAAAACAAAATTATTTCAAATCTTTTGCAAATAAGATAAGATAAAGATATCGCTGATCCTAAATGGGAAATTCCCCAATTTTATTGTATTTTTGTACATGAAGATTTACCAAGATCCGGACATCGGTGACTGGCTATGGACCTGGCCTCAATGATTCAAGTTGAATAGAACGATGGCTGCCAAAGTGAGAAAACTAATGTAATTCATTCAATACTGAAAATAGTAGTAGTTCATTTAAATAATAATAATAATAATTGTACCCAATATTATCATCATGCAAAGCTCTGCAGTTTTAGCATCACAATATGCTTAGCAGCTTTGCTGTATAGGCAGAGGACAGAAGACAGAGGAAGAGAGAGAGAGAGAGAGAGAGAGAGAGAGAGAGGGAAGTGTAGGTGTGGCTGTGCTGTAATTGGATCCATAAATCAGGGTGGAGCTCTTTCAATTGGCTTAATTCAATGTTTAGATCTCTTAATTTCATAGAGTGCCTAAGGATAGAGAACAGCCGGGTGTCAAATGTCAAGTAAAATGTGATGTGCTTGATCGATTGATTACTTTATGAGGAGCCAAGGGACAGGATGAGGGTTGCATATGCAAGTTGGTGTCTACGTAATGCCAAAAGAAAGCTTTACCAACAGAGAGTTTAGTCAGTTGCCACATACAAACGGTAAAGTTTTAAGAACGACTACCGCATTTAAATACAGCAGTGAATCCCCAAAAATGTTGACACAATTGTAAGCATAACAACATTTTAGTGTCTCATTTGTTTGGAATTTGCTATTTTTGACCCAGAATACAGCAACCAAAACTCATCTTAGTATAAAAAACCAAAGTGAATAAGAACAAGCCCATAATCAAGTTATATCAAAATGCTGTCTTGGAAATAAACCAATACCAAAATATAACAGCTATCACCTTCTTAATTTATAAACTGGATTGCTTTATGAGCCGATCCCAAAGATGCTTAATAAATGTCACCGATAATAAGTGAACATGGCAACACGTCAAGAGTGCGCTTTACAAAGCAGCCTTCCAAACATAAACAAAACATGAATAAAAAAATCATTTAGAAAATTGACATTTATCTGTACTTGTATTTATACAACATATAATCAAAATTCAGTAGTCAGACCTTCTCTTTTAGAAATAGCATTGGTATCTAGTATAATAACACTGCTTATGTTTGAGGTCAGTTTGACCCAAGAAAAACACAGTGAAAAATACAAAGCTAAAACTGAATAAGTTTACAAACAAAAGACTAATGGTTGTTTGAAAATCTGGTCTATGAGATCTCAAACATAAGTAACTGACATTTTTCGTTGAGGATGGCTAATGCATCTTATCAAGGAATTTAGTTCTTAAGAAAAAACAAAATAAAATAAAAAATCATGAAGCATCATGCTTAAATGTTAAGTATGTTTTCTGAGCTAGCAAAAGGGCCTTGGGACTCCACTGAGAACATGAGGTTAAGATGGTTTAGTGGACAAAAATGACACTAAATGACAGTAAGAATGAAAAACTGAAAGAAATAATGAGAAATAAATGGAAAGCATGAAATAGAAAGTAAAAGATAAACTGTCAGTTATGCAGTGAGTGGTTAGTCGCTCTAGAGGCTCTGTTTGTCTCTGCAGAGTCTGCATTCTCCCAAAACTCATTAATAAAGATACAACCTTTCCTGCCCACCCCATACTTCATCATCTGCTGCTATCCAGTAACAGGGCTAGTACTGTAAACGTAACCTACGGAGATTATTTTATCTTAATTATTCACATACTTTTTATTACATTTTTTCATAGTCACTTTCGCAGATTCCTTAATTATAATTAAGGAGACAAAAACTAAAACTAACATACAACTATGTAATAAAAGTGAGTCCACGAACTAAAATTGAACAACTAACATCTACTTCTCATACTGAAACTAAATATGAATATAAGCCTGAAAGATAAAACATATTTTATCTTATATTATATTGAATTGAATGAAAAGGAGGCTGTGAAGGATGGACTGTAGTCTTCACAATGGCACGCAATGTATAAAGGTACTAGATCAGGTCATTCCCACAACTTTTGAAACTTTTTATGGAGTTTTTTGTTTTCAGAAAGACATTTCTTCAGCTGAACAATACATATCCCTCACAGCCTTGTTCTCATTCCCGACAAAAATTCTAAATGGTCTATATGGGTTAACCCAATGGCACCTGGAATAAAAGCATCCCACTTGATCTTAACAGCTGTGATGGACATTTGTAGCCAAAGTGTTTTAGATAAGACATTCAGCTAAAGTTTCCTTTCGTACTCAGTTTTGGAACGAGTGGAAGATAACAGAATTTTCTGGGTGAACTGTTCCTTCAAGCAGGAACATGGCACTTTTTCTAGTTTATAAAACCATTAATGCTCCATTAAGTGCTTTCTCCTTTTCTTAACATGATTTTTCTCCATCTCGCTTTCTTTTTTTTTCACTCCCTCATTTGCTCACCCCCTTTTTGGGCTCACTTTGATGAAGCCTCATCAAGGCTGAAAACGATTCGTCTTTCTAAATTAGATTAAGCACACTTCACTATGCACACTTCACACAAGACAGCATGCGTCGGAGAAAGAACACAGTTAACAGGAGAGAGTTTTAAGTGCTATGCATCAGATCAAAAGATGGCAGGAAGTGTGATTAAGCCCAGCAGGAAGCAGCCGGCACAGATCATGTGAACGCTGCCCTTTCCTGTGCTCACACAGGCATGAGTGTATTAATGGCCTTGGGTTGAATTTAGACGCCCGGCAGAAAGGGCACACATGTAACCGCATATCTTCTCTGGCCTAAGTGAAAGATCCATCAGATGCACAATGGATTTCTCACCGTCGCTGCCCTTTCTGTGTTCGAGAGGATGGAGGAAGAATAATGATAAAGCAGAAATGAACTTGTGAAGGGAGCTCTTGAAGCATGCTGGAGGATAATGTGTCAAGTCCAGCTCATACTTCACCCCAGAGTCAAAGAAAAGAAAGGTGTGCTTTAAGACTTTTAGTGCTGGGACATTATTTGAAAGAATATTAAGCATACCTGATCACCCTCAATGCAAAATGTAATTTTCATTATATTCTCATCACTGGTTTGTTTTTGAACATAAAAATAGGCTCTTTCATTGACTGTGATGAGACATTTCCAAAGTTATTAACATTATATGTCTAGCAAAGTTATATTGTATATATTCAGCCTTTTTTTTGACCAATAACAGTCATGTGTAAAGACATAATGAAAAAAAAAAAAAAAACAACAACAACATGACGGTCATTATAGCAAGATTCTATCTAGTTCAAGTTTTCTGCTTTGGTGCATTTGATGCACAATGTGTTAGTCCTCAGCACTGTAAAGAATGAAACACTAGACTATGCAGCCATACTCACAAATGAGTACCATTTACTCTCACTTTTGTCATTCTAACAGATATGGTTAGAATAATATCCAGAGCTGTCAAGCTCTAAACAGGACAAATAAGTTCCATAAAAAAATTCTTTTCTGGTGGGGGGAGTACGATCAGGCCATGTTTTTGACAGGTTTCTAGAGGGAAAAAAGCATGCACGCACACACAGACATTGTCCTTTTTCAGAGCTGTGCGGTCAGAGAGAGGGGTAGAAGCTCTTGGAGAGAGAGACTTTGGGTAAGAAGGTAATACAAAGAGACTGCAACATCCATCATACTCAGGTGAGCAGCTAGCGAGATGGAGAGAGAGAGAGAAGAAGAAGAGACTAGAATAAAGCCACAAAAGCCCAGCAGGACCCTCAGCTCACACGCTTCTCAGATACCCATGCTTTTATCTGTTCAGTTTAGTTGTGGAGCTTACCACGGGAGAGTCCTATATATTTTATATTTAAGAACTTACAGTATAAATAGAATATTAACACTACTTCAAAATGATATTTATTGAAAAACCCACATTAAGGTTTATACATTTAATATTACTCTAATTTAAGGTAAAAAATGTAACCAAAAAGTAAAATATTTCCAATTATATTTTTTTCTTATGTTAATATTTTAATAATAATTTATACAATTGTAACATTGAAAAATATTGGTAAAATAAGTCTCTTATGATTGTATTTGGTCAAAACACAAAAAAGTAATATTGTGAAATGTTATTACAATTTAAAATAAAGTCTTCTATATTTTTATTCTTATTTGAAAATGAAAGGTAAAAAAAAAAAAAAAAAACACTGGCTTAAACTGGTGAAGCATCAGACAACATTACAAAGGTGCATCAAGAGCACTGCATCTCCGGAATCTCACCGCCTTGAATCCCGACTGTGACATGTGACCTTCCTGTGATGTGGCCACAACATGCGAGTCTCTCTCCTCATTGGTAATGGCACACTTGTGCGGATCCTATTAGCTCCAGCAGTAAATCAATTTGAGTGTGAATCCGGGGAGAGAACAGCAGCAGAGTGAAGGGGAGGACGCCGGTGTGCATGTTTATGTGCTTGTGGATGCAGATAAGACAGCGGGCAGCGTATCAAACGCAGTGTGTGTGAAGAGGCTGAGAGCTCAATGTGTCTGGAAGGTGAACACAGCTCACCCTCTCTGGCAGAGAGAATTACCTCCGCCGCATGTGTCCAATGGCTACCCGTTGCTCAAAGCTCGCATGTTCAGCTCAGGACATGTAATGCTGTCCTAGCTTATGATAAACTTATCAGACCTGGAAAAATAAGAATACAAATTTGACTGTACAAGCAAAAGTCACCTTGATGATGTTTAAATGCTGTGATTGGTTGCCAGGGTGCTGCTAGTTGGTTGATAATACGTTCTGAATGGCTTTAACTTTTAAAATGGTATTATATATACATCTATTTATATCATTCAGTATTTTTTCCCAAATGAGCAGCACTTTATAACTTTAACAGTCAATGTACTTGTCTTATACATCAAAATATGTCCTCTATTTCTTTTTATCTCTCTCCCGAAATCTCACTGCTATTATTTCATCATTTCTTTCTGTTTTCCTCCTGTTCTCAGCTGTGGTCCCCTCGTGTCACATAAATGTCTTTCTTCTGACACCACCGGAGCTCATTTCTCCCCTGACCGCAAGCAGATATGTTCGTGGGAGTTTTGCCACTTTTTCCATATATCTGGAGTTCCCCATGACCTCTCGCTGTCGTGTCGTACACGGGAGGCACATTTAGCCAGCTTGAGCGGAAGTCCACCACGGCACCTGAATGGTTGTTAGGGAATGTAATGAGAAATGCCAGCGTGCAGCAGGAAGATGGAGTGCGGAAGCTTGTGCCTGTGAGGTTGGTCTGTTACGATCCAGTTTATGGCTGATGGCAGCTCAGTCACACCACCACAGAGGGGCTTCCTGGTGCTGCCGTACACATTTATTACATTCACACCATTACAAAATGACACAATGCACTATATCCATGATGCATCACTCACAGGTCAACATGAAACTGCATTCGCACCCCATTTTATTCCACAATAACTTGTACGATTGTTGATTGTATCCACTGATTGGACAGTTAATTGGATCTATCTGTCCATCCATCCATCCATCATTTATGCCTGTGTTTATCAATGGAAACTAATTTGTGTGCTACATTTTTAATGCTGAAATCCTTACTGTTTTGGTGCTACTGTACATACACGCTGCTCAAGTCATTTATACAGCTGTGTGCGATTCAAAGACATTTCCCTTCCTAACAGCTTCAGTGTGTTAAACTCAGTTTGTAGTTTCCGTTTCAAAGTAGCTTCCTCGATACTGTTCATCTCAGATAACAGGACTTTCTGACACACACACACACACACACTCACCCACAGACACACAGAAGTACATGCCATCGACGCTCCATCTGCGTCATTCCCTTGCAGCAAAACCGAGACTCACTCGTTCTCTCATTCTGTCTTTTCAAAGTCTCTTTTTACAGAGTGGCCTTTGGAGGTGGCAAAAACCCATTTGTTTAGGATCTAATCTATTTTGCCGCTCGCGGAAAACAAAGGAATCATTAGAAGACTTTTCCGAACGCAGAAGCGTTTGTTTCCCAAGCATTCTGTAATTCGATTCAACTCCTCAAATAGAGCATGTAATTCATTTAGGGGGAAAACATTGTCCAATTGCAACAGTAAGCCGGTGTGGCGGCGGTTTGCGTAAACAGAGAGGAAACGGCAGCTTCGCCCGGATCACACTATTCTCTAATCCGCTCTCACTCATCCACGCAGGATAATTACCAGGCTGAAAGGGACTTCTTCTTACTTCTTATTTTAAATAATGAGCCACACAATGGCTCGGAGAGAAGCTTTTCTTCGGAGAAACAGCCCAGATATGCCTGCTGAGGTTTCATAAGCAGTCTTCCGGCTCCAGATGAGAACACAGCAGCATGTCTGATCACTGAGAGCTATTACATGAGGAAGCAGGCTTTACTACTCTTCAGAATCAGCTCATGTGTGGGAGGATGCTTTTACGGCACCATAAGCACACTATGGCCCTTCACTACCCTAAAAGGTGTACTATGATTGTAAGTCATATTCGGGGTTATGGATTTGAGCAAACACTTAACATTAAGTATTAACCTTCAGTGGTTGTTTAGTGCATTAGCTTAACTGTTTACGGTTTTGATGCAATATTAATATTGAATTCAACTGATGCATGGTTACGAATACACTACCACTTTCTATTCGTTAACGAATCCAGAAGAAAACTATTGTTTCAACAAAATGTTAAGCAGCACAACAGTTTTCAACATTGATATTAATCATAAATGTTTCTTGTGCGGCAAATCGGCATATTGCAATGATTTCTGAAGGATCATGTGACACTGAAGTAATGATGCTGCAAATTCCGCTGAGCATCACAGAAATATATATATTATATATGTGTGTGTGTGTGTGTGTGTGTGTATATATATATATATATATATATATATATATATATATATATATATATATATATATATATATATATGTATATATATATAAGTAGAAAAATAATTTTATTAATATTTCATGATATTACTGTTTTACTGTATTTTTGATCAAACAAATGCAGCATTCACTTTTTTTTTTACAGTGTTGGGGAGAAACAGAGTCCTTAAAAACATCAAATATATAACAATAAATAATAATAATTAAAAAAGGACATTATTATGAAATATATGTATATATATATATATTTTTTTTTTTTTATTATGTACCAACCCCATACTTGAACACTGGATTACATATCAGCTATTTTGCATTTTGATTGTGTCTTATCCAATCAGAATTCAGGGTCTGAACTGTCCGTTTCACTTTTTTAATCTTTAAAAGAAGCCTCAAGCAATCAGCAGCAAACTAAGCTGCATGTAGCCGAGAAAGGCCGATTTAATTTGCGAGGTGCTTAAGAGGGCCAAACTCTGGAGAGACACCAGGGTCCTTTTGAGCAGGCAGGGCGGCGCGTCTGGTGCCTGTTCACTATCATCCCTTCAATTACAACACATGCAACACGGCCCAGAGCAACTAATCCACCCTTAATCTGCATCTCACCCCTCAGGGAGAGACAGCTGCTGTTATCAGCCTGACACTCGCCTCTCCAGACACTAAAAACAACTTCAAAAGGACACGCATGGAATAAACTTGCTCTCGCTCTAATACTGACTGTCCCAAACTGTTCATCCTTCAAAGAGATGATTACTGATGATTCCTGTTCCGTCATGCTTTACTTGAATCCTGAAAGTGTCGTAAAATGGTATGGATGATGCTTTTCAATAAACACTGGATGCATTATATCTTACACAGATATTTGAAACCTGACAGGTATAATAAATCATACCGCTTTAGTCAGTTAAATTCAGATAAAACAGGGTGATGACATCCTGTAAACATCATTAATCTACAGTACATTATTTTTATATCAAAATACTAATACTAATTTGAATTTGAATATTTATTTTGTAATAATAATAAATTATTATTGTAGTTATTGTTATACATGTCTTTATATATACCCATTTCATTTAGCTCATGTAAATCTTGTAAAGGTGCTTTTACATGTGGAATCACAGATGGTATCCCTCAAAAGAGAGCCAGTTCTGGTCAGAGAGGAACAGTGGAAGTTCAGTTAGACTTTAATCCCTCTGAATCTCAAACATGGATTTATATATGTGACAAAAGCGGCTCTAGATTTGCAGTGATATTGATAAAGAGCACCGACCGAATCACTCACCCGCAGTCAGAGGAGCTGTAAGCATGACATCCCGCCGTGTCTTAACACCATGTTCTGTGTTCCCTTCATTTCTGCTCCTTTGGCTTCTTGCATTACACATGACAATAAACACATGGATTTCTGGAGGAAAGAAAAATCACAAAGGAGGTCACAATAGTTTCTATAAAACAGCAATGGGACTCAACGAAGAGCAAATTGAAACTTTTTCCCTGTCTTCCTCTGAAAAGATGTCAACAGTGTCTCATACTGTGCATCATGCCAACGCCTGATCTCAATTTGAACTCCATCTTCCCCTCAAATTGTCTCATTTGTGACTGTGTGAGGAAAATATTAGAAGAAACTTCCCAAATGAAGTTTTGAGCTACAAATATGCCAACATCGGATGACATAATGACCCTAGTAAATAGGGCTGCAAAATTAACTGATACAAAACCAAATTGGAAATAGTTTTCTTTTACACATGCAATTTTGGTGTTTTCAGCATCTCAGAGTGACTACGTTTACATGCAGCCAATAACCCGTTCAAAACCGGGATATTAGCAATAACCCAGTCGTGCACGGCCATGTAAACACCGGCAAAAACCCAGATATGCTCATATCCCGGTTTTTGAAAACCTTTTCTAACCCGAATATTTGGTCTTGTAAACGCGTTTCCCCATCAAAATGTGTGTTCTGCGCATGTTCTATTCGCAAGGAATCTTGGTCTTTTGAGTCTTTGGATACAGGAAGAAGAATCGGAAATGCCGATATTGCGTCTTACGTCCAGACGCTAACCATGCGTCACCGTTTACATCGGGATATTGGCGAATGATTACACATTCCATGTATACAGGAGTAATTCTCTCTGCTCACGCATGTAAACGGGTTATCCCGAATGTTTCAGAAACCCAAATAGTGACCTTAACCCGACCATAACCCGAATTTCAACAGGTTGTAAACATAGTCAGTGACTCTGTTCACAGGAAATGCTGCTCCACACAAATCCATCTTCCAAACTTCCCAAACTTGTTATGAAACACACTTATAAACCAGTTGATGAGAAGAGATGCTTCAAGGCCTGCCTGCCTGCAGTTTTCTGCCAGCTGGTCTAATGTTTGAAACTTGAGAAAGAAAGCCGTGAACATTAGCATTGTGATTTTACAGTTGAGTTGTAAAACAAAGTTATTGTTGTTGTCATTATTATTATTATTATTCATACAAACTTTGTATTAATCAATACAGTAAAGCATTACAGGATTCTTCATTTTTTGGTATAAATAGCATTGTTTTAAAACTATTTAAATGCTACTTTAAATAAATGTATGTTTTAGAAAAAAAAAATACTAATAATAATAATAATAAAAATAACAGATTTAAATTTAATAATACATTTCTTAAAAATGTTTCCATAAAAAATTATATAATAGTATTTTTTATATTTTAGTAATAATAAATGCTTAATAATAATCATAATCATTATTATTATTATTATTATTATTATTATTATTATTATTATTATTATTATTATTATTATATTAAATAATGATACTGATTACATAATGATGTTGTTGTTGTGGTTGCTGCTGTTATTATATTATTTTTGTAGAAAATGTGCAACTCTATAAAAACAAACAACAGCAATTTTTAAATTGGCAATAAACAAACAAACAAAAGCAAATATTGATTGATTGATTGATTGATAGATTGATTGATTGATTGAAGCCATTAGTTAAAACAAAAACAACAACAACAGATACTGAACAGCTAATTTCTCAAACGAGAGCAAAACAACTACATGGTGTCCATCAGCTTATACAATAATATTCAGTATGGAACAGAAGCTGCAAGAAACTGATTAATTAGTGAGATGAGGACTGAATCTGACCCCGAAAAACTTTCACAAAGTGCCTGTTCACAACTCAATTCAACATAACTCAAGCTCGCAGGTGGCCCTGAAACCCAGTGTACTTTGTTCTTCTTTATGTACAGCTACCATGCGAGACTCTCTAATTTGCTTGTACTGCAACAAGACCTCTTTGTGTGTTGTTTCTTTGCAGAATGGATCCCATGTTGAGTCGACTCTAAGAATTCTGGGTAAAAACACGCAGCCTCAGAGATTACAAAGAGCACATAGCGAGTGAGGCGAAAGGGAACGAAAGAAAATCAGCAGAACGCTAGTTAACAAGCTTGTTCTCCATTAGGAAATTAGAGGGAATTTATTTTCTTCTCCTTGGATCCCATCAGGGCATCACGGCCCTCACTGCTCCCAGTCCTGTCTTGCTCATTGTTTTCAAACACTCGCCATTCTCCTTTCGGCTTCCTCTGTCATTTTCACTCTCTCTAAGGCACTTTATTAATGAATTGGAAGATTGTTATTTCTGATATGCACATCCACCTTGAGACAAAAAGGGGAATAAGAGCGAGAGCGCTAGTGGAATAAAGTGTCTTCATTTGCATCAGCAGATCTGAGACACATTCAGTGGGAGCTGAAGTCTTAAGTTTGACTGACATGATACCGCAGGCAAAACTTGGGGAAAAAGCCCTTGTCAGATGTGCTCATACACACAGGCGTAGATTCACAGGTGGGGCGTTTTTAAATCAACACTGAAAAGAATTTACTATGAGACTCGGGTAAATGAGGTTTTGGTATGAGGTTAAACTATAAACCCTAAATTTGAACCTTTCATTAAAGGAAAACGATTGAAAGTGTAGGGAAACTCACTTTATGAAATAAATGTTTATCTCCAATGTTTGTTGGCCACAATTACTCTCACCTGTAGAAATTATTTTGAGTAAAATATCTCTGAAGTATATTCCCATTCAAATTAGCATATTTATCTCTTGTCAGTTGTTCTCCAAACTGATGAGGCATTAAAGAAGAAGAAGAAGAAGAGGAAGAAGAAGAAGAAGAAGAAGAAGAAGAAGAAAAAAGAAAAAAGAGATGTTAACTTGGCGAAAGGACTTTGGAATAATTGAGTGCCAATAATTGTGGCCAACATGAACTAAAGAAAAACATTTATTTCATAATAAGACTTTCCCACCACTTTTGATTGTTTTACTTCAATAATAGGTTAGGCTTAGACATTTATTTATTTTATTAAATTTTTAATGAAAGATCTAAAGAATAAACAGAGGTAGATTTATTTCCACCTCTATTATTTACCAGTGGTGCCAATATTAAAGGGCACTGCATACAAAACTCAACTGATATATCATAACCATAGTGTGTTTTGCACCAGAAGTCATACTGAACAGATTCAAATGTCGTAATTTCAAATTAAGAAAACAAGTCAACTGTGTTATTGCAATCGAAAACATAATATAATTTATTATGAATGCATTCCACCATATAATTCAATGAATTAAGCATTAGATTAAATGAGGATTCATACACATTTATAGATGCTGTCAGGACATTAATATGGTATGTTTCAGTGTCTATGTAAACATAAGTAATTGTAAGAGTGCCAGAACCACACTTTATGTAAAATATTTACAAATGCGTATGGTATTGCAATGTATGGATAGAACTAGCAAAGCAACACTTAATCTTAAATATTATGAAAGCGCACATAATATATATAATGCTAGGGGTGGCACATAATTTTTTCAGCCTGGTTCTTATAAGAGCACCTGGAGATTTGGTTTTGTCTGGTCCTCACACTACACATGGTATGACCCATTAAAAATAACTATAAAAAAAAATAAAAAATAAATAAATAAATAATGCACTTTATTTTTATTTTTTGTAAATAAAATAATAAACAAATGAATAAAGTGGGATAATGCTACCATATTTTAAAATAAAAAGGGAATATTCAATTAAAAACAATATTTTTAAAGTAAACTTAAAAATAAAATGATAAAATATTTTTTTCATAATTTTCAAGCTTTAAAAATCCAAAAGCTTTTATTTTGGCTGGTTGCCAGCAAATGCGCTGATGATTAAAGAGCATCAATAAATGAAATGTCACAGTTTTGTTTTGTAAATTAATGCTTTCAGTTCGAATAGAAATCGGTATTACAATTTGTTGGTCTAAAATGGTAATTGTGCATAAACAGCAGTCAACTATGTCGGTATGCAAATGAGCTGTCTGAACTTATTTACACAGCATATTTTTTATTTTGGTCATACGTATAGCAAGTATCGTGTTAAACCACGGAGACTTGGAGAAAAAAGTGCCCCTGCACAAATAAATTAAATCTATTCCATCTGATGCTAACAAAGTGCAAATGATTGGAAAGATTGTAGCATTAAATTAAGATCTGCTCATGTTGCACTGTTTTTCTATTTAAGCATTTTTAGTATTGCACGTTAAAATATAATTTTGCGTATTATAATTAAAACACGATTCTGATGAGCTTAGGAATGCATTGGCCAATCAAAGACATCCAGATGAGTCATTGCTGAACCTCAGTTTTGTGCGCTCACTTCCATTTTTATTTATTTGTTTTGTGTGTGTGTGTGTGTGTGTGTGTGTGGGTGTGTGTGTTTCTTTTTTGAGACATGATATGGCTTTGTTGATGCGCATGGTGGAATTCATTCGGTAAATGTGTTTCCATCGTAATTTATGCACGTTTTTTTCTTATCAAATACAAAAGTTGATCCTACTCAATTGTGCGCAAATGTTTTTGTATGTGCATTTTTATAATTTGTGCACACCTTGACATTTCTATCCATCAATTTTTTATGCAAAATTCCAAAATGTGCATACAAATAGGTGGATGGAAACATTCCTAGTGATAAAGTTCCTTGCTTTCTGTATAATTTATTCGCTGTTTGAATAACCGTGTAACTGAAACGTTATTACGATCCATTTCTAGGGCTGCCCTTGATTAAGGATATTTATGGTCGACAAGTAGTCGTTCATTTGAAGCATTAGTCAACTAATCGCATGTTTATTAATAAACCATTTAGACCATTATAATGAGCATTTAATTGCATACATAGCCTAATAAGCGCTCAAGTAGGCTACACGCACAACGGCAGAAGTAATAATTCTGAATGTGTCAGGGACAAAAGTAAGGAGACTGCATAAACATTTTAATCATTTCATAAACTAGTGCTCTCTTTGTTTTTGGCAGTAGTGGTGCACCTACTGTATGTGCATGTTTCTTGTGTATTACATAATCAGAGAAATTGTTTTCCATTTGTATTGGTTTATTTGAAAGTAGACATTTCACTCTAGATATATTTTTTATGTTTGTAAGGCAAAGATACACACAGAGATGCGCACTCAAGTTCACAGAGACCAAGAAAGCAGAAAGCAGATCATGTTTGCTTTCATTATTTTACAAAAGCACGATGTTGTGAGCACACACAAATACATTTCTTTACAGATTTGAGGTTGATTAATGATATTCAAATGTTTGGATGACCTTAATTGGCAAAGGCTAGCCGTTAACAATCTGTTAGTCACTGACTGCGTGACTTCAGCTGTGGATTTAGTTTTTGATTTTGTGACTAATAACATTTTGGTTTGACCAAGCCTCTTCTGGTCAACTAACGATTAGTTGACTCTCAGGGGGCAGCCCAATCAATTACTAAATTTTTTTATTTATTTTTTTTTTTTTATAAAAGTTTAACAAATATTTTATTAGCATACATGACACCCATATCTGGTTCTTCCCTAAAAAGATGGGTTTATGATGTGTGTAGTTTATAGATTTGGCTGCTTTTAGCCTGAACCTGGAGTTGGTTCACTCTCTGCCTATGGTCACACATGCGCACCTGTGTAAATCTTATGCATACCACCCCATCTATAGGTCTTAACATAGAGAAAGTACTTCCTGTTGAAATGCATTTAAAGTAATGACCAAATGCACGCCTTAAACAGACAAGCCACTTTAAAATAAAAGCATCGGCCAAATGACTAGACGTAAGCTGATAGTCTGACCACGGCTCACATTTCCAGAGTTTCAGCTGAATGGTTGAATAGTCATTGTGTGGGCACAGCTCACGATGATGCCACCGTGAGCCTGATATTTGCCATCTGTCTCATCAGCAGCAGCAGCATTCAGCGTGTTCAACAGTGCACCATAATGAGCCTTAATTACACCTAGAGCTGTATGGCGATAGAGGTCAAAATCGATGTCTTTACCGATGCCTTAACCAAATGACTGCCTTCCATCAGCTGGAGTTTAACTCCCCCTCGGGAACGTTAAGACAAAACGACCTCATTAAGACTGAGAAAGCTGGCAAAATGAAAGAACTTTTCAAAAGAACAGTAGAGATTGTCTCTGACCTCTTTGTATTGCTCTCTGATGCCTCGATACATTGCTTAAACCATTATCAACAAATCAAAATACAGTGTTTTACTGTACAAAATGACTGTTAAATCTTGTAGAATGCTTTTATAGTGTTCGACCATGCGATGTTCAGCAAGTGTGGTTTTATTTATGTGTGTTTACACATCCAATAACAATCCACATGAGCATTTTTCTCTCTCTTCAGTTTCTCATTTCTTTTATTACTGGTGAAACGGTCACAGCATTCTCATTTACCAGTAGTAATGAGTTTTAAATTAAATTCACAAACTGAATTAATAAAAAGGAAACCAAACAGATACATGAGATCATCACATTGTGACTGAAAATATGGCAAAATAACACTGGAGTCTATTGGGGGGGGGGGGGGGGGGGGCTGTCTATTTGGCAAAGGCCTAATGCAGCCTGTGTTTGAAACCATGGAAATGTTAAGCATCAATCTAATAAGAATATCAGACAATTGGGTAATGGGGTAAAACAATTAAGTTTAAAATAAAATAATGACAACAACAACCTTAAATAATCATGCATGTACGCAATATTTCGGTCTCCTATATATAGACATGCAGGTGATATTTGAGAAGTTGAAGATGCATATAAGAATTTGCGATTTGAGAAGTTGAGTTTTGACAAGTTTGAAGTTTCCTATTTTACTATTCTTTTAAATATTGGGACAGTTTTGACACTTTTTTTAGTACTGCGAATATCCCGAAGACAATTCTAAGACAGCAAGCAACTGAGCATAACATTATCAGCCCCGATACTGCCTATACATTACAAAACCACAGTAATAAAACCACCCAAGCACATTACAGTAATCTCAAAGTCAACTGCAACATCCTGTTATTTCTTTGTACACACAACAAAAGCCGGTGTTGTGTAAGTGGGCATGAATGTGTGTTTACGTGTGTGTGGTTATTGGATTCTGATTGTTAACATTGTACAGCTCTGGATGATAATAAGCACCACAAGCGAAGCCATTATGGATTCTTCTGCTCTTATGGCTTTTGGCGGGGTAGAGGTGGGGGGTCCCACAGTTGCCTTTATCTAACAGTCATTTGTGCAATTGGGAGGGCAAGAGCTGGTATTGATTCCAGCCTTCAGATGAGAGCGCACATCAATGGAAAACATCAAGCAGCTGAAGTGCCTATCAGCTGAAACCTGACCCCAAGCCCAGCGATAATGACAGTAATGACTCATCCTGCACATTCACTTCCTCCCGCTCTTTCTTTGAACATTTCCCCTCTTCATCTCTACAGTACCAGAGTACATTAGTAGGGCGCAGTCATCACATCATACTGTATGTATCTATTTATCCATCCATCCCTTCATCATATCTGTTCATCCATCCAATCTATTCATCCAACTATCGTGCCTATCTATCCATTCATCGTACCTATTTATCCATCCATCATATCTGTTCAACTATTGCCGTGTGTCCACCGCTGGAACTTTACCCAGGAACTAGGTACTTTGGCCTGGTACTCGGTGTGTTTCCACCACAGGAACCAGGAACTAAATAAAGTTGCCCCTCAGAAAGTCCCTGCTGGTGAGGTAGTACTTTTTCAAAGTTCCGGAACTTTCGGGGGCGGGACTTGTGTGCTAAACATGCTGATTGGTTGAGTTCACCTACCATGGGTTGAGTTAAACAACCTTGTCATGAAATATAATTTGAAAAAGTGTTTCAGGCGAGAATGTAGTTGTTTAAAACACAAATCTGTGGTTTATTTATAAAAACAGCACCTACTTAAAAATGTGTTTTGCCGATTTCGGAGACGGTGAGCTCCACACGATCAGCGAGAGCTCAGTACTTATGTATCCGCAGAAAGCAGCCTCATGTATATATACACATATCCTTGAACTAAGCACATTTCTACAGCTGTTATTATGTTTAAATGACAATGAAAGGAGGCAGTGGTATTTGATATCCTATTTTGTTTTATTGTAAATATACAGTGAGGAAATTTGCAGTAGCCAAGATGGGCTGCCTGACTGATGTTATCAAATACGCTGTTGTTTGCAGAATTACCGGATTTGCGTCATCGTGGACATCACACTCCCGAGTCGAATATGCAAAGTCTGAACTACTGAGGATGCAAGTCCAAATTCGAGCAGACCTACGTCACCAGTCTATTTGCCTAATTTTCCCGGTACTTTAGACCGTGGTGGAAACACAGGAAGGAACAGGTCTGGGGGGGGGGAGTTCCTGGTACAAGTGTTTTGGGGAATTTGGGTGGAAACGCTGCCTTAATTGCCCCACCATGATACCTATTGATTTATCCATTGTATCTATTCATTAATTAATTCATTCATCCATCTATCCATCCATCCATTAAATCTGTTCCTCCATCCATTGTATATATATCCATCCATCATATCTATTCA